>NC_067400.1:43031512-43343179 GCF_016432865.1 Antechinus flavipes
AAGCCTGGAAAGAATTAAATGAAGCGATGCTGAATGAAGTGAGCAGAACTAGAACATCATACACAGTAACAAGAAGATTATATGACAATCAGTCGTGATGGACTTCTCAACAAGGTGGCAATTCAGAGCAATTCAATAGACTTGGGATGAAAATGCCAATTGCATTCAGAGAGAAAACTTTGGAGACTCAACCTCATCAAGAGGCTTCCTCTTTGTTTTCAGTTTGATATTTTATTTTTGTTCTTTTCATTTATATCATTGTAGCATATTTACATATGTTCTTACACATATACATAAATATATATATATATATATATACATATATATGTATGTATATATATATATATTTTTTTTCCTTTGGTGTGTGGGTCAGAAACCATTTAATAAAAAAGACTGGAGAAATCTCTAGAAACAAAGCAAAGTTTATTATATGCTCTCCCCAGAATCAGGCGGTCAACCCATACAGCAGACAATCGAAAGGAGGAAGCACCGTAGGGGGCAGGGTCAACGCTTTTAATCCCTAACGCAAATTCCCCTCCCACCACTGACCCTCATCCTTATTGGCTGAGGAACTACCCAAGAAATTGAACTTGACCAATAAGTACATAATTGCCCATATTTGGTTGAAATAGGGAGGATAACAAGAAGGGAATTTAAGTATGCCCTTAGGGGGATAATAGGGAGGAGACTTTAAGTATGTCCTTAGGAGAATAGCAGGGAGGAGACACTTTAAGTTTGCCCTTGACTTAATGCTTAAAAGTCCTTCAGGCCTACTCAAACTTTGAAATAGATGAAGCCTTACTCGATTTTCACAACTGTCTTGAAAGATCTCACCTTATCTCTTTCATTGGTTCTGCTTATTTTACTTTGTAGCAGTTCATATAATTCTTCATGTTTCTCTGAATTCTTCCTCTACACATTAACATTCCATTATATTTGTGTACCATAATTTATCCAGTCATCCTCAAATGAATATCTACTTTGCTATTACATAAAGTGCTGCTATAAGTATCTTGGTATAGCTAGAACCTTTTTTTCTATCTTTGGCCTTTGTGTGTTATCTATCTCTGGCCCTGGGACCTCTGAGTTAAAGAGTGTTTATATTTTCATGAGTTTCTTAACATGATTTCACATTGTTCTCCAGGATGGCTGGAGCAATTCATAGCTCTACCAACAGTCATTCCATACTATAAAATTAATGTTTCTTAAATTATTTTTACATTGTTTTTGTTATATAAATAAAAAAGGCTGAAATATTCTTTATTAGGCTGAGCTCTTTCTGTGTAAGTCCAAAATAAGAATCCTGGTCCCTTATATTATCTTTTCAAAACAACATATATCAATTGACCATTTTGTGTGAAGGAGTTTTTAGGACCAGTTTGGAGGGGAGAAGAACCGATGTAATGCCAGAGAAACTGAGGCAGGAGAGAGATTAGAGAGTTTTAAATATTTTATTAATGGGAGAGTAAGATTGACTGGACAGGACTCGAGTCTCAAATTATCCAGTCAGACAGAGATAAAGATATACTGGGACCAAGGAATTCATGTTGGTCCCAGGTCTGGAGGAGACTATCATCTCAAAGAATCCAGCGTCCAGCATCCACCCGCCAGCCGCCATTCTCCAGCAATGAATGGAGAATCTCTAACCTTTATATACCTTTTAGAGACAAAGAAGAGGGAAAGAGTAGGAAAGAGCGGGAAAGCCCAGCTGGAAAAGGCTTGAATCAAAGAGGAACCCAGAGACAGGATGTCTGAATACCCAGAGATAAAGATGTTAGTGAAATACCCTGGAATGTTTTAGAGGGATGTTGACAGAAGATAATCAGGAAGTCTACTCTCTTGTTTATCTTGCTTGGGCTAACAATTTATAACCTTAGACTAACTGGTCCTCAGCCTTCATGGACCAGAGGGAGATTTACAGCTTAGGGGAGTAATTAGGGAGACTGAGACAAGGGAAACTTGTACAAGGGAACTGAGTCAGGACAGTTAAAGAGAACTATGGCATAACACCGATATAAGGAAATATCTGATAATTGACATTTTCATAGTAGATACAATGATGTAATCTACTATTAGCCCATATTACAACCAGACCCAGAGAACCAAGTGACCTGCCTAATGACCTTGTCTTTGGGGATCTTCCCATTTCTTTCCGAACCCCTTTACCTTCATCTAATTCTTTTGGTCATCTCTTCTATCTACAAATCCAGGCACCTGTGGTCTAGTCCCCTGAACAGCTTATAAACAGTTTTAGGTCTTATTACTCCTAGGAGTATCTGGAGTATTCTATATGTTCACATACAAAAGCCAGGCAATTTTTTGTTGAAGATATTTTAGAAAGAACTCCTGTTAAGATGTTTCCTCTTTGTTTTCAGTTTGATATTTTATTTTTGTTCTTTTCATTTATATCATTGTAGCATATTTACATATGTGCTTACACATATACATATATATATGTGTATATATATATATATTTTCTTGATTCTGCTTATTTTACTTTGTAGGAGTTCATATAATTTTTCATGTTTTTCTCTAAATTCTTCCTCTACACATTAACATTCTATTATATTCATGTACCATACTTTATCCAGCCATCCCCAAATAAATGGACTAGACAACCTGATAGAAAAGGAGCAGGATGTTTCCGACTAGGGGATTCTGTATTCAATCTCTTCTGAATGGTCAAAGGACCAAATTGTAGCATCAGGATTTTAGTAACAGTCACAAGCAGGGGTGTTGACTTTGAGGGACACCAGTAAGCAACTTCCAGTAAATCTACTAGTAAGATCAACTTGAGAAGAAACTCCAACTAGTTAAATTCTTTATCAAAAGTCATACCCAGTCATTACCCTGGGGAAAAAACACCCCCTGAAATTTTACTTTTGTTTTAAAAGATACAATATACGTCCTCACCATCAGATCCCTGTGATTCCATAAAGAGATGGGAAAAACGGGAGAAAATAAGAAAGGAAACGAGGAAGAAAGTTTTGTGAATATCTACTGTTTGTATGGCTTTGTAGTTAAGTAATGTTACTCCTCTAGGCTTTAGGTTACTTAACTGTAAATGAGGAAGTTGTACTACATGGCATCTGAGATGCTTTCTAAATATAAGCTTATAATCTGAAAATGAAGAAAAAAAAGGGAAAGGGAGGGGGAGAAGAAAGGGAAGGAAAGGAAAGAAGAAGTTGAATTTTTAATAGTAATGTATTTCCCATCCCCAAAAGGATAACGATGTTAGTGAAAGGATTGTTCTTAACACAATAATCCCCAGGAGGAAGGTCTCTGATACACATGAAAGAACATGACTCACTCTTGTTGCTCCACATCTAGCTCAGGCATAACATGGGCCTGAAGCTTGAAAAACATTGTTTAAAAAATACATTTGATAAGGCACTGAAATTAAAAAAGTTACTTTTCCCCTCTGACATTTAAAAGGCATTGCCTTGGAGTTAACATCACAAGGCCTAAAATGCCAAAAGACATTAAGTGGGTTTTTTCCTCTAAAAAAATATTTAACAATATTTGAAATCTGAAGATATCCTTGTGTTTAACTAAAATGAATGGTCAGGTGTCATTCCAACCACTCCTGCCAACTGGAAAAAAAAATGGGAAAACATCAAAAGTATTTTGTCAGCTATGTGCCATATCCAGGATGGAGATTGGTATTCTCAAACTATTATCAAAGTATTAGATTAGAACTGAAGTCCTTGGATTTTTGGAAGTATTCCATTGCAATAATTCTTCTCTCATTTGGATAGAATGTGTATTTAGAAAAGAGTCAGTCAATCCTTCAACAAGCATTTATTATTTGCTTTAAAAAGACACATAATGTCAACCATTTCATTTTCCAAAGTTAAATCTATGTTCTCCATTCCAATGAGGTCTCTCTTTTTCTCCATGGCACCATCAATCTCCTAGTCACTTTACCTATTTATTTAGGTGAGGAAATTAGAGTTAAATGACTTGTCCAAGATCACACAAGCTAGTAAGTGTTAACTATCTGAGGCCACATTTGAACTCTGATCTTCCTGATTCAGCACCAGTGCTCTATCCACTTCACCATCTAGCTGCTCCTAATCACTTTAAACAAGAGGCGATTCTCTGACTCATTCTCTACTTTAGCCATTACATTTATCCAGAACCCAACTCCTGTTCATTCTTCCTTTGAAATGTCTCTTACATGTCTCCCACATTTGCCATTCTAGTCCAGGTCATTCTCAACTCACAGCTGAATTACAGAAGTAGCCCCATAATCAGTCCTCCTGACTTCAAACCAGGATGTTAATCCTTATTATGCGGCAACACCAGACTGGTCTCCTGCAATATTGATTTGATTATGTTAGCTTCCTACTCAGAAATCTTCAGGAGTTCTTTTTTTTTTCCCCATCTAGGGAATAAGGTCTGAACTCTCAAGGAGGCATTCAAAGCCTTTCATCGTTTCACCCCATCAGGGTTATCCCCTACCACTCCCCATTCTAAAAGTACTCAAGGGAGAGGAGGAAAGTATGAAAAAAAGGTTTGGACTTGGAAACATAACTTGCATTTTAGTGGGGGCGGAAAGCAATTAACTGTAATGGGTATTCATAGGATATTCGAATTGGAGGCACCCTCGGGAGCATGCTGGTAAATGTTTAACAACTAGTTCTCTCAAAAACTAATAAATAGAAGTATATAGAGAATGGTTTTACATATATAGACATATTTGTGTCTAATGATAGCCATCTCTAGGTAGGAGTGAGAAAAGAAAAAAGGGAAGAAGAAAGTTAAAAGATAATGTTATTATATATTTAAAAGGAATAGCAAGTTGTATATGTGTGAGACAGTATCGACCACAAAAACAATCAGAGGCTCTCAGAGTAAGAAAAAGCAAAAAGGGGTTTATTATGATCTGGAGAGAAAGAGCATCTCCCATCTGACAAGGTGTTTGTCAATAAGAAGTGCAAAGTATAAACTGCAAAACACTAGATTAAATAGAACAGAACTAATCCCCCGACCTTGACCTTTTCTTCCATTGTTTGGGGGAATCCAAGCTTGCACTCTAAACAGGAATAACAATCCCAGAAACAAAAAAATGCAATGCAAAAATAATAAACTCAACTTAAACTTCCCTAGAGAACTGCTATACAAACATATATCCTCAGATAAGAGAGTTCAAAGCCATCACCTTTAAAAGGACTTAAATGCTACTTAACAGATGGTGGGAAACCGGAGGGGACAAACACCTGCAACTTTTTTAGCTATAGCTCTATTTGTTATTATATAGTCTCAAGTCACAATTAAGGTACAGTTTAAGGCCATATTCCCATGAGAATGTCTTCACTCTTAATTCCATACATATAAAATAGATTTACAATTTCACATGCAATAATCTTGTATTCTATTCTAATATGTTATGAAAATGCTTGCTTTATTTCTTAAATTCAGAATAAAATAAATGCTTAAAAAAAAAGAATAGGGCCTGGAACATACTAAGTGCTTAATAAATGTTTATTGATTGGATGGGGAGGAGAACTATAAATGGAGGAGGTAAGAGAAATGTTAAACACTTTAAAATTAATTACTTTTAAATTATTATTATCCATTAAATACTTTTAAATTAATCTACCTTTTCTCCACCAATTTCTTAAATTTAGACAACCAACAAAACAAAATAAAAATCAAAGCATGATTTGTGTCATTTTTAAATTTCTGAGATCTAAATTTAATAATCCTGAAAATTTAATAATCAGTGAGACAGATTGAGTATACTCCTGCTTGACACCATCTAGTCCCATTGTCCTAACAAAGTAACTCAAGTCTACAGAATTTAAGTGATTTCAGCTCAAAAATAACAATAATCAACAGGTATTTTTTATTAAGTACCTACTATGTGCCAGGCCCTGTATAAAGGACTTAGAGTCCAAAGAAAGGTAAAATGGCCCTTCCTCTCACAAAGAGTTCACAGTATAATGGAAGAGACAACATGAAAACAATTTACAAATAAAACATACACTGGGCAAATTGGAAATAATCTCAGAGGAAATTCACTAAGATTAAGGAGAATCAGAAAAAACTTCTTGCAAGAGATTGGATTTTAGCTGGGACCCGAATGAAGTCAAGAGACCTAGATAAGGAAGAACAACATTCCAGACTTGTAAAAATGCTAGAAGATGGAGTATCTTGTTTGAAGAACAACAAAGAAGTCAGAGCCATTGTCAGTGCCAGCAGATTATAGTAGATGGACAGGTTTGTGAAAATGCAAGAACTCAGGTTATAAAGAATTTTAAAATCAAACCAGATTATTCTCAGCAATTCAATGATCCAAAACAATTCTAATAGACTTGGGATGGAAAATGCCATCCACATCCAGAAAGAGAACTATGGAGTCTGAATATAAATTTCATGTTTTTTTGCTTGTTTGCTTGCTTTTTTTCTCATGTTTTCCCCCTTTTGTTCTGATTTTTTCCCCCACAGCATGACAAACATGGAAATACATTTAAAAGGATTGCACGTGTTTAATCTATATCAGATTGCTTGTTGTCTTGGGGAGGAGGGAGGCAAGGAAAGGAGAGAGAAAAAAATTTGAAACAAAAAGTATTGCAAAATAAATATTGAAAATTATCTCTATATGTATTTGGAAAAAATATTAATGGGGAAAATTAAAATAAAATAAAATAAAACCAGGAAGTTTTATAGTTGGTCTTGGAAATAATGGGGAGTCACTAGAATTTATTGAATGGGCAATGTTATCAAGTCTGGGTTTTAGGAAAATAAATTCGACAATGGAGGAGAGGATGGGCTGAAATGGAAAGAGAGATCTTTGGCAGAGAAGTCAACAGTCAGGATATTGCAATAGTAAAGCCTGAAATGCTTAGAGGCAGCCCTAGAGTTGTAGCAATGTTAGGGGAGAGAAGGGAGCAATTTAAAAATCTTACAAAGGTAGGAATGATAGGACTTTGGCAACAGACTGATGATGGGGAACGAGAGAGAAGGAGTCTAGGCTTGGGTTGCAAGCCTGAGTTACTGGAAGGAAGTTACTAGGCAGAAGACCTTAGCTTAAAAAATCCAAAGTCTCCCAGTGCATCCAAAGCTATCTCAAGTCCTTCTGCTCTCTATCTGGCCCCTGAACCCAGATGGCTCTGGAAGGGAAACTGAGGCAGGTGACCTTGCCCAGCCCTTCCTCACTTAAATCCAATTCACTTGCCTGTCGTGTTAGCATCTCTCTGATATCATGCTCCTCTTCTAGAACAACAATGGGAACATTAGAAAGCGAGATGGGTTTGGAAAGAAAGAGAATGACTTTGGGAGCAATGAATGATATTTCTTTGTGTTCTTTTCTCTCTCTCCAACTCCCCTCTCAAATGGGGAGTCAGTAGACCTAGATTCTAGTACCAATAGCATTATTATCTTTTAGCACAAGTCACTTGACATCTCTGAGCCTCCTTATCATAAAAGGAGGGGGTTTGGACCCAAAAGATCAGAGTTGTATCAGGACTCACAGCTACTTAATAACACATTAGCGAATAAGAATACAATTTCCCTATCTTCTTTCCTTCCTCAACATAAATCTCCGAATCACATGAGAAATTATAAATAAGTGCATTTAGCCTTGGAATGTGTCTCTCTCCCACTTCCCACTCCCCAAAGCTAATTTAGAAGCAGGGCAGTAGTCTAAGGACCTACATACTTTAAGAATTGTTTAAGAAGAGCCTCTTAAAGATAAACTGAGAGACATAGGTCTAAAGAGCTCCCTAAGCGGAATTACTATGGGCCTTGACAACACTGCTAGGGGAATGGTTGCTACCAATAGACAAGGAGAAAAATAATAGCTCACATTTCTATAGTATTTTAAGTTTGGCAAGCACTTTGCTACTAAGCACATAACAAACCTTGTCAACCTTGAAGTGCTAAGTAAATGTTGGCAATTGTTAATCATTGTTTTGTATTATTGTTATTTTTTTAACCTTGTCCAGTGGTAAGTTAAAAAAAAAAAAAAATCTTTCCCTTTGCAGTATGTCATAGCTCTTAGAACTCAAGGATTTTTTTTCCCACCCTTGTGCCAAAACTGCAATAAAAGACAGAGAGCCTTTAATAATAATATATATTTATACAGCACTCTGAGGTTCACTTTAAAGAGTTTTCTTCACCAGGAGCCTCTGGGGCCGCACCAGGAGCCAAGTATAATTAGCCCCCCTTTTCCAATAAAGGAAACTTAGGTTGAGAGGATGACTCATCCAGGCTCATACAGCTAGTCAGTAGCTGAGCCACTTTTCAAGCCAGGTCTCCTGACTCCAGAACCATCATTCTTTCCAAGAATCCAGGAATCCAATTCCTCTGAAGGTTTGGAGATAAAACTTTTTCCTTATTAGATTTATTCCCAACATAAAGAATTCAAACATTGGGAACCAGGAGAACACAATAATGTAAATGAAAGCAAAACTGATATCCGAATGCTGATTATTCAGTGACGTTTTAGTACTGCCAGATGAGCAACGACACACGCTTCTCTGGGACTAAGGATACAGACTCTCAGCCATGTCTGAGATCAGTCACAATCACCTTGTTGATGTGTTTGATTTGGAATAAGAGAGAGTTCTACAGAAGGGGGGGGAGGGGGGGAGGGAGTAATATTGGTGTGAAATGCAAAAACTCCAATTACCATTTTTAAAGAAAGATCAATATAAGATGATATTGTGAGAAATGGATGGACATTTTGATTTCCACAATTACGAAAATCAAATTGGAGAAATGAAACTAAAATTAGAAAACTGAAACCCACGAGGATATTAAGGAATAATCAAGGATTAGATAGAGTCTATCTTCCCCCAAAAGAATGAAAGCTCCTTGGGGGCAGGGACTGGCTATGTGATGAGAGGTGGAGATTCATGTCATATAATCTCTGTAACACCCAATTAATAGGGAATCAGGGAAGGGACTTGTGCTTCAGGATAGGAAATAAAATGCTGCCTCTGGATTTTATCATTAATGATACAGCTGATATAGTAAATGATGTAGTACCAGCAGATGCACTTTACAGAAGCACCAAATGTTGGCGTCCAGTCATGTGAAGAATTCACAATGGCCATTCTCTTTAGCAAAAGGTAGATTTATTTAGGAAAAAAGATTACAGAGAAAATGAAAGGCTGTAATAGACACCAGGAATGGTAAATATGAAATAGAATTGGAAACAGAAAGGGGTTTTAATAATTAATGATAGAAAGAGCAAGTTCCCTAGTGGAATTTGTCCTTCACTAGGAGAAAGGAAACACCCTATGGTATGAGGTTGGGGCATGTCATTAGCTGGCAGGCTAAATCCTGAAGGGGATTTAGCACCCCAAAAGATTTAGTTAGCTATAAGGAGGAAAAGTGGGGTCAGAAGAGATGTCTCAAGGCATGGGGGAGGAGAAATGGGGAAAGAAAACACTAGGCAGAATGCCTTGGCTGACTGACCCAAAGGAGGATTGTGGTCATGGAGAGTAAATTTAGAGAAGAAATTTAACCTTGGGGACTTGACATAACTTGGATTTCTGACTGGATTACTTTCAGAGGGTGGGACCATGGAGCCAAACTGATCTCAAATACCTGAGCCTTCTTCCTGCCTACCCTAGGGAATAAATTTTATCAATTCTTGAGTTTCTTTCTATTCATCATATCCTTCATTCAGGATTTCATCACTGATGCCAGTTAGAATGAGTGTTGTTTCTGCACATTTATAGGATTTTTCTTTTAAAATAAAAAAAATGGGTTCAGTTCTGCTACCCATTTTATTTCCCACATTTAGTAGCAAATGCCTCTTGAAATAAGTAATTCTGTAAGAAGATTAACATTCACACGAGGAAAGAGAGGAAAAAAGGAGAGAGGGCCATTGCTGCAAAACTTGTATAATTAAATTAGATTTATTGGCGGATAAATAATTGATCATAGCTGACCAAGGATTCAGAAGGACTGGTGGGCCTGGGAGGGCTGCCTCTCTTGTCTCTCCCCACTCCAATCCATCCTCTTCTTAGCCTACTATTATTGTCCCAACTCTTCTCTCCCCTACTAGGAAACTTCAGTGACTTCCTATTGGCTCCAGAAACAAATATGAAATCTTCTGTTTGGCATTTAAAACCCTTTACATCCTTGCTCCCTCCTACTTTTTCCGCTCTTCCCTACACATACTCTTCCCTCCAGTGACCCTGACCTCCTGACTGATTCATGAACAAGATACTCCATATCTTGGCTTGGAGATTTTCTCGTGCCAGAAAGCTCTCCCTCCTCTACTTTGACTTCCTTCAAGTCCCAACTCAAATTTCACCTTCTATGAGAAGTCTGTCCTGACTGCTCTTAATTCTAGTGCCTTCCTCCTTTTAATTGTTTCCTTTGTTGTTATCCTTCATTCTCAAAGAGGACCAAAAATAACATCCCTATGTTGGATCAAGATATTGTATGTCTACTCTGAGATACCACTACACACCTGTCAGATTGGCTAGAGTGACAGGGAAAGATAATGGTGAACATTGGAGGGGATGTGGGAAAACAGGAACACTGATACCTTGTTGGTGGAATTGTGAACACATCCAGCCATTCTGGAGAGCAATTTGGAACTATGCTCAAAAAGTTATCAAACTGTGCATACCCTTTGATCCAGCAGTGTTTCTACTGGGCTTATACCCCAAAGAGATACTAAAGAAGGGAAAGGGACCTGTATGTGCCAAAATGTTTGTGGCAGCCCTGTTTGTAGTGGCTAGAAGCTGGAAAATGAATGGATGCCCATCAATTGGAGAATGGTTGAGTAAATTGTGAGTAAATTAGATGAACGTTATGGAATATTATTGTTCTGTAAGAAATGACCAGCAGGATGAATACAGAGAGGACTGGCGAGATTTACATGAACTGATGCTAAGTAAAATGAGCAGACCCAGGAGATCATTATATACCTCAACAATGATACTGTTTGAGGATGTATTCTAATGGAAGTGGATTTCTTCAATAAAGAGAGCTAATTCAGTTTCAATTGATCAAGGATGGACAGAAGCAGCTACAC
Organism: Antechinus flavipes; assembly: GCF_016432865.1. Lineage (NCBI taxonomy): Eukaryota > Metazoa > Chordata > Mammalia > Dasyuromorphia > Dasyuridae > Antechinus > Antechinus flavipes. Next base: position 43,042,518 of record NC_067400.1, read on the forward strand.
CCAAAGAAAGAACACTGGGAAATAAATATAAACTGCTTGCATTTCTGTTTTTTTTCTCGGATTATTTCTACCTTCTGAATCCAATTCTCCCTGTGCAACAAGAGAACTATTTGGTTCTGCACACATATATTGTATCTAGGATATACTGTAACCTATTCAACATGTAAAGGACTGCTTGCCATCTGGGGGAGGGGGTGGAGGGAGGGAGGGGAAAAATAGGAACAGAAGTGAGTGTAAGGGATAATGCTGTAAAAAATTACCCTGGCATGGGTTCTGTCAATAAAAAGTTATTTAAAAAACAAAAAACAAACAAACAAAAACAAAGTAAATTTGGTTATTCTGAAGCAAAAAAAAAAAAAAATTAAATTTAATTTAAAAAAAAAAGATACTGTATGTCCAACTGTGGTTGATCAGACCAATTTGAGCTGGGAAGGTTCTACCATAGGTGGAGCACAAATAATCCACGTGAACTTTTGAAGCAGAGATGACTCTAAATTTGCACATTTTTGAGCCACTAAGTTTTTCCCTTGCTCACAGAGCACGGTGCTTTCTTTAATGTGGGAATGCCATGCTGGGGGGTCCTGTGCCAATGTCCCTGATGTCTCACAATTGATTCTATATTATCCTATATATATATATATCGTTTGCTTTGTATATATTTGTTTGCATATTGTCTCCCCTGTTAAATCATGAGCTCCTTGAGGGCAGGAACTGTCTTGAATCTTTTTGTATCCCCAGCCACTTAGCACAATACCTGGAGCAAAGTAAGTGTAAATAAATGTTAATTAATTAATTAAAATAGTGAAGCTGAAGTTTTTCAGGACATTTCTGTCAGAACCATTAAGTATCTGGGAGAGGAGAGTGTGCTGGGGAAAGGTAGCAGGTCTCAAATATGACCTTTCAACTTTCCTCTTTGGGATACTTTATTTCACAGGAACTCTAGGTGGAAAACCAGGGTTTTTTCTAATACATAGAATTATAAATCCTAGATTTACACTTTGGAAGCTTCAAGCATTGTGACTGGTTGGAATGAGCAGAAAAAAGAGGAGGAGGGGGGAGAGACATAATCTATGGCTATCTTTGGGACTGTTCTTATAGAAATAAGGGCCTAAAGGTAGTAAATTGTCAAGGTGATCTAAATGAAATAAATCTTAACCCATCATCATTGATGGAATTCCCAAAATATCTATTTCTTGTATGAGGTACTCAGTGAGTCCACATCCACTAAATTTTATAGCTCCTGATCACATTGCTCTGATGGATTAATAGGGGGCTTCTTGTTAGGCAAGGTATCTGTTGAGTTTGTTGCTCCAGTGGGCTCTGCTGGTCTTAATCCTCACTGGCACACCGCTCAGCCCATCTCAGTCTTTCTGCTGGGGTTCTCTGGAGTCATCTCAGCTTCAGTCTCCTAAATTGCCCCTGCCTAGTCTATCTCCCTGATAAGGACAGGTTGACAGCTCTTTAGTCATGGCTCCCACACCAGCTAACAAATACCAGGCAGAATGTCCTTGGGCTAAAACTAGTTCTTTCCTCTTTAAACCTGATGTGTAGGAAAAGATCAAAATCTTCTGTTACAGATAAACAGCAAACATGGAGTTTTGTGTACTCAAAATCCTCTTTGTCTTCGAGGCAAATGAATCTGAGCCAGAACAAAAGGTAAGTTAAGGGAGCATAGATAATCCTTTTGTTCAGACAAACCGCTGTCCAACCATATTTCCTCCATCTTATCTGATTTTTTGGACAGCAAGTGAAAACTTTACATGTATCTCTGTTAAATATCATCTCACTAATGTGATTTAGACCAGTGTTCTAACTTTTCAAGATCTTGTCAGAAATCCACCATCATTCATTGTGTCAGATTTCCCCAGGGCTCTCCAACAACAACAACATGTGTATCCATAACTCACTTATAGGCTTAATCAAAATCATTAATAATTTCTCTGTTACTTGGTTAAGTCTAAACAAGTTTAAACAAAAAAAAATAAATTCTTATTTGTAGCATTTCCTAATATCTGAGGTACATTGAAAGTTTAATAAATTTCTAAAATGAACTTCTACACTCTGTAAAACATGCTCCAAGTCTATTTCCCTTTCAACTTTATTCATTCATAGACTTAATAAACATCCCAGCTATACCTTGATCCAGGAAGCTAGGTAGTGCCATAGTGAGCAGAATGCACTTTCTGAGTTCAAATCTAGCTCCAGACACTGACTGGCTGTGTGACCCTAAACAAGTCACTTAACCCTGTTTGCCTCAGTTTCCTCATCTGTAAAATAAGCTGGAGAAGGCAATAACAAAGCTATGCCAAGAAAACCCCAAACAGGGTCATCAAAAGTCAGATTTTATTGAACAACAATACCTTGAGCATCATTTCCTTTTCAGGATTCTCACTAACCATCACTTTAATGATACATTCTAGAATTTGCCTGCAGTTGAAATCATGCTCTTGGGTCTGAAGTTTTCATTCTGTTTTTCTTTTGACTTGTAAAAAATTCTAACATTTGCTCTTCGGTTCTATGACAGATGGAATTCTTCATCTCTCCTTAGTACTTGACCCTTGAAGCATTGCTCATCACCTTGTATCACAATTAGGAATGAATGAATTTTTTTTAAAAAAAACATTATTACGAGCTCACTTTATGCTAAATAGTGGGATACAAATAGGAAAAATGAGAATTTCCCTGCTCTTAAGGAGCTCACATTCAATGGAGGAGACAGCATACCTATGGAAAAATCAGATGGAAAAGGATGATGGCCTTTTCAGTAGAGTGAAAGGCAGATGGTAACAAGCCTTCTTTAGTGTCATTTCAACATGTAAAAACTATTTCGTTTTTGACAATGAACCATTTTGCCAATTTAAAGATATTGATGGGAACTCACTTGTCTGTCTTTAGTAGATTATGCTATAGACAAAGAACAGTCCACCAGAATTTCCAATGCTACATGCGACAAAGAGAAAAATGTAGAAAAGGAAAAAACTGTTCAAGCCTATAAATCTTTTACATAATTATTTCCAATAAAATGTAAGCTCTTTGAGAGTAGGGAATGTTTTCTTTGCATCTCTGAATTGAATAAAAATATAAATTAAGTTTTTATTAGTCAGATATCATCCAATATATTTTACCTGAAAAAATAAAGAACAAAGCCCATTCAGGAACACAGTTTCATATCTTCATTATAGCCCTGACTCCCCGCTTCCCCCAGTTCTCCACTCTAAGTCTGTTTTGAAACTTGAGAATGGGATATTCATTTCCCACAAAAGCTGTCACTATGTCTGAGACTACAGAAGGTCTTAGGAGAAGGAGGAAGGAAATGTTGAACTAGCCAAAAGAGGAAATCAGAAAGGTCATAAAGAGATACTTACATTTTCTACAACTTCTGTTTTCTTAAAATCTAGCAACCCCCAAAGACCGAGCTGTCAGCTGTCGTGACTAATTAGTGACTTGTTCTTTGGATGGAGCTCTTTCAAAAGACACTCCCAAACTCCCAACAAATAAAACAAAACAAAACAAAAAAGTAAGATCCACTCACTGGAACTTCTCTTTGTGGGAAGGGACAAAAGGGTTGAACTGAAGGCTTTGTGTGGCCCTGTTTGGCAAAGGCCTTCAATAAGTTTTTTCATTGACAGGGAACATCTGAGAGAAGAAGGAATACAAAACAGCTGGGTAAGGTCACATGGGTTTTGCTCATCTCATTTGGCTGTTTGTCTTTGGAAATGAAGCAGACTGGGAGAAAATAGAAAGGAGTTTGCTGGAAATTCATTTAGTCACATTTATTTTTGAAACAGAAAGTTTGTTTTTCCCTCGTATGTATTTACCCTGAAGCCGGTTATGATCCACTATAGTTCCATTAATAATTGCTGATACTTATATCATCCTTTATATACATGAGTAGCCCAGCCCAGCTGTCTCCCATGTAATACTCACAAAAAAACCCAGATTCAAGGCACTCAGTCCAGCTCTTTCAAAGTCAGTTCATTAGCCCCAGCCCCTCTCTTAATCTTTACTAATCACCCAAAGGAAAAAAATTCAAAGGAACTAATGGAATCATGTAGTAAAATAAAAACGTAAATAAACAGCAAAAGAACATTTTCACTGTAAACCTGGGATGTCTCCCACAAATACTCATACCATCACTGAACAGAATGGTTGTACCTAGAGACCATATATAAGTACTATCAAATCTAAGTTAGTGGGTAGGGATAATAGTCTTTCTTCCTTCAGGACTCACATTCCTGCCCTTATTACAGTATCTATGATCAGCAACAAATTGTCCAGATTTGAGCTTCTCTAATATTTGATTCCTCACACCAACCTATGAGAGAAGTAGTATAGATATCATCATCATCATTCTTATTTTGCAGATGAGGTTACTAAAGTTCTGAGGCTGTGACTTGCTCTTAGTTACATGGCTACTAAGTATTGGATGTAGAATTAAAATTCAAGGATCTCTGGATACTAAATTCAATGTTTTATACCAGTAGTGTTGCTACTTTCTAGCTAGTATTGGCTAAATAAATATCCAACTTGGTTTCTGATCTAGTTTCCTTTGGAGTAACTTGTAAGCCTAACCTTGTTCCAGAGAATGAAGATTTTAGGAATTCTTCACCTCTAAGGCATCTCTGTTCTACCTACCCTGGGCAATTGTTTGCTGATCATAAAAATTCTTATTCTTGAACTTATTCATGTTGCCATGGGGTTCGGAGTACCATGATGCCATGGAGTGCCATTTCTTCCTTTTGCCAGTAAAACCTGGAACTAGATTCTTTAATGTAACTTATTTTTGTTTTGTTCCACTCTAATTTCCTAGGTTCCTCTGATAATAAACAAGACGGGGGGGGGGAGGGCGGGGGGGAGGAGAGAGAGAGAGAGAGAGAGAGAGAGAGAGAGAGAGAGAATAATATGTGACATTTCTTTAGGAGGGTTTTATTGGTTAGTTTTAAATTTTACTATAGACACTACAGGTGTAAGATATATTTGTATGGTTGCTATTTAAATAGAATGACAGCTCAGACTGTGGCTGTCATGGATAAATATCTGAACTGGGATCTAGTCCATTCTTCTGCTCTTTTTCAAAGGAGACTAAATTTTCACCTTTGAAAAGAAAAAAGGGCATCAGCTCCTTCTCTTGTTTATTTCCAAGAGAGGTATTGGGTTCCAATCTGTCTACCATACCTCAAATACTGATGATCTAGGAGTTCAGAATGAAAATCACTACCCATGATAACTTCCAAGAAGAGTTATTAATAACTTAATATTGTCAGCTTAGTTGCCCCTCATCAAATGCTAGATACACAAAAGACCATAATGATTGGTGAGTAAACCCATTTATCCAAGCCAAACAGTAAACAAAAGTAAGTGAAGTTCACATATATTATGAGTTTTTTATATATATTCAGACCTATAGTATCCCTTGACTTAGGATTAAGCTTAGGGTTTGAGAGTGCTGAAAATGGACTTCACCCCTTCTGCACTTTTGAGCTATAAGCTTCTTGGCCTTTCTTTGTATTTCTGGCACTTAAGTCCGTGACTGACACATAGTAGGTGTTTAATAAATAGTTGAACTGTGATCAACCACAGTTCCAAAAATTTGTTCAACCACCTCCAGAGAATTCAGTACAAATTGAAGTATATTTTCTTCCTTCCTTTTTTCTTTTCATCCTACCTTCCTTCCTCTCTTCATTTTTTCCTTTCTTTTTTATCCTTCCTTTCTTCTTTTCACTTTTCCCCTTCTTTCTTTTATATCCTTCCTTCTTTTCATTTTTCTTCTTTCCTTCCTTTGTTCACATGACAACTTCAGAAATTTGTTTTGTATGAGTATATAAGTTTGTAATGGGGTCTGTTCTTTTTCCTTTTCAATTGGGAGAGAGAGAGAGAGAGAGAATTTGAAATGGAAAATAAAAGTTTTTTTTTTTAATGCAAGTTTATTGATTGACTGATTAAGACCTCATCTCATTCCCAGCTGAAGAGTTCTTTTATTCATGTGTATCCTTTGGTATATTCTAATCTGTAGAACTATGGTTTCTATTTACTGTTTTGCTTAGATAAACAGACTTAAACACTATTGATGTTCATAATGGTCTTTTGTCTATCCAGTCTTGGATTAGAAAGGGCTAGCTAAACTAGGCTAACATATATATACATACACACATACATATATATATATATATATATATGTATGTATGTGTGTATGTATATATGTATATATATATATACATACATATATAATATAAAGTATTTTCTATATATATAAACTATAAGTTAAATACCCTCCCTTTTGAAAGCATCAAGAAAGTCTCTCTCCTTCTGTGAACCCAGGTTAGCACCAGAAGATTAAAAATATTTGAGAGGCACCAGATAGGTAATAACTGAGGTCCATAGAGATTAAGTGAATTCCCTAAGATCACCGAAGTAGAAGCATAGAGCAGCATTACAAACCGGGAACCAGGATCAAACTTCTGAAGTACAGTTGATGAATCTGCCTCTGACTGGGATTGATTGCTCTGGGTCCACTCTGCGTAGCAAACAAACCAGACACTGGTGTCAAGTAGCAGCCTGGGGACCGAGGAACAAAGAAGAAAGGAAGTTTCAGGAGCAAAATAAGCCTCGTCTCACTGTTTACTGTCAAGGTCTCAGCCAGACATGACTTAGAAACAACTTGCTCAGGCTTTAACAGTTGTCAAAGGTCCCCAAGTTCTTGGCTGTGAGGAGCTTTCATCTGTGACCTCCAAGCTCTCGCTCAAAGGAGCTCATTGGACCTGAAAGGGTAGAAAGGACATAGTTCCCGGGGCCCAGTGTTGGAGTTGGCTGATTCAGCTGCTATTTTGGAAACAGCATCAGTCAGAGCCTGACCTGTGTGTTTTCTCCAAAATGTTGTCATTCTATATTTAATACCTGTAAGTTGTCAGAGAAGAAACTTTTAAAAAGAGGGCAAAAGAACAGTTTTTCTGCTTGCACCTTTAAGTTGATATTAATGATTCCTACTTCAAGCAGGAGGCTATCTAATTGAGAATCAGGCAAGAAATTAAAGGAAGAAGAACAGGATGATTGCAAAATTATACATAAAGTTAGATCTCCCTCAGAATGCAGTCTGTTCCCTAGGGTGTTTAAGCTTCTTTCCTCAACCCTTAAGAAAACCTTCTGGTTTTGCTTCTTTATTTTTCATTCAATCCTTCTCTTATGGTTTTACTTGTCTATTGGTTCATTTCCAGTGTTACCAGTTGTGACTCTCCAGTGAGTTCAAAGACTATGATTCCAACCTAGCAGTTGAAATTTGAATAAGCCACGCTCAAAAAATGTGTGTCCCTTAGTCATATGTAACAGAGAATGGATTGAATGCACTCCCCCAGAGCATGGCGCTTGATCCCTGGACATTTCTAGGAAAACCTGTGGCTCAATGCTGGAACAGTCTGACCTTTAGGGAAAAGGAAACAAGCCCTAGATGGTTCCTTCATCCTATCTGGGACAGCAGCAGCAAATTAGAGTGCTTCGTTAGTTAAAAATAAAAGGAAGCCTTTGGCTCCCATTCTTCCACTCAGTGGTGTGTGGCAAATAGCTCTCCCATCCTTAAGGATGGACTCATCTCCATAACAGGAAAGCACATTTTGCAAATGAACTCCCATTCATCCTTCGGCTGTCAACACAAATTATTGCTATAATATATATGTGTGTGTGTGTATGTGTGTGTGTGTGTGTGTGTGTGTGTGTGTGTGTGTGGTGACAAAGATAGGTAGGTGGTATAGTGGATACAGAGCTGAACCTATATTCAGGAAGATTCATTTTCCTGAGTTCAAAACCTAGCCTTAGATACTAGCAGTGTAACTCTGGACAAGTAAATTAACCCTGTTTAACTCAGTTTTCTCATCTGTAAAATGATGCTGGAAACCATTCCAGTAATTTTGCCAAGAAAACTCCAAATGGGGTCACGAAGAGTTGGGCATGATTGAAAATGACTGAATACATAGAATGAAACAGTAAACATCAATTAAATGCTTTCTATAGACCGAGTACTAGCTAGATGCTGGAAGAAATACAAAAGTGAGATAATAGGATATTTTATAATCTAGGTTAGGGGGCTAAGAAATCATCACAAGATGTAATATTGTGTAAGTGCATTAGAAAAATTAATACAAAGTGCTAAGTGGAATAGATTGAAATCACAAGTTAGTTCTCCAAAAAACTAGATCCCTGATTCTCCCAAAAAAATACCTAAATTACTTCTGTAAATGTAAGTTCCACTTCATTTATTAATGAACTGAGAGGCTAACTTAGAAAGAAAAACACTATTAGCTGGGTGAATAGACAGGTTCAGAAGAACAACACATCATTTGCTCATCAAATGCAACATGATAGGCAACAACTATTTTGATTTAATAGCATTTACTGCACTGTTCTCATTCTGTATTTTTATTATGATTCTTTACATAAATGATTTATTTTTCTTCTTCTTAGACTTCAGGTGTGAAGAGAACAGTAAGTTTATCTCAATCTTCCTCAAGTGTCTAAAACAGGTATATAAATAAAGGAAAAGGTCTAGAAAAAAAAATTAGGGAAAAAATAATGAGATGGAGGCAAGGCTCTTTTTCAGGATAAATTTAGGCTAAAATTTTAAGATTTAAGATAAAACAATTATTTCCTCTCTTAGAAATTATATATATATTATATATATACATATATATACACATATATGTGTGTGTGTGTGTGTGTGTGTGTGTTTGTTTTTTGCTGTGACTTGCCCAGGGTCACACAGGAAGTATTAAGTGTCTGAGAGCAGATTTGAACTCAGGTCCTTCTGACTTCAGGGCTAGTGCTCTATCCACTGTGCCACCTAGCTGCCCTGAAAATATATATATATATATTTAAATGATGGTGGGATCTTTAAAGATGGGAGAAAGGTAAGAAAAGAGTTTTACATTTCATTTTTTGTGTTCAATTATATTTTTATTATTTTTGTCAAATATTTTCCAATTACTTTGTATATAAATAGTATCTTATTTTTTCTGATTACATGATAGTTTTCAATATTAGTTTTTATAAGATTTTGAGTTCCAAATTTTTCTTCTTCTCTCTTTCCTCTTCATCCTCCTCAAGATGGCAAGCAATCTGATATAGGTTATACGTGTGCAATCATATTAAACATATTTCCACATTAATTATGTTATAAAAGAAAGGGAAATAGTAGCTTCAGTCTTCATTCAGACTCCATCGGTTATTTTTCTGGATGTAAATAGCTTTTCCATCATGAAGCTTTGGGAAATGTCCTGGTCCATTGTATTATTGAGAAGAGCTAAGTCTCTCATAGTTGATCATCACCCAGTGCTGCTTTAACATTTCCTTCCCTAATATTTCCTTTCATCAGGTTTGAGATTGAACCAAAAGGCATCATAACTCCAAGGTATATGACTATCATTTGGTGGGAATGGCTCCTTGGAATCTTCCACCTGAGAATGGACTGAATTTCTTCCCAAGGATACGGTCACATGCAGCAGCCTGGACCATGGCCAACGCCGGCCACTAGAGAGTACCTTATCCTGCTGAATACCTTCGAGTTGGCCACAGGCTGTGGCTTAGAAATATTCTTTAGCATTCCGAGGGTTTTTCAGACCTAAAATAACCATCTTAATTAACAACAATAATCTCTAGAGCTGTTGATTTAAAGCCTAATCTATTAAAAGAAAAAAGAGAGAACTCGATGCACACACAATAGTTCCCAGACCTTCTGACTTGTTCATTTTTAGTGAAAGGTTAGAGCACATCGGCTGGATGTTCTGTTCTCTTTGTACTTTGTAAATAAGAACTGTGGGGGAATTTTTTTTCCGTCTTCAGGCTTTGAAATCTGTATTGATTGCTCATTTGAAACGAGCGCGCACACACACACACACACACACACACACACACACACACACACACTCACCAATGAGCTGATGGCATCACGTTTGCTATCTAAGAGAAGGGAGTTCAGGTAACTGTGCCGTCAGGTGTGTCAGGACCTGGGGAGTGGAGGATATTAGGCCCTGGACCATCACTACCAGTGAAGTAGCTAAACTGGGCTTTCCAATTCATGGCCTTTTTAGAATCCACTCTTCACCTTAGATCAGGTCAGTGTGGAAACATTTTCCTTCTTTTTGGATTAGCCAACAAATTCTTACCCAACTATCTCCCTTCCAAGCTACACATTCCCTCTCCTAGGCTGTCATATAGTGTTACTGTGAGGGAATGAGAACCAGGGGCTTTACCCAAGGCTACCCTGCCTTTGTGAGGCTCAGGGAACTCTGGAAATGAAGGGGGTCGGTTTCCAGAAATATGCTCAACAATCTGATACGCTCACTCCTACTGAGATAAATGGGGCCAGGGAGGGCTAAGCTCTTCCTCAAAAGATTTGCTTATTAATAAGAAACAAAAAAGGAAGAAAATTCCAGGAATCTGTTAGCTCAGGATAGCGATATCTATGGGGGACTCATTATCCCTAAAATCATCATAAAGCAGTGGCCAAATAGCCATTAGTAATAAACCACAAGTTCTTAATTTGGGGGGATCATAAAGCCCTTTGACAGTCCAGTAAAGCTTGTGGGTGCCTTCTAAAAATGTTCTCAGATGCATATTAAAATGCATAAGATTACAAAGGAAACTGAAGGAAAATTGAAATGAAGATTTCACATTTAAGTTCATAGGTCCTGATTAATTGACCTAAGGAACCCTTGAGGGTAGTGGTCACCAGGTTAAGAACCCAGCTAGGTGGTGCAGTGGATAGAGCACCAGCCCTGGAGTCAGGAGGTCATAAGTTCAAATCTGACTTCATACACTTAAAACTTCCTAGCAGTGTGACTCTGGGCAAGTCACTTAATCCTCAATTGCCTCAGCAAAAAAAAAAAAAAAAAAGGACCCCATCCTAGAGAGGGAATTGGCTTTGGACTAGGGACCACTTAATACTTGGCTGAATTTGGTCAAGTAACTTTACACTTTGGGTCTCAATTTCCTCATTTATGATATGAAAAATTGAATCACTTTTTAAGATTCTTTCCATTTCCAGATACTATGATTTCTGGTTGATATAAATCATATGTGCATGTGTGTTTGCATGTGTATATACACACACTAGATTATTCAATTGCTAATAGGTGTGTATATTTTATACACTGTGTGTATAGGTAAATATAGGTGTACAGATTTATGCATGTACATGTGTAAAAAGCATGTGTGTATGTATATGTATATATACACATTAGATTATATATTATACATATATACACAAATATATATATATATATTTATACACACGCATATATATATATATGTGTGTGTATGAATGTGTTTCAGTAAAAAATATCAGGTCTACATCCAACCCCATCCAAAGTACCAGTGCTACAATGTTCCAAAATGATTTCATTATAATCCAGCCTCACGGCATGAAAGCTCAAAAAAGACATTGTTGTTCCCTGAGAATTCCTCGGGACTAACCCAAAAGCCGGCTCTGGTGCACTCCCACCCAGAACGCCCTCCGCCTTTCACCCGACCCACCCACACTCAGCCAGCTTGCGATATTTAGTCTAATCTTACTTTCTCGGAAGCTACAGAACAAAACTGCCGATTTCAAAGGGACAATTTAGTGAATTTTCTCCCCAGCATTCTCCGAGCCTCATGATAAGTACAGTACATTCGCCAGCCCACGGAAAATTCTTACCACGCTACCCCACTCCGGGCTACCACCCATTCCCTCTCCTAGACTGCCATATATTGTTGCCATGAGGGGGCTTTCTTCAGGGCCGCGCTGCCTTTGGGCTTCACGGGGCACCCCAGGGAGGAAAGGGGTCAGCTTCCAAACGGAACGCTTGCTCTCAGCTTCCCCACCGCCTCCATCTTGGGTAACTTTCCACTAAGACGGTATCTGGTCTTGGAATCAGAATGATGGTCTGCCTCGGACACTTAGTAGCTATAGGAGTGACCGCCACAGACTTTACTGGCAAGTCACTGTGGAAATCTGGGAAGGGGATTCACCAGCCGCAAGCTCCCCACTCTGAGCCAGTCCCTGCCGCATTCCTACCTGGGAAACAAAAATGTTATCTATGGGACTGAGGTCCAGGCAGGCTCACCTAAGTCCTCCAGAGGAACAAGGTATCCTACAAGAGTCAAGATACCCCCCTGGGGGCCCCAGACTCCCCCTTGACATTCCTCATCTGGTTTCTCAAGTTCTCTCACCGACCTTGAACTTTGCATCTCAGAATTTGCTTTTTACTCCCGCTTGTTTTGTCAAGATATTTTTGATAACTTTCATTCATTCACAGTAAACATCTATGAAATTCTTATTGTGTACAATAACACTTATTATTTGTCTAACTAACATTTATTAAGTGCTTACTAGGTATGATATATTACACTGGATATAATCATCCAGAAATACAAAAATATGTCCCTACCCTCAGGGAGTCTATAATCTACAGGAAGAAACTGGGAGGAATGAAGAAATGAGTGAAAATTTATTTAGTGCAAGCCACTGTGTTAAGAGCTGGGGTACATATAGAAAAGCAAAGCCTAATTTCTGCCATCAAGGAGTTCACGAACTAATTGGGAGAGATGATCTATCTAAGAAGTTTCAGCTGCTAAAATGTAAAAGGAAGACTCAGTGGGCTTAGAGTATAGCAGCAGGCAGATGTTGCACATCTTCAGTGCCATTTCCACAAGCCAAGCCACATCTGCTTCTGGGGTTGAGCCATTTAACAGTCACAAGGACTTTTCCAGATCAGCAGAGGAGAGGAGGATATAGCCAGGAGCCATGTCTACAGGTTGCTCTCCTGTCTGATGGTTGTGATGAGTGAGCACTGCTGGGGCAGGGAGCCCGTGCCTAGCCTGCCCCTGGGTGACAGTTGGAAAGCAATTGATGTTGGTAGCAGTGAGGAGGCATATTGCTCCTTGTATGAGGAGGCAAGGAGGTTGGGATTTGCAGCCCTGGGGCTCTAAGTAGAGTGTCACTGACTATGTCAACCCACCCAACCTTATGGTTGGAGGGACGGTAATTCAACCTTTCAATCCTATCTCTCCTTCAGGGTTCCTTGCTGCCTTATCTAGATAGATAGATAGATAGATAGATAGATAGATAGATAGATGGATGGATGGGTAGGTGGGTGGATGAATAGAGATAGAGATAGAAAGATAGATAAAAATAGAGATATAGACATATAGAAAGACAAAAATAGAAATAGATATAGATACATATATGATAGACAGAGATAGGTAGATGGATCCATATATAAGTATATGTAATAGAAGTAAGAGAGTAATGAAAAATGTTGCTTTATCCTCATAAATAAAACTAATCCAGTGACTATCCACAGAGTTGGATCTTAATAAATGTTTTATTTAATTGCATGGGAGTGATGGAGAAAAGGAAAGATACAGACAAAACAATCCAGGAAAATCTGAAATTGGGAGAGAATGCTTTATAGCTGAGAACTCTACAAAAGGTTATATGGTGGAGATGTTCCCGAGTTGGCTTCCAAGAAGAGAATAATTCTAAAAGATGGCAAAGAGGGGGAATCTATTCTGGGCATGGGGAGGCAAACTTTGTAAAGAATGCAAAGAGGGAGGAGAAACAGCCAGTAACTCTGGTTTGGCTAAACTATATGATGAGGAATGGAGAGGCGTGTGGAAGTCTGGAAAGGGTAATGGAAACCAAAATGGGTAGATTTTACCAAGGTATTAAGGAGAGATATAGGGTACTAGCTTGAGAATATGTTTCCTGAATTGAAAAAGAAGTTTCTCATGGATAAGGGAAGCCCAAGGATGTTTTTGTTATAGGGGAAGGAGTAATGGATATGGAGAGACTAGAGATGGGAGAGAGGAAAAAACTAATCAGAGAAGTTTCCAAAAGATAGGAAAGGGATGGGATCAAAAAGAAAGTAGACAGTGATATCTTTGACCAGGAAGGCTACCTAATCCTCTGAGAGTGGAGAGAGAGAAAAGATGGCTTAAGAGGAAGAAAACTTTTGAGTTGTAGAAGAGAAATAGAGGTACTTATGGAAGGTGGCATCCTTATTCCCAGTAAAACAATAGGCAAGGGGCAGCTAGGTGGTACAGTGGATAGAGTACCAACCCTGAAGTCAGGAGGACCTGAGTTCAAATCTGATCTCAGATACTTAACATTTCCTAGCTGTGTGACCTTGGGCAAGTCACTTAATCCCAATTGCCTCAGGAAAAGAAAAAGGCAAAAATATCTACTTGAGTGGGAATAGGAAATAGAGCAAGCTGAAGTCTTTGAGAAGAAAGAGTTTTTAGAAGAGTTCTGTGAGGAATTTAATAGAAAGTATATTAGAGATGAATAAAAAGATCCCTGTGTGGTAAGAGGAAGGAGGGAACACGAATTTGCAGGGGACTTTGTCTAGTTCATTTAGTGACTTCTAGTAGTATTCAGAGACTCAAAGGTAGGAGCAAAGAAGGTAGCAAGTAAAGATGACCTGGGATTCAGGATAAGAAAGACTTAAATAATATCTATTAATAACAATAGCTAATATTACAAAGAAGACAGGTAGGAAAGGTGACCCAAAGTTCAGGATAAGAAAGTGTCATAAGGTGTGCAATTTTTTGCATATATTATTTCATTTAATCCTCACACTAACCTGTGAGATAAATGTTATTTTTTCAGTAGATATCATTTCATTTTTTTTGTTTAATAATATTTTTCCAATTACATGTAAAGACAATTTTTGACATTTATTTTTTTGGAAAGATTTTAATTTCCAAATTTTTCTCCCTCCTGTCCTGCCATAAATCTTCCCTAAGATGGCAAGCAATCTGATATAGGGTATACATGTACAAGCATATTAAACATATTTCTACATTAATCATGTTATGAAAGAAGAATCAGAACAAAAAGGAAAAAACACAAGAAAAAAAATGAAAATAGTGTGCTTCAAACTGCATTCAGACTCCATAGTTCTTCCTCTGGATGTAGACAGCATTTTCCATCATGAATCTGTCTTAGATCATTATATTGTTGGGAAGTTAATCATCACATCATGTTACTGTTATTGTGAACAGAGTTTTGGTTCTGCTCACTTCACTCAGCATCAGTTTTTGTAAGTCTTTCCAGGTTTTTCTGAAATCTTCCTGCTCATCATTTCTTATAGCACAATAGTTAATATGCCATGACTTATTTAGGCATTCTCTAATTGATGGACATCCCCTCGATTTTCAATTCTTTGCCCTCACAAAAAGAACTGCTATAAAAATTGTGGACATGTAGATCCTTCCCCTTTTTAAATGATCTTTTTGGGATACAGATCTAGTAATGGTATTACTGAAGTCAAAGGTAGGCATAATGTGACCATCTTGTGGGCATAGTTCCAAAGTGCTCTCCGGAATAAGTGGATTAGTTCACAATTCCATCAACAATGAATTAGTGTCCCAATTTTCCCAAGGTCCCAACTAAATGATATTTTAAAACTCATTTTCACTAAAGCTAAAAAAGAGCTTAAATGACCTCGCCAGAATCACACAGCTAATGTTTGAAGCTGGTTTTGATCCCAGTTCTTTCCCACCCAGATCAATACTCTATCTTCTATGCCTCCTATTAGTAAAGGCCTTAGGGGGCAGAGGTTTCAGGACAAAGGAGAGGGCCTTCTTGAACTGGTCAAGTATATAATTAAGATTTTAAAAGGAAGGAAATGATGTGGGAACCAGGGATGCATTGGGAGAACTTTAAAGTCAAACGACTAGAAGTTGTAGAGATTTTTTTTTTTTTAAGTTTAAATAAACAGTGAGGCAGCTAGGCACAGAGTGCTGAGTCTGGAGTCAGGAAGACTCATCTTCCTGAGTTCAAATCTAACCCTAGATACTTAGACCCTGGATACATCATTTCACTTTTGTGACTCAGTTTTCTCATCTGGAAAATGAGCTAGAGAAGGAAATGGCAAACCATTCCAGTATCTTTGCCAAGAAAATCCCTGAATGGGTCCTGAAGAGTTGGACTGAAAAACTACAGAACAACAACAGGAGGAAGGCAGTAGAAAAGATGGAAGGGTAGAAAATCAGGGTAAGAATACTGGAGAGAAAACAGTTTGATGATTGTGGTGGTGGCAAAGTAGAGATGGAGCTCGTGGGAGCAGAGATTGATGGCCCGGGATGCTACATATTTGAAGGGACATGGATATTGAAGTCACTACAGAGGAGAACAGGGGATGGAAAGAAAAGAAGGCTGAATCAGACATTATAATTCCTGAGTGAGGACCAAGCATGACCTGAAGTCCAGCAGATTACTGTTACAAGGATCCAGATAGATTGATATATTGCAATGGAGAAGAAGTTGCTGAATAATAATGACAGAGAGAGGGCTGGGAAACATCACTTGGGAGCAAGAAGACTGTTGATTTTTTTCTTGACCCAGAATGCCAAGAGAGTGGCCAGCACTGGAGAAAATGGGGAGGAAAAAATTGTCTTTAGAAGACCCAATTTTTGTGAATTATACTGTGACCTCCTACCTGTTTCACACTTTCTGGTTTATTGAGACTGTCTCCTCTGGGCAAGTCAAATCAATCATTGTTTCTGTCCATTTAATGAAATTGCTCACCTGAGTCCCTGGTTCAAATTTTATTTTTACCTGCCCAAGGATACTGACTTTCCTTTCTGGGACAAGTCTAAACTAGCAAACTACAGGCTTTGAGGTGTCTTCACTGACATGAGAGGGGAGGAGGCTGGGATAAAAACACTTTTATAGATGTACATCTACACGTAGTTCTATATAAATATAAATATTTATTTTAATATAAATATTTAAATATACTTTTATTAATTGTATATAAACATTTTAATATAAATATATTTATGTAGATATATAAAGATTAACATTATACAGTGCATACTTCTCCTGACATCTGCAAACTCAGCTTTTCCCTTACTCTCAGAACCCTTCTCACCTAGGAAGAAGCATTTAGTCTTAACCCCAGGATCAGACTCTTCTCTATACATTCAGCTCATACTCTGCCCTGGACATTTCAGCGACTTGGTTACTCCTCACTCTATCAGATTCTGGCTTGTAGATCTTTAATCACAGGAAATCACTGACTCATAGGCTCTAGCTTTAGAACTAAAAGGTCATCTAGATCAGTTTTCCCATTTTACGATGAAGAAACTGTGATTAAGGGATATGACTTGACCAAAGTCAAAGAGGTAAGTAAGGGGAATAATCAGGATTCAAGCCTGGGCTTTCTAACACCAAATCCAGCAATCTTTTCATGATTTTATTTCCTTTCATACTTATTCTTATGCCCCTACATTGATGGCTTGGCTCTTAGCTTTTACCTGCCCCCTAACTTGGGCATAGAAGCACTTCAGATTTAATGGAAGAAAACCCAGGTTCAATCCAGACATTGCTTATTATCTACATGTCCTTAAACAGATTGTTTTGTTTCCCTAAGACTCAGTTTCCTTATTTTTAAAATAATACATGACCTTGAAAGTCTCTCTCAACTCCAAATCTGTGATCTGATAGCCTGCCCATCCAAGTGCTCACCTGACCACCTCCCTCCCCACGCTGCCTAAGTCCTAGAGGGACACTCCCTCCTGTCTCTCCTCAACACTGACTGCCATCGTCCATGATGAGCAAGGTTAAAGAACACGCTGTTTCCCCCTTTGTGTTGGCCAGCCAACACAATGATTGCCATGGTTAGCAACTGGATTGCCGGTCTTGGGTCTCCTCGACAGAAAAGGTCACCTACCTGGGCAGCAATGCTCTCCTGTGCTTAAACTCATGGTTCTTCACTTGTATGAGAACCACAGAGATCCGACTTGAGTCCAGTATGGCAGGTTCCAAATTCCCACTACTGCTCATGCTGCTCACTTTGGCGTGGTTCTAAGTATCCAACGGTTTTTCCTAGATTTTCCCCATTTCCTTCCCCATTCCAATCTCCTGCTCCTCCTCTAGCCCCAACCTTTGGGGTTTCAGGAAAACCTACTGATAAAAACTGGCTTTTCCCAAAGTCTCCCCAAGCCAAGTTAATATATTTACCTTTATTAGTTGTTACCTTACTACGTAAAAGATGCCTGTCACATCCCCTTTTCTTATGATAAAGGGCTGTCCTTGGAGTCAAGGAACCTTGCATTTGAATCTGGAATAAAACACTGTGTGACTCTAGGAAGTCCCTTAGTCCACTCCAGCCTAGGCTTCCTCATCCATGAAATGAAGGGGTTGGGTTAGGTAGGATTATCCAGCTCAGGATCTATGGATCAGTAGATTGCACCACCTCCCAGTTTTGTGGAATTCTAACTAGATGATGTAATTAATGCCCATGGATAACTTTAAAGAACTATTATCAATGAGATCCATTGTCTTCTCCTCTCATCTGGCCACCACCCCAGTTCTTGTCCCAAGACTATTCAAATAGGCTCCTAATTGGTCCCCCTATTTCCAGTCATTCCTGATTCTAATCCATCCTTCACACAGCTGCCAAAATCATCTATCCTCCTAAGGCACAGGTCTGACCCCATGATTACTTTGTTTAAAAAAAAATTCAATAGTTCCTCACTGCATCTATCCTCACTGCATCTAGAATAATAATAATAATAATAATAATAATAATAATAATAATAATAATAAAACTTCCTGCATTTAAGGCTCACTCCAAAATGGCTCCACCCCATCCCACTAGGCTTTCGTACCATTGCCTCCATCTATACATTCTACACTTTAGTTACACAGTACTAGTAGTAACTGTTCCCCAAACTCTGCATTGTGCCTTTCTCCTCTGTGCATTTACCTAGAGGAAAGATTCCCAAACTTTTTAGTCTCAGCACCCTTTTACCCTCTTAAGATTATCAAAGACTAGGGCAAATAGATAGCACAGTGGATAGAGCACCATCCTTAGAATCAGGAGGATCTGATTTCAAATCTGGCCTCAGACACTTAACTAACTGTGTGACCCTATGCAAGTCATTTAACCCTAATTGCCTCACCCAAAATTAAATAAGTAAATAAAGATTACTGAGAACCCCTTCAAAGAGCTTTTTTTTTTTTAATGAGGCTTTTACCTATTGATATTTACCATCTGAGACATTTAAACACCTTAGCATTGAAAATAGTTTTTCTCTCACAGACCCCCTAACAGAGTCTCAGGATCCTACATACACTGAGAACCATTGACCTAGAGCTCGCTCTCTTGTTTCTACTTTCCCTGCTTTGTTTCTTTTCTAGAATTACCTCACAAAATTCTAGAGATCTCTGTGCTCTTCTTTAAGCCACTCATTTACTTATATTTTTGTTTATTCCATTATATATTATTCCATAATATCCCATATAATATTCCATCATACACTCTATCATATTTTAGGGGTTTTAAGTCGACCCCTCAGAATCTTCCTTCGCTACCTTTTGTTCCCACAGCCTACATCATCATTTTGCCCAAACATCATAATCTGCATCCACTTATACAGTTTGACTTGCCTGTAATGACTCCCAGTTTCCCATTGGCCCTTGGTTATACTTTGTTCCTCGTGGTTATGATTCCCCCAGTCCCTACCACCTGCCTCGAATATCTAGAAGGTCCCTTCCATCTGTAACATTCTACTTTGGATGGAGTGTAATGTTATTCTTATCAGTTTCTTCCATTTCTTGGAGAGTCTTTGCCTTTAGGAAATAAAGTATTTGATACAACTATTTATGAGTTGAAATTTGGACACTTCCATTCATTTTCAATCAAAATATCTAAAGCTAGAAAGGACCTGAGAGGTCATCAAGCCCAATGCTGTCCTTTTACAGGTGCAGATTTCCAGAGCCAAGAGTTAGTTAAGTCACTTGTCCAAGGGCTAACCGACAGAAGTAGCAGACGTAAAATTTGAATCCTGGTCTTCTGTCTCTAAATATGGAGTTCTTTTCACTGTAGGATGCCATCAGATTTAGATTAGAAATAGCCTAGAACTAAGTTGGATACAAGATGCTTTGGTCCCTTTGTGGCAAATAGAGGGTCTACTGGGGAGAGATACAACGAGCATATTATTAAACTCTTAAGATCTTAGCATTTGACTGGTTAGATAACATTTAACATTCACAATCTGACTCTAGCCTACCTCTCTACACTTATGACTCCCCCCTACATTCTTCAATATAGCCAAATTGACCTGCTTTTTTTCCTCATACACTTTCATCTCTCACTTTTGTCTTTACACAGCTTGTCCCCCTCCCCTGTGTCAGAAGTGGACTCTCTCCTATCTCCACTTTTGAGGATTCAGAGTTAACTCCAAAGCTCAACTTTTCCTGATCTCTCCCCACTCCCACCTTGGCCATGCTCGGACCAACACTCTTCCCGTTACCTTGTATTTATTTAAATAGATTTATATGAACACAAGAGAGTGGAAGCTCCTTGAGGTGAGAGCTTTTTCTTTTTTTAATGTTTGCTTTTGTGCCCCTAGTGCACATAGTAGGAACTTAATAAATGTTTGGTATTAGGCAGTCTAGTACAACTGCCATGAAACTCTCACCTTAATGTAGATTAAAAATCAGCTAGTGCCTAGAAATCATCGTCTTCACTCTGAACATCCAAAGCACTTTTACAAATTCTCCAGTGAACATTTTCCCTCTGGGGAAGGCATTTTCTGGCTGTTTAAATGTACCAATAGCCAATGGCAAGTGTACACTTGGGAAATCAGAAATAAGCTCACCATTATCACTGCTGATACTAAAAAGGACAAAAAAAAAAGAAAGAAACTGCTATAGGTAAATTAAATTCCAGGATAATCAGATTTAAATGGTTGAATCTGGCCTTGAGGTATCTTTTAGTCCTTGATCTTACTGGCAATAAAATTACGTATGGGGAATAAATAAGTGCCGAGACCCTTTGGAGAGATCTCTATTTTTAGAGATTTCCTAACTGTCTCATCCCCCATTAGATTTTAAAAATCAGGGTCTCATCCTCATCTGTCTTTGCCATCCCCAGCACCCAGCACAGTGCCTTGTGTATAGTCAGTAACAATATATGTTTGTCAAAATGAAATATAGCTTCCTCGGTAACTATTCCCTGGTAACTTGGAACAGTTAAAGTAAACAAACTTTGTAGGCTCTTCCTGATAGCTAATCTGAACCTGTCATCCTGGACTCTAAGTCTGATCCCTGTGGTCCTCATACCAGTGAAGAACAATGAGTTTAAGCACCAGGGAGCATTGCTGCCCAGTTCCGTGACCCCTTCTGTTAACGAGGGCCAAGGCTGGCAATCTAAAGCTAACGCTGGCAATTATGTGCTCTACCCAATACAAAGGAAATCTCCAGGGAAACAACAAACTCTTTATGTTTCTCAGTCAACTGTCTGTCTTCAGTTGGGCGCTCATCTAGCCAGAGTAGCGGTGTGTTTTTTGGTGGAGTTATCTAGTTAGTCTCTTGGCTCAACCCTCACCCACCGAGCTCTTTCCATCCCTATTTCTCTTCAAAAGATTCTAATCATACCATTATGGAAAAATAAAGTTAATTACACAGCTAATTAATTATATTTTAAAATAGTGACCAAGAATAATTTGTTATTATTATTACATATTTATATAACACTATGTTTTTCAAAGGACTTTACAAATGTTATTTTATTTTTTCCTTATAATAATGCTTTCTTTGATGATGGTGCAATTATTGTTCCCATTTTATAGATGAGGAAACTGAGGCTAAGAAGTTAAATACATGCTAATGTCACAACTCATATGTCTGAGACAGATTTTGAACCGAAGCCCCCTTGATTCCAAATCCAGCACTATTCACTGTACTAATCAGTTGCTTTAACCACTCTGTATTCACATCCCAAATCCAGATCTAAGTTTTTAGTTAGACTCAGATCTTCCCATCAGTTGCCTTTACCAGGATCTGGTAAACGTCTCCCAGTTGTTAATACCCCTGGTAGGTTATTGTCCAGTCCAACATAGAACTCAGAACCTGGAGCATTAGGACTAGCCTTGTCTCTTCCTCAAGGACAAGCAATCTAGCTTTAGATGAGGATTCCTGCCCCTCTGGCTGTTCTACTTCTCTTGGTTACCCTCTGGACCCTGCTTTATAGACAGAAGAAAGAGCAGTCTCTCTCTCTCTCTCTCCTTGCCTCTTCTCCCAAAGCTGACACAGCCCAGTGCTTCATCTCTTCTGGGATCTGCTCAAGGAGAACCTGAGTGAGCACATCCAATTTTAGAAGTTTTAAGGGCAGGATTGACCGAACCATGGGTACCTAGTAGACCATTCCCTCTTCTTCTTTCTTCCACCACCACTTTCATATAATGAAATATAGGACATTGGATCATAGATCCAAGAACTATAAGGGAGCTTAGAAGCAGTTCAGTCCAAACTCTTTTTTTTCAAATGAGGAAACTGAGGCAGAAGGAGGGCAGGAACTTTCTCAGCATCACACAGTTATTGTGTTTGAGATAAAATTCAAACCTGTCTTTCAAGCTTCCAAATCCAGCACTCTCCAGACTACTCCAAAGAATAGCGGCAAATATTTTATTTATATATTATATGTTATATGTATCATATAATATAACCAAAATACAACTGAAAATCATCACTGGGTCATCTCCTTTGATCTTTCTCTTCTCCAGCCTAAATCACAAAAGGAAGAAGAGCAAATGGAAAATTTTTATTTATTTTTGAAATTTCTCTCAGTATTTTAGAAGTTAAGTCTAAACACCAAGCTGTGTTCCCCTTCTTACAGATGGAAGGCCCAGAGCTGTTTTTTTATTGTAAACCTTTCAGAAAGAATCCCAAATTTTCCATCCCAACCCTTTCCCATCAGACCCAAGTGAGTCTGAATGTATTAGTTTACTAAGTTCTTTTAGCGAGTGACCCCCGGACCAGATATGCTTGGAGAATATCTTTTCCCTGGTCACAGACACACACGAGAGACCGACAGGTTAACTGCAAACAGTTGGATGAAGGAAAAACTAAATCTCATGATACATGTTTCTCTAGCTTATGTGTCTATTTAAATTTTTCTCTAATTTCTCTGTATCATTAATATACCCATGTGATGCTACAGACAGAAAATTAAAATTCAACATATAAAGATGTATTTCTACGTGTGAGTCACTCTTACTCTTCTCTCCGCCAGAATATTATCTTGCCATCCAGAATCTGCAGCTTTCTCCATGGAAAGGAACCAGAGGCTTCTTTTCCCAGGGGACCCTTCCTCCCTCCCCCAGGATCCTCCCACTCACTTACTGGAAACATAAGTGAGGAAGTATGCATGACTTACATACATTTTGGAATCCCTTTTAAAGGAAGTCATGACCCAAGGCCACCATGACAAAACTGTATTTCTGGGGTATTTGGCATTGAGGAATTGGATAACCATAGATAATAAGCAAGAATAACTGGTATCTCCTTCCTTGGGTATGAATAATAGAGCCTTGCTGACTCAGGGGTGTTGCAGTTGGGAAAGGAGTGAAATGGTCCAATCAATCAATAAACAAGCATTTTTTTTTTTTTTTAGCACTTACTAATTCATTTTTTGCAGTGTTTTAAAATTTGCAAAGTTAAAATTTACATTAACCCTGTGAAGTAAGTAGAAAGCAAATATTACTATCCCCATTTTGCAAATGAGAAAATTAAGTTTCAGAAGATTGATATTTGTTATCCAGCCACATAACAACTAGTGAGAAGTAAATAGAGGATCTGGACCAGATTTCCTGACTCTAACTCTAACATAGCCCTGAGAGGTATTACCTACTTCCTGGGACTGTTGGGAGGATCAGATGAGAGAACATCTACTGGAAAAATGTTTTGCAAACCTTAAAGGAATTTATAAATACTAGCTTATAAATAAATATAAATATTTATTTATTATATATGTATATCTATATATAAATATATATTTATCATAAGTAAATTTATAAATATAAGCAAAGCAATTGCAAAAAGAGAAAAAAAAAGAACTAATATATGGGAGGAATTAATATTTACACTCTGGTGTAGATGTCACCAGAATTCTTTGCTGGAAGTTATGGTTCTAGAGTGGGAGCGAGGTAGCCCATGGAGGACTCATTTTCCTGAGTTCAGATCCAATCTCAGACATTTACCATGTGATTCTGGACAAATCACTTAATCCTGTTTGCCTCAGTTTCCTCATTTGGAAAATGAGCTAGAGAAGGAAATGGCATTCCAGTCTCTCTGCCAAGAAAATTCAAATAGGGTCAAAAAGAGTCAGACTAAAACAACCCAACAACAGTGGCTTCTGGGAAATGAAGACAGAGGGCATCTAGGTGGTCAGAGTCAGGTGACCATATTCCTAACTAGTCTGTATAGGAGAGGTGGGTGGAGGGTGGGAAGGGAACAAGGAATGCTACTTCTACCAGACAAAGCTGCTGGGTGACTCCCAGATAAGTCCTTTAGCCTCATTTCACAGCTTTCTTTTCCCCCTTCAGTAAGAAAGGGTAATCAAGGCAATTGAATAGCTGGCAAACCTAAGAAGAGTACAGCTTTGAAATTGTGAAGCTGATTGAGCTGATGGTTCAGACTTGTTCGTTCATTTATGAATAAATCATCTTATAACACTCATCAGATAAAACAGAACTCCTGGTCCTTGCACCAGATGCCTGGACTGGGGATATTTTTCCTGGCGCTAAAATACCTTCATGCTGGAATCAAATGCCCTTGGAACAGAATCAAAACACATAAGGCATCCTGAGATGAGTTGAACACACACAAAAGAAGCCCTTATTCAGTAATGTGCAGTGAGACCTTGGAGAGTCTCGATGGTTTTTTTCAGTACCTTATTGAACTAATGACCGGGATGGAGCTTAATTCTTATTTCATAGAATTTCAGAGCTAGAAAAGGCCTCTGGGATTCTTCCTAAAAAACAGACATTTGCTTGCAGTCTGACAAGATGACCAGACATACTGTGTGTGTGTGTGTGTGTGTGTGTGTGTGTGTGTGTGTGTGTGTGTTACAGCATACAATTGTCTAAGAAAAGGCATCTTTTCGGTCAAGATCCATGTCGAGAGTTCTTTGCACCCAGCTCAGCCCGTGACCCTCTCCCCATTGTCACAGCAGAAGAGCTCTTCTGTAAAGAGCCCAGAAAAGTGAGCTCATCATAGAAGCCAGGGTCTTGCCTACAGATGTCTCCCCCATCTCAGCGAAAAGGGAAGTTTCCTGGTTGCCTCTTTTCTCCCTATTTCATCCTACACTGGCTGGTAAGAACCATTTTATGATGGCTGTAACTAGCTATTCTAGTGCCTAAAAAGATTAGGGGAAGAAAGTAGAAAGAAATTCAGGAGGAAAAAGTAATATAAAGTCCTTGAGGGCAGGACTGTCCCACTTTTGTCTTCTATCCCCAGCAACTAGCATCATATTTTATATACAATTAAGTGCTTCAATCGATTAATGAAAAGTCATTCACATTAGAGTTTGTAGGATTATAGATGTGTTGGTAGAAGGAACTTTAGAGGGCTTGTGTCTAACCCTTTCATTTTACAGATGAGGAATCAGGCCCACTGACATGATATGATTTTCCCAACATCACAGCAATAGTACGTAGTAGAATCAAGATTTCTTTCAGGTTCCAGGCTACAGAGTTAATGCAATATCAGCCTTCCAACCAAAGCTGGCTGCAGCTTCCCATTCAATACAGAGTCTAGCATATTACCTTTTTTTTTTTTTTTTTAGGGAAAGTATATCCTGTGATGAGCCCAGTAATAGCCTGGTCCAACAGAAGTAGCCTAGTGAGATGATGACTTCCCTGGCCCAGACTGGCGGAATCCTAATGGCTGAGATAACTGTTTGGATCCAAGATAACAGCAAATGATCTGATCCTCCAAGATGATTCTTCCTACAGAGGAGACAGCCTAGCTGAGCTGCCTGGGGAAAGAAAGGTCCTGCTGTCCCAGAATTGTGAATTATCTCTAGATATGCTTTACTGTCACTGTACTTAAAGTTCATGCTCATACATTCCCCCTGCCCCTTGGACCTTTCTTTTTGTGTATTTGTGGCGAAGAGTATACCAAATTTAGGGTGAAATGTTTTCTAGGTCCTACAAATGTTAGGACTTTTGAGTAAATGCCTTTGTTAAAGAATTGAGACTATTGTCTGATTATTGAAGAAGAAGAAGAAAAAGAAGAAGAAGAAGAAGAAGAAGAAGAAGAAGAAGAAGAAGAAGAAGAAGAAGAAAAGAAGAAGAAGAGAAGAAGAGAAGAAGAAGAAGAAGAAGAAGAAAAGAAGAAAAGAAGAAGAAGAAGAGAAGAAGAAGAAGAAGAAAAGAAGAAGAGAAGAAGAAAAGAAGAAGAAGAAGAAGAAGAAGAGAAGAAGAAGAAGAAGAGAAGAAGAAAAGAAGAAGAAGAAGAAGAAGAAGAAGAGAAGAAGAAGAAGAAGAAGAAGAAGAAGAAGAGAAGAAGAAGAAGAGAAGAAGAAGAAGAAAAGAAGAAAAGAAGAAGAAGAAGAAGAAAAGAAGAAGAAGAAGAAAAGAAGAAGAGAAGAAGAAAAGAAGAAGAAGAGAAGAAGAAGAAGAAAAGAAGAAGAAAAGAAGAAGAAGAAGAAGAAGAAGAAGAAGAAGAAGAAGAAGAAGAAGAAGAGAAGAAGAAGAAGAAGAAACAGCAGCAGCAGGGGCTCAGGATCTGTGTGATCTTGGGTAAGTCATTTAACCTAATGGACCTTAGTTTACTCATCTATAAAATGAGTTGTTGCCCTAGATGACCTTAAAGTTCTCTTCTAGCTTTAAATCTATTCAATCTAAGGCATAATGAGTTTTTTTTTTCCAACCTTTTATGACAGATATAGTTACACAGGTATTTCTCTGTGCTCTGGGGAAAGAATTAGGACCCCTGTGGTCTAATCTAACTAAAAGTATGATTCCACGAGTTAGAATTCCCTTTTTACCCAGGTTTCTCATTTGGGAAACAA
This sequence comes from Antechinus flavipes, assembly GCF_016432865.1. Lineage (NCBI taxonomy): Eukaryota > Metazoa > Chordata > Mammalia > Dasyuromorphia > Dasyuridae > Antechinus > Antechinus flavipes. Next base: position 43,069,355 of record NC_067400.1, read on the forward strand.
GAATTATACTTGCTGTACCTATTCATTGGTCTTTTCTGAAGATTAAATGAATAATGGTTTAGCAGTATTTCTAAAGCTGTCCAAGCTCAGAGAATTATTCAGTCTATGAGCTTAGAGAGCTTTATAAATACCACTGAGCCATTGTTCAGTGACAGAGACTGAGCACAGCTGGGATTAGAGATTTATCCAGAGCTCCATAACTGAAAATAGTACTTCAAGATATCTAATGTCTCACTTGGAGAAGAGGAGAGAAGAAGCTGGGAGGCAGACGTGGACCCATGTCTGCAATGATGAGTTACATATTTACATATGCACCTAGTAATAGAATACAAGTAAAACAATTGTTTAGGGGGAGAAAATGGGATTCAGTCAAGACTCCAAGTTTTGAAGTGTTGGATTTCCAAGATTTCCTTAAAGTTCCTGGAACTCCAAAAAGAGCTAAATTTGAATACTGCCTTGGACATTTACTAACTCTGTGAACCTGTTCAAGTCACTTCACTTTTCTGAGATTAAGTTTCTTCTTCTGTAAAGGGGGGAGAATCTTGATCGTTTTTCCTGAGCTCTGAATTTATTATATGATGTCTCAGGAATGAGAAATAGAAGTGAAGAATTTGTAAACTCATGACTATATGTCATAAGTATTAAAAGAAAATCTAAAGGTACCAGACATGGCAAACATTGAACAAGGTCACCCACCAAATTATACATACGTATATGTATCCATATGTACGTGTATTAAATTATATATATATATATATATACACACACATATATATATCACATATACATTTGCATATATGCATATATATGAAATTGACTATCTTTTAATAGAAATAAAATAACTAGCTACCAATGTAGGGGTCACTTCCAAAACAAACTGTCTTTGTGCACTCAGCCCACTGACCTACTAGACGAAGGCAAAGATAAATATCAACAGGAAATTTAAAAGACAGGGTCAAGATGAGAAGGCATGGCTGGAAATTACAATTGTGACTTGAACTATCCAAACAAAGGACTGCTTGAAAAAGATGGGAGATATATATTATATATATTTTAAAGATATTGATAAGAAGTAGGACGGTTTTCAACAACTCATATGAAATTATTACAACACTCCCCAAGACACAGAAATTGCTTCAGCCAGAAAATGTTTGATCTTCTTGTCAGGGAGAAAGACCAAGCTATGTTTCAAGTATAAAATCATCTGCAAAATCTTATGAAAGAGGGTGGTGGCAGGTTGAAAGAGTATCCCTCATAAAACAGAAAGGACAAGTAAAAGGAAAAATATGTTTACAGAAAACTTGGCATGAGATGAAATTAAACCAGAGCATCCCCTAAGCATTTTTGTATCACACTGGAAAGAGGAGGACGAATGGATAAAAGATGAATTAGTTCTGGCAGTGTAATGTAACATACAATTTTCATCATCAATGACAGTGGAATCACCACATTTAGGTTCTCGTATCTCAGTCCCCAATGTGGTATGTGAAGAAGTAGAAATGACACTAAAAAAGACCAAGATTTATATAGGGAAAGCAGCTAGACTAGATCAAGCATACATGGAGGAAAGTCATGGTGGAGAAGGCATAATTTCAAAAGCATTGACAGATTAATTCTGAAACTATCTGAAAGATATGAGTGAGGAAAATGATGAATCACTATCAAAAATGTGCAATCAAAAGGACATTAATAACAAATTCACATGGTTATTTCTCATCCCAAAAAATCTTTATGAGAATAATTTATAGACATATTGAGGCTATCCTTAATGAGAACATGAGTACAGAGCAGGTTTTCACAAACAATTTTATTCAGCTTATCTACATTTTTACAGTCACTCAACCGGCTGCAAGTTTCAAAAATCCTACTGTATTGGTTGTTGGTTATTTTTAAAATACAGAATTTGACTCAAGAGAGCAAAATAGACCCTTTTCCTCTAACAAATATATGTTAGTATCGATCAAAAGTCCTAAATGAATGCAACAGTAGGAATAGTTCTTCAAAGAACCTCTGATTCTCTTTGTCAAGTGAGAAAAAAAGATAATGAGTTTGATGTTTGCCAAAGATGTTCACCACTGTCATGAAGGATGTCCGATTATGAGTCAAATCAAAGAGGGATTCCTGAGATATAAAAGACCAAATGTGGTGATTCCACTGGAACTGATGATGAAATTATTATCACAGAAATGTTCCCACTAGTAAGGTCCTCCAGATGCTGCTGTTTGGAGTATTCTGGGGCTTAAAAATACACTGTGATCTGCAGAATCTCCCTAATTCAATTCACTCACACTGGAAAAAAGCAAATGGATAAAGAATTCATTGGACCTTGGGCAACTAGATGGCACAGTGGATAGAGTGCCAGGCTTGGCATTGAGAAGACTCCTATGTCTGAGTTCAAATTTAGCCTCAGACACTTACTAGCTGTGTGACCTCGGGCAAGTCCCTTAACACTGCTTGCCTCAGTTTCCTCATCTGTAAAATGAGATGGAGATGGAAATGGCAAACCATCCCAGTACCTTTGCTGAGAAAACCCCAATGGAGTCATGAAAATTTAGATGTGGCTGAAAGAATTGAACAATAACAACAAAATGACATCTAAAACAGCAATACTGCTTACTACCCAAAGGGCACCAAAGGGGCTGCCACATAACCATGGTGATTTGTCTGTAAGAACTAGTGTAAAAGACTTCATCTAGGAGATGGTCAAAAAAAGATCATAGATGTAGAATTGGAATGGATCTTTGAGATTATCAAGTTCAAGAACTTCACTTTCTGGGCAAAGGAAAATGAGATTGAGTTTAAGTTAGCCCTTGAAAAGTGACTTGCCCGGGATCTCAGATGGTTACTCAGCATCTACTGATCTTTGATAATCAAGAAATCTAACTTTTCTGAGGTTTTTCTTCATACTTTTGCTTTTTCCTTTCAATGATTTTTATATGTTTATATATTTATTTTCATATGTTCAATGATGTTTATGAAATGATTTTGGTTATAATCTCCCAAATCTTCATTTTCAGTGCTTGTTGAGTAAATTAAGAACAGGGAAGGACAGACAATGAGTTTTCTCCTCAGTTAAAACAATATAAATAAAAAGATCACCAAAGGGAAAATGAGCTCTGAGAAACTGAAAAACTCGGGGAACAAATAATGAAACATTGTTCTCTCTTCTCTGAAGATGCTGTACAGGCGGTTTGACTTTATGGTCTTTGTTACAAGAGATGATTCCATTTTGAAGGGACTGCTATAAAATAAAAGGTCCCAATGAAGCTTTTTTTTTCCCCAAAAAGACAATTTAGGGTTTTGGTCACGTTTTGTGATCTGAACTCACAAAGGTTTAGAGACAAGAAGTGGCTGAGATTAGAAGAAACTAAGAATATGAGTGATATAGGTTGAATAAGGAAGAAATATTTAAGAAGTGGGGGTTATTTATTTATTTGTTGTATTTTATTTTATTTTCAGGGTTTTCACAGTATTTCAGGGACTAGGTGAAAGAAACCATTCTTTATTTAGCTTTAATCTCTGAATGACTGTGGTCTCAGTCAAATTAAGAAGTTAAAGACCTTAGTTTAAAAAAGCTGAGGTTTCTCTTTGCAGCCAGGGCCATCTCCACTTATATACTGGATCCATATGGTTCTGGGATGGGGAGAGGGAAGTGAGGCAGGTGATCTTGCCCAGTCTTCCCTCACTGAAATCCAATTCATTTGTTATTTCAGTTCCTCTTCAAGAACCCAGGACAAACAACAACATTTAAGAGATAATTAATATTTCTAGAAATGGAATAAAACATTCATCACGATCCAATCAAATGCCATTCTACTAATAATAGTCCATTGCCCTTATGCTCTTTGAATCAAAGCCTACTTTCTCTAAAGGAGGCAATGAATCCTCATTTGCATATCAACCATTTATTTTATTGTTGCTTAGTCTTTTTTTTTTTTTTTCCAATTGCGTTTACTCTTCAAGACTCCTTTTTGGGCATTCTCCACAAATATACTATGAGTGTTTGCTATTTCCTTTTCCAATTCATTTTATTACAAGTGAGGGAACTGAGACCAAGTTAAGTGATTTTATCCAGGATCACACAACTAGTAAGTGTTGATTTGAACTCAATCTTGACTCCAGACACTGCACTCTATGTACTGCACCACCATACTGCCCAGTAATCATTTATACAGAAGTGTGAATTCAAGGTAAGGTGCTACCTTTCCGGGGCGAGGGATGGTATTCATAATTTAAGTTTCTCTCAAATTGTGGAATGAAATGTTTTGTTTCTTCTTTAAAAAAGGACTTCGAGCTTTTGCAGTGAGACAGTAAAATTATTTCAGGAGTTGGGAGACCTTTTCAGCACTCCTGAAATCCTCCCGGTAGTCCGCTCCCCAGATCCCACACACATAGTTCCTGCACATATTCATCAGCTCCATGTCCTCCCCATTGACCACCTATCAACCTCTCGCCATATCATTAAAGTACAGAACTCAGTGAGCTCTCTAAACCACAACTTACACATGATTTCTTTTAGTTCCTGAATATGTGGGCAGGTGGTTATTTTCTCGATGATTTACTCGACCTCTCAACAATTCTGAACTCCCTCAGTTAACAGAGCTCGGATAGTCACGTCCACAGAGGCTACATTTAATATGCCTTCTCCTTACTCTAAATAGCCTCTTAAATAATCTTGAACATTTATCTTCTTCTTTTTCTACCCCCTCCATCAATCTAGTTTATAATCCTTACCCCTTATTTTTAATGACCACTTTATGTCTTTTTAAAAAACCTACAAACTAAATCTTTTGGTGTGTAGTGAGTTCTGCCTGGAGTAATAAAAAGACACGCAATTATATTCACATGATGATGGAGAGGTGTCCTGGGCACTGCAAACAGTGGCAGTAAATGAAATGCTGCATTATTTTTCACCCCCCGCAGCACTCAGAGAGAAGGAGCTATTATTAAATTCATTAAAAGCTCAGGGCCAGGGCAATTGTTGGAATTTTTAGATGCACTGGACCACACTTTCCCAAATGTTTTCTCCAAATTGTAGCACATCAGTAAATGACCTCTCCTTGTTTGCTCCCAGAGGTTTTGCCAGTCTTTATACACTCCATTTCTGTTAAGCAAGGGACCCTACAATGGCCCCCTTCACCCTAGCCTAACCTCTGAAAAGGAAGGTTGTTTTGTTTTTGTTTTGGTAACCATAACTGTATTTTTTTTCCTTCTGTGTTTTTAGTTTGGGTTTTGAGATAGATTACCAATGATGTGTGTACAGGGGTCCACGATGCCTCAAAATGGCTTTGCTAATAAACTGATACCGAACAAGGCACACACTACAGAGAGTTCATTTCTTTCTTCTGCTTGGGAAACCCACCCCAACATGACAGGAACTGATGGGAGTTCCTATTTCTTTGCTAGAAAACACTGGCTTCTCTCCCTTTCTTTTCTTCAGGCCATCTTTCAGTGCTGATCAATATAATTATGACAATAATGCTTTCAGGCCATTGCTGGAATTATGCAAACTCTACTTTTGACTGTCATTCAATCCATTCTCTTGTTCTTAAATTATCCCGTAGTTAATATCAGCTGGCTGGTGTTTTGTTTTGTTTTTTTTCCCCATTTCTTTTGCTTATTACAGTCAGCATTTCCAAGAGCATCCTCGGTGTCCAGAAAGTAGAAGCTCAAAGACAGTGATGTTTATTTTCAGTAATAAATGCTTTATGTTCAGCAGGGAGAAAGAGCATTGGTCACGTTTTGGGTCGGGCTCTTTTTTTTTCTAGAGACTGCAATTTGTGGTGCTGCAATGATTTGCATTTTTGTTCCTAATTGAGCCTGCCATTGGTGCAACTCACCACTTTTGGGTGCAATTACTCACTTGTGGGAGCAATTAGATATGAATACAGCTCTTCATGCACAGCTAATTGTGACCATACAAAAGGAGGCTGGGGAGGAAAATTTGGCTCATCAAGGATTAAGTCTAACTTTAAACATGTGCCAGCTACAACAAGGACAGGATGCTGAAAATTGTATCATGTTTTACATGGCTAAAACATTTCTTACCCTGTCTGCTGAGACTGTATTTTCAGAGGAATAAAGGTGTGAATTTATTTAGCGCTTTAAAAAAATAACAAAGAATGTCCTTTAAGCATTCAGTTGACACTGAGCTGTGCTGACATCAGAGCCTGACAATTAAAGGGAATTTGGAAGATATCTAGTCTTGGAAGACATCTTTCAGTAGACAGATGACAAAACTGAAAATTAGAGAAGCTAAGACTTGGCCAAAGTCATCCAGTCAGGAAGAAATCAAGTCCTCTGATTCTCCCCAGATTTGCCCCTTGATTGTCATTAATAATAATTTTAGAGCAGCTAGATGTGGTGATTTTCTTCTTTTTAATATAATAGTTCTCTCTGAGAGAGAAGTTTCTCGAGGAGATTTTTGGGAGGCAACCTTAGTATCAGTTCAGATCAATAATTACCCCAACTGCAGCCAGCTGGTAAAAATACAAATGTTTATTTCTCCTTCCAAGTTTTGTCTCTTTCCTTGGGCCCGGATAGCTAGATTCTTAGAGGCCTATCTTTCTGCTAGGTTCTGAGAGCTCCTGCGGCTTTGTCCTTTGCCTCTGCTCCCTTCAGCCTCCAGCCAGAACAAAGATGAATCTGTCTCTCTTGCCTTCCAAAGTAATTCTCTCCTGGCTCTAGCTCAACTCCGACTCGTGGCTTCTTCTGACTTGACGCTCCCCTCTCCATGTAAGTTGGCTGAATTCTCCCCACTGGGCCTCTGCTTTCTTCTTATATACCAGAGAGAGGGATTATGGGTTTTCTCCCATAGTGCTCTCTGGTCCTAAGAGCTTCAAGGGAGGTGTGAACTCACAAAATTACACAGTTAACTTTGTGAATCTCCCATACTTGTGAACTCTAATGAGTAAAGGTATAAACACAAACATTGTATCAATTAGTTCTACTTAGTACCTTTTTTCAGGTTCTGGCCCAAAACATCAACTCTAATGAGTTAACAGTTTGTAAAGATTCCAACAGCTAGGTTGTACAATGGGTATCGTGCTGGATCTTGGAGTCAGGAAAATTCATCTTCCTGAGTTCAAATCCAGCCTCTGACCTTTTCTTGCTGTGTGACCTTCCACAAGTCACTTAATCCTGTTTTTCTCAGTTTCTTCCAGTTTTCCTGGAGAAGGAAATGGCAAACCAGTGAGGGATCTTTGCCAAGAAAACCCCAAATGGGATCAGGAAGAGTTGGACAAACTCTTGGGAAAATGGCTGAACCACAAAATATTTTACATGTATCATCTCCTTTAATCCTTTTAATAGTCTCGAGAGTTGAGTACTGTAGACATTTAGACGGACTGATGTTCCACAAGGTTCACCGATTTCCCCATCATCACACAACCAGTTAGTGTTTAAAGGGTAGTTATGAAAATCAAATGACATCATATCTGTAAAGCACTTACTGAGCACAGCACCTAATACATAGTAGGTACTCTATAATTTTATTTTTAAGCTTGAGAGTTGAAATGATATATCTATGGTTATAGAACTACAGCTTCCTGAGTTGAAAAGAATCTTAGGACTCATGCAGTCCAAATCCTTCATTTTATTGTTGTGGAAACTGAGGCCCACAGATTAAACAACATGCTCAAGATTAGGAACAAAAGCAACAAGTATCAAAAGGTAGATTTCAAATTCCCTCTCTCCAAATTCAGCAATCCATCCTCTATGCCAGGTTGTCTCTCAAACCTCTTGGGGCTAGGTACCATTGATTGTCCTAATCAAGTTGGTTCTTGACATCCTTCTCTAAAATATAGAGAACCATCTCTCCTTTAAATAATGATGTGCACAGAGAATCCTCTCTGCCTCCATAAGTGATTCTAACCTCACTTCTACTTGGATGGGGTGATTCAGTGGACTGGAGCAGAAAAGTCTGTTACTATAAGTATTATAGGACAAACTCCAGCTGACAAATGTAGCTGAGATTCCAAGCAATTAGCTTGTCCTGTACTTGGCTGCCTTTTCTCATGTTTGAGACCCAGAGAGCGGGAGGACAACTGTCATATGCTGGGCTTGAGAACTCAGCATCGTGAGTGAGTCAGTCTAAAGAGCATCACTTCCAGCTGAACGTTTATCCCGTATCCTCATGGCTTGCCCTAGGTAACTCAGGCTAATATATTGCCAGGTAACTGCTCCACAAACTCAGTTGCTTTCAATGCTGGAAACACAACAAAAGCAAAGAAGCTATGGCTAACTGGAGGCCAGACAGGGAGAAAAGATGGCCAGAGTTTGTTCCAAAGACTGGGGCTGAGAAAGATAGCAACCTGGCTAAAACACTGGGAAGTTGGTCTTCTGTATCAGCTCAAACCTGTTTGAATACCTGGCTCCTTGGATCCTTCCTGATCTTAGTCATCCTGGCCATTCTACCTTTTAAATTTCTCATCACTCCCTCAAGGGTATGGACTCTGGATACACCTTCTGCCTCTGGTCCTACCTCCTGTTTCTGGTCTTACTTCCTATTGCTGGTCCCATTTCCAGCCTTTGGTCCTAATTCCTAGCCCAGGTACTACCTTCTGCTTCCTGCTTCACAATAATTGATCTCTTAGCCTTGTTATACTACCTACCACACTTTTATTATTGTTTTCTCTCCAGGACAAGTTATAAGATATTCTGCCCCAGAGGGCACCAAGTGAAAGAAAAAAGAGAAACAATTGTTTACTAGAATTATCCAGGTATCAGAAGGTATCAGAACCATTGAAAGAATTCACCAAACACCTTCTGAAAGAGACCCCAAAATTAAAATTCCAAGGAATATAGTGGCTAAATTTCAGAACTATCAGACCAAGGAAAAAATATTACAAGCAGCCAGAAAGAAACAATTCAAATATTGAAGAGCCACAATAAGGATTACACATGACCTAGCAGCTTTCACTTTAAAGGATAGAAGGTCCTGCAATCTGATAGGGAACTTGGAATGCAGCCAAGAATAAATTACCCAGCTAAACTGAGCATTTTCTTTTAGGGAAGAAGATGGACATTCAATGAAACAAGTGAATTTCATTTATTTCTGATGAAAAGACCAGAGCTAAGTAGAATTATCCAGGCATGGATAATTGGAAAAATGGAAGATTTTGCTTGTTTTGCCTAAAGTAAGGGTCTCCTGATCAGTAGCTCAGAATAGAAGAAATCTTGCTTGGTGTCTAGTGGTCAATATTATCTGTTTTCCCCACTCCTTGAATTCAGAGTTTGACAGGCTTCCTAGAAGTAAGGAGATAGAAGTTGTTGATTGTGCCCTTCCTTCTCCAGTCAATGAATATTTATAAAGTGCCTACTTGGTGTCAGACATGGTAATAGGCACTAAGTGTATCTCAAGACCTCAAGGAGCTTACAATCTTTAAGTGGGAGGAATAGACCCAAGTCCATCTATTCTAGAGAATTGGTCAAGAATATCTCATCTCTGATTCAGGGACGTTTTTGATACCCTTCACACACCCCAAATCCATTTAATTTAAGGCATAAAGTAATCAAAAAAATCCTGACAAAACTAGGGTTTTTGACATTGAGAAATGATGCAATTCTTTATTTCAAGTTGCTCAGAAAGACTGAACTCTGGATTGGCCAGATATATTTTCAGTTGATAAGTAATCATCTACCTGCTTCTATCAAAACATTTCATTTCATTTTTACCAAATATTCAGTAAGTGCTTGCTACCTGAAAGGCAATTGACTAGATGCTAGACATAAAAATATTCTGAAAGTTTGGTGGATAGATGAACTATTTTAATAATCCAAAACATTTTTGGTACCATGTTATTCCCCTACTCAAGAAGCTTAGATAGCTCCCTCTTGGCCTCTAGAATAAAATACAAATTTCCTGATTATGCATTTAAAGCCCTTCCATAAGGTTGCAGCATGCATTTTTCAAGGCTGATTAAACATTACTTTCCCTCTTGTATTTTAAGTTTTAGCCAAGGTGACCTTCTTGTTGTTTCCATAAAGGGCATTCCACCTTCCTCCTATGCCTTTGCAGAAATTGTTCTTGTGCCTGGAATATTTCCCCTCCTCACTTATACTTCTTGGAGGTCTCTCCAAAGCTCAACCCAAGGCCTGCCTCATCTTGGAAGGCTGTGAGATCCCTCTAGTTATTAGTATTTTTCTCCTACTCTCAACATCTACTCACTGAAATTACTTTGTGATTTCTATGTGTGTATATATATATTTGCATATGTGTATACATATATGTGTACATATATACACTTACATACATAATACATATGTGTGTGTAAGAATGTTTATGTGTAAATTGTATATACATGCATATAGACACTTTGCAGTCACTTCTCTATGTGTAAGGATGAGGGTTGATTGAGTAAATTAAGCAAGTCATCCCACCCTACTTGAAATACCTAATAATATGCTATACCCTGATACCTTAATCAAGTGACAATAATTTAAGACATTCAATACATCTTAGTATATATGCTTGGAGGGAGGAGAGATCTCTCCTTGATCAGCTGAATGACATTGCATGGAAAGTGTGGTAGGGATGATTGTGGAAATTTTATAACATCCAATGGGAAACTAGAAAATCAGAGAAGTAGTTTAAGACTCAAAAAATTCAAGCAAGTAGAAAGGAAAGTGTTCTACCTAAGTCCCTGAGAAGAAATCCATGGAGGCAAGGATAGGAGCAGAACCATAAATGGAGTATCAGGCAGGTTCCACAAAAGGCACTACTAGGGTTCAGGAGTTGCCTTGCTACATGAGCCCTAATCCCAAGTCCACTTTTCCCTGGATTTTGTTTGTGTTTGTGGGAAAGGCTGTCACTATCTTTTATGAAGAATATTTGTGGTATAGTTGGTATCAACTATACCTCTACACTACACTGCATTAGTAAAAAGCCTTTCTAAAAATTAAATCTGAATGATTATTTTTAATCAATTAACAATCATGGTGAAAGCAACCAAAAGATATGTATGGCACAGTTACTATATGCCAGGCACTGTGTTAAATGTTGGGAAAACAAAAAGGGGGAGTAAAAATTAGTGTCTGCTCTAGGAGTTCACTATTTAAAGAGGAAGACAACATACAAATGATTATATACAAATAAGCTACATACAGGGTAAGTTAGGAATAATCAGCAGAGGGAAAATTAATTCCTGGAATTAAAGGAGATCAGGAAAGACTTCTTGTAAAAAGTAGAGTTTTAGTTGGAACTTGAAGCTAGGTAAAGCTAGGAGGAGATGAGAAGGCAAGAGAGAGAATCAGTGAAAATGCTCAGAATAAGAGAATCAAGTATCTCATATGAGGAACAATAAGGTAACCACTGTCAATGGATCAAAGAGTAAGGTATAAGGTATAAGAAAACTGGAAAGATAGAAGGGATGAGATTATGAAGAATTCTGAACACAAAAAAGATGACTTTATATTTGATCTTAGAGATGATGGGAAATCACTGGAATTGATTGAATAGAAGAGGTAAGAGAGCAGACCTGGACTTTAGGAAGGCTATTTTGCTAGATAAATGGAAAACTGATTGGGATAGGGAGAAATTTATGGCAGGCAGATCCTCCAAAAAGATATTGTAATAGTGCAGAGGTAAGAAAATGAGGATTTGCACCAGGATCATAGTTAGTATCAGAGGAGAGAAGTGTGTGTAAAAGATGTTATAAAGGCAAATTCTACAGGCCTTGGCAACAGATTGATTATTAGGGATGCAGCTTAAGATATCTATAAGACATCCATTTTGAGATGTCTAACAGGCAAATCAAGATAAATATCTAGAGATCAGAGGTCAGGTCAAGATGAGTAGATTTGAGAATCCTCAGCACAGAGAAGAAAGCTGAATCCAGGGGAAATGATAAGCTCATTAAATAAAAAAAAGAAAGAAGAGGATCTAAGACAGAATTTTGTGGGACACTTAGGGTTAACAGGGATAGACCGGATGAAGATCCAGGAAAAAAAAAAAAAAAAAGACTGAGGAGAGGTAGTTTCTCAAATCAAGAAAATAGTGTCACATAAACCTGGAGAGAAAAAAGTATCAAAAGAAAAGAGTTTGTTCCAGAAACTGGGGCTGAGAAAGCTAGTAGCCCGGCTAAGACATGGGAAGCTGGTCTTCTGTATCAGCTCAAACCTGTTTGAATACCTGGCTCCAGGTCAGAGTGTCAAAGGTTGTATAAATGAAGCACACCAGTGGGGACTTGTGTCTATGGCATTAAATGACCCAACCCCTTACAGCTACAGCTAAAGGCCTGAAATGATGTAGCAATAGTGGGCTAATAAGTGTTTAACAACCAACTCTTTGAAAAAACATGACACTCGATTTAATTAGCATTATTAACATTTTCTTCATCACTTTAGATCTAGACAATCAACAAAATAATAAATCAAGCCCTGATTTTTAGCTTGTCAATTTCTCAAGTATACATTTTCATGATGAAAAATTTTAAATCAATTGTCCTCAATTACAAACTGCCTCCAGCATATTCCTGATAGAGAAGTCCTCGCTCTGGAAACTGGACTTAGAAAGAATAGATACTCCGAGGGGGGCCTGAAAAAAAAAAAAACAACCATGCCCTATATGTATATGCTGTGTTCACCTCAATAGAAAATCTATCCACATAGGGACTGACTGAGATGGATGGACCAGGAGTCCTCAAACTACGGCCTGCGGGCCAGATGCAGCAGCTGAGGACGATTATCCCCCTCACCCAGGGCTATGAAGTTTCTTTATTTAAAGGTCCACAAAACAAAGTTTTTGTTTTTACTATAGTCCAGCCCTCCAACAGTCTGAGGGACAGTAAACTGGCCTCCTATTTAAAAAGTTTGAGGACCCCTGATGGAAACTCATCTGTATGCATGCTGCTTATATCTATGGTTCTCAAATGTTTTGTGATGCCACAAAATTAATTTTAATTCACTTCAATTTAAAATGTTTGTTTCATGAAGTATTTTGTGGGATTCATGGGTCTGGTTCTTTACAGCTGTTCCTCTAAGTCCCAGAGGCTACATAAGTGATCTTCTCTCTCCAAGAATCTTGTAACCCAGGAACTTCTCCTCTAGAGAAAAGGGAGTATCTCCACTCTCTTGCCATTACCCATGAGATAACTCCCTAGACAAGCATTACCCCGCCCCCTCTCCATTCTTTAGCTAGAAAACTAGATTCCAGAAGCATATGAGCTAGAAAATCTCATCAGCACCCCCGATTCCTCTAGCAACAAGGCAAGGGTTCAGAATTGAGAAGACCAATAAACTTCTCTTTCAGGTCATATAGATGAACAAATAGAGCTCCATTCAGTGTGTTCCTCCAAGACACTACCGCAGCCCCAGTTGCTGTCATTTTGGGAGTAAGAAAAGTTCTCTACTTAGATTTGGACCTTTCTCAGAAGAGAGAAGAGGAAAAAGAGCCAGAAATCCTCCCATCATATATTCATATTATGAAGGATAAGAACCATTAGTTCTGATAGAGTGAGAACAATGGAAAAGATAAATGATTGCTCTAAGATGTTTTCCCCTTTTTCTATGAGGAGGAGAGGCTCAAAAGTGGGAAGGGAGGAGGGAAGAGGAAGGAGGTCACCTCAGAAGTGAGTAGAGAAGAAGGCATGGAAAAAGGAGTCTGGGAATGCTGAAGATCAATTTCACCTACTTCACAATTTTGCCAACAATGTGCCCGTTTATCTTCAGCTATGCATGAACAAATAGGAGCTGTGCAAGAAGGAAAAGGTATTTTTGTCCCACACAGCTGCCCACGTGAGCGGCTCAGCAGGAAGATAGCCTTGAGCTGCATCATACATATCACCACCATTTCACATGACTTAGAAGTTGTCTTGCTGTTAGAATTAGGGAGTTTGATTTTCTTTGTTGGGGTTTTCGTTGTTGTTGTTATTGTTGTTGTTTTAGTATGGGAAGTAGCTTCCTTTCCTGGGGATTAAACCATCCTTATTGTTTTATAGCATTAAAAGTATTATCATTCATCTTTTTTTTTTTTTTTGAGTACCTCATTATCCTCCCAATTTTCTAGAATCACAACTTTCAAAATAATCCTCAACCCCTCATTCTCTCTCACTTCATGTATCTATTTTTCAACTTTTGCTGATTCTGTCTCCACAACTGCTATCTTTTAAATCCTTCTAACCATTTGGATGTAACCCTGGTTTTAATCCTACCTAACCCTAATCCATTTCAAAGCTCCTCGCCTTTCACTGAGATGATAACAATAGTCTCTTCTTTGACCTCTCTCCCTCAAGTATGTTTTCCTTTCCAATCCATCTTCCACACAGGTACTTCAGTGACAATCCTAAAACATAGGTCTGACTATATTGCTCACTTGTTCAATAAACTCCAATAACTCCCTATTACTTCTAGAATCAAATATAAGTTTCTCCCCTGGACGTTTAAAGCCCTTCAAAATTTGGTTCCAATCTTCCTTTCCAGACTTATTACACATCACACCCCTTTGAAAACTCTCTGATCCAAGCAAGCTGGTCTTCTTACTCTGTAACAAATGACACTATCACTATTTTCACACTATGCTCAAAATGTGCTCCTTCCTTACCTTGGCATCTTTAAATCCCTAGTTTCCTTCAAAGTTCAATTCTGATGCCCTTTCCTATAGAAAGTCTTTCCTGATTCCTACTATTACTATCTTTCTCTACCAAGTTTACTCTCTCTCCATATTTGTGTCCATAATACATTCATCTGCCTCAATTTCCTTAATTGTAAAAAGAAGAAAACAATAGCACTTACCTCCCAGGATGGTTGTAAGGATCAAATGAGGTATGTATATTTATATAAACATATATATGTATATGTATATATGTATATTTCACTTAATCCCCAAAATAATTTATATATTATTATATGCATATATATGTATATGTATATATGTATGTGTATGTATACATATATATGTGTAAACAGAAGTGTATGTAGAGATTCACAGATAAATGTGACTAGACAGACAGACAGAACACAGAGAGAGAGAGAGAGAGAGAGAGAGAGAGAATGATAAATACATAGAAATAGACACAGAGAGATAGACAGGCAGATAGATAAGTAGATATAGAGATAGGAAAATAGATGGATAGGTATACCTATAGATGTTGATAGATGGATAGACAGAGAGATAGATAGACACACAAATAACTAGCAAGATGGATGGATGGATGGATGGATAGATAGAGAGAAAGATAGATAGATAGATAGATAGATAGATAGATAGATAGATAGATAGATGAAACTATACTATATCCACCTTATTTGATCCTCACAACCACCCTAAGAGGGAAGTGATATTTTTATCTTTTTTTTTTGTTACATTTAAGGAGAATCAGACAGACAGCAGCTAAATAATTAACTTATAAGTATGTGAGGCTGAACTTGAACTCAGGCCAAATCCCAGGCCTTCTTGATTCCAGGCCAAATACTCTGTTTTGATATCCAGCTACCTTTTAACTTCTTGCTACTTTAAGCAATACTTTAAGACTATATTAATTAAGGGGCAACTAGATGGCACAGTGGATAGAGCATCAGCCCTGAAGTCAGGAAGACCTGAGTCTCAGACACTTAATACTTCCTAGCTGTGTGACCCTAAGCAAGTCCCAATTGCCTCAGGAAAAAAAAAGACTATATTCATTAATAGCAAAAATGTTCAATGATCAACTAGGAAAGATTTGGTTCTTCTCAGTGGTTCAGTGATCCAAGGCAATCCCAATAGACTTTGGGCAGAAAATGCCATCTGCAGCCAGAAAAATTGTGGAGATTGAATGTAAGTCAACACATGCTATCTCGTTCTTTTTTCTGTTTTTTTTTTCTCTCCTATGGTTTTTCCCTTTTGTTCTGATTTTTCTCTCCCAACATAATTCATAAAGCAATGTATATTAAAAATGAACATTAAAAAAACTATATTAATTGCATTATCAGAGGGAGTTTCCTCACTAGGGAAAGCCCATATCAATAAACTCACAATTGAGTTTTGATTGAGTCTTTAATATCTATATTTCCTATACATTTATAGGCACATATATTGTGTCTCGTATGGAATATAATCCTCATGAGGTCAGGCTTATTCATTTTTGTCTTTAAATTCCCTCTGTCTAGCACATAATAGACACTCAAGAAATGCTCGTTGATTCATGGATGAGTGGATGGATATTCCATGTTTTCCAGATTCTTCTTTGAATGACTTGACTTTGCTACAACTCCAGTGGAACTCTGCGTGTCTCCAAAAGCAGAAATGAGATTCAGAAAGAGAAAAAAAAAAAACTCTACTCTTGTTGAATAACTTAATTTAATGCAATTGTGCCTAAAATTAGGCTCTATTTGTAAGGGTGAACAGAGTGAGGAGGGGAAAAGGTAACATTTTGGACCCTAAGTAAGCCTCTTGGTATGGAGGCTGCATATTTCCCAGAAAATATGATTTTTGTAAGTCGGAGCATTTAAATAAAAGGAAACTAGTGGATCACTTAACATCATTGTCATTGTTTGATGTGTGTGTGTGTGTGTGTGTGTGTGTGTGTGTGTGTGTTTTCTTACTAGTCATAAATATCATTTCATCTTCCCCAACTCTAACTCCATGCCTGAGCTAGATGGTTTAGAAAGTCAGGCTGGAATGTGATCAGAAACAAACAGGCCTTTTGTTTATATATAAAGAAGACATTGGCTATAATTGAAGTACATTAAATCAATTTTTATTTGGCTATGTTCAAGAGGGGGGAAAAAAAATCTGACCTTGTCTTAGATTTCAGATCTGTCTTTTACTTTTTTTTTCAGAATGTTATTTTCTTTCCAAGAGGAATTAGACATCTTGAGGTTAAAGAAAGTGCAGAATGAAGTATTTTCTATGGATACAAGTAAGAGACTATCCCATGTCCTGGAAAGGGTCCTAAAGGGAAACAGAGGAGATTAACGGCCACAATTTGTCTTTCTCTTCCTTTAATCATGCCTCTGTTTTGCACTCTTACTCAGTTCTTTCAATTTATCCTCATTAGTGTGCTGGCTAATCCTCCATTTGCACAAATTGACACTGAATTCACCTTTTCTTTTGACAGAATTGGGTATTTTATCTTTCTCCTTTTTTTATGAGCTTGTGAAGACAGAATCTATTTTCTTACTGAAAATGAGCCCTGGGATACGAAGTATTTATTTGAATTAACTTAATTGGGGGGAAAGGGGGCCTGACCAAATGACAGTTCTCAACTGAGATCCAAATATGAACCTCAATCTGGAGGAGCCTTTCCTTTTAACTCCCCTCCCCTTTTTCATTTCCCTCCCTGCAAGCAGAAGTGAATGTGAACTTGGAACGTTTAGGGAAACTTGAGCATTTTTCTGTTCAAGGATAAGAGGAGGAGAGAGTGGGAGGAATATTTGAGGACATTTTCCAACATTAAGTGATTGAACCAGTCTGAATTATTGTTGCTGGCTTGAAGTAAGACCAGTCTGGAACAACTTCAATCGTGATGGCAGGAACCTGAAACCCAATCAAAAACATGGGTTTGATTCTACCCAAGATTAGTACAAAAATAGATATTCTTTTTGTCAAGCCTCTCCTAGAAACCAGATTTACCAGATCTTACAATTTTGACAAATACGTGGATACTTATTTTTTTTTTTGGGGGGGGGGGGGAAGGGAAGGGAGGAACCAAATTTGATGAGTTTGACATTTTTCTAATAGCCAGAAACAAGCTTCTTTTCAGGTTTTTTTTTTTTTAATGTTGGCTTCTGTTTTTCTCATTCTGCACTACGAACTTTTCTCCAGGTTCAGTCTTCCACTGTCTATTCTACCATCTTTCTGTTCTCTCCCAGATAGTGTATCAAGTCTCCTGCCTTTAGCTATGAACTCTCTTTGGAGGAGTCCCAAGTCTATGTCTTCAGTTCTGGCTTCTCCCCTAAATTCCAATCTTCCATCTATAAGACTCCACTACACATTTTCATATTAATGTCTTGCCATAAATTCAGATCCAACAATTGTAAAAAAACAAGCTCATTATCTTCTGCCCACAAACTCATTCCCTTCATCCACTTACACTCAATGAATATTTGTTAAGCACCTACTACTAATATACTTCATTTCTTATCTCTTTTCTAGGAAACCCATTCACTTAGTCACCCTAGCTTAAAACCGGGCCCTCCTTTTTCATATGCCCTTCTCTTCTATCCCTTTTGTTCAATCAGTCACCAGCTCTGGTCAATATTTCCTACAATATGTCTTTAATATCTCTACTTCCTTTGTTGGACTAGGCAGCTGTAGGAATTCAAGAAATAGACAAAAATTCACACTTAGTTGATCTGCCTACAGAGTTTATTGGCTAATATACATACATATAGAAAGAGTAAAAAAGACATATATTCAGTTTTTTATCTGATTCAGGGAAATCAGACTAACTGCTACCAGGAAGCTGACTTTATCCAGACAAAGCTTGACAATCCAATGGCCAACAGATGTTAGGAGCAATGCAATTTTATGCTGAGGGAGAAACAAAGGGAGCCAGAGCCACCTACAAACTCACCCATCCTGAATTGGTCAAAAGAGACTAAAGCCAGAAGTTAAGTCAAATTTTGTTCTACTCAGGAATTGCAGGAATGTAGCAGTTTCATGAGGCACTCTTAGTTCCCTCTGTCTGCATTCACTGTGTCCCTCCCCAATCTGGGTGAAGGAGCCTTCAAGGTCTTGCCTCCCTCTCCATTGCTATTTCTATCATGTCAGGGTAACATTATATCACACTTACATTAGAGGTATTATCTCTTAGTTGGCTACTGTAACTCCAATATTTACCCTCTCCAATTCATGTTCCATTTTGACTCAGCTGCTCATATGGATCATTAATCTTATCCAGGTGGGTGCTTCTTCCAACAAAATACTTGCAATCCACCCTGCAATTCCATGCCCTGTAGTCTTTGACCATAAATTTGTCAGAGGCCCAGACACTAGTTGGGCCCAACTAGTGTCCCAAGGGCCTTCCTCAATTTCTCTTTATATTGAAAGGCTGCTGGTAGTGTGGGTGGGTTGACCATCAGTTATCCCTTATTCCTACTATATGGCCAGCCCATCTTTTTTCCTCACATATTTCTTTAAGGATATATTTTACTCCAGTTGTCCTTAATTCTTCATTCTCTTGACTTGAAATACTCTGTTCCTTTCCCTTCGATGACTAAATACTATTCATCTTCCAAAGTCCAGAATAAATCCCTTGTCCTGCAAGTTTTCACTGACCACTTAATCAAATTCCTACAGATCTCCTCTAAATGACTACTTAGTGATTAATACATATAATTTAGTATTTAATTATGTTGCATTAAGTTGTGTGGTGGACTGTATATTTGCCTTTTCTCCCCATCCTCCTTCACCATTTGCATTATGAAGGAAAATAAAATGTTGATCTAAGGGAATATACATGGTGGAAAGAGAAGTGGGGTCACTGCTTAGAAGAGATTGGGCACAATATGGAGATAAGAAGAAAAGGATGCCTGCAAAAGAGAGGTGGAAACAAGAAGGAAAAGGAAAGATTCAGGAAAACAATTTTGAAAGGTAGAGTGTATATCTTTCAAGGGGAGATGTAACTGAAAGATAGGTGATCCCTCCACAGCATCAATCTTCAAACTTTTGACATTATGGGACCCTGACAGTAAAAATTTTTCACCTGGAGGGTATGGGAAAAGGGGTGATTTTCCTAATAGTAATTACACAGCTACTGATTAGTCAGGGCTGTGATTGTAATTACTCTGAGATCCAAAGCTCTGGGATAGGGTGAAATGAAGAAATAAATGACTACATTCAATAAACAGTTGGGATTGATGTGGTTATGTTGGTTGGTTATCTGAGGGAGGGCCAGGTATATGAAACCCATCTTCTCAGCCACTGATGAACTGATCCTACATCCTGTGAATTCAAGCCATGACCTAGGTATTCTGATCCCCCATTTTGGACAAAACTACTCTAGTCTAGAAAAACTGAGGACCCAGAAATCGGGATATGAAACCACATCCCAATAAGGAACAATAAAAAGAAAGAAGAGGAAAAGGGAAAGGAGAAAGAGTGAGGCACAGACAGAAATAGAGACAGATACTCAATCCATTTTGAGTTGCAGATGACCCAGACAAGAATTGTGAAAGAGAGGGTGCTTTCATCAGAGAGACCCCCATACTTAAGAAAATAAGTCATATCTTTGTGACTAATGGTCACTTATTAGATGATTGAAGTAATCTCCCTCCTTTTAATAATAGTTTCATGACACTATGAACTGTATCTGAAAGTCAAAAACTGGAATCAGTTTATTGAGGGGTGCCCAAGTTTTCTGGGTTTGAGTGAACCCCAAGAGTAAGGAAACACTCACCACAAGTATACTCAGACACTTATGATGTTGTAACTAATGGACTTCGTGAGCTGTTCACTGTCATCATTTTTTTCTTTCCAAGACAAGTACCAAGTCTTACGCATTTTTCTGTGTCCAAACACACATACACAGGGCTGGCATTCGATACTTAGGACTAAAGAGTAATACAGTCAGATCAGGAAGGTTCATCCAATCCAAACCCCTCATTTCATAGATGAGAAAATTCAGACTGAAAGAATATTAAAAAAAAAAAAAAAAAAAAACCTGGCCCAAGGTCATGCAAGCAAGAAAAATGTCAGAGAAAGGATAATGATCATTGTCATAATCATCAATGATAATATTAATAAATAAGAAGTAGAGAAAGAGACTAGACTTATAATTTCATAGGTATAGGGAGCTCCTAGTGAAAAATCCTCTCTACCAATGCAAGTAAGCTCTTTCTCTGCAATTTAAAGTCTTAGAGAGTTGCTTTGAGAAACTAAATGACTTGTCCAGAGTCACACAGTCAATGTGTGTCAGGGACTGGACTTGAACGTAGGTTTTTCTGGTTCCAAGGTCAGTTCCCCAGCCATACATGACATAATAACAGTAACTCATACCTTTGTCTCTTTAAGGTTTACAAAATACTTTACACATATATTATCTCACTCAAGTCTCATAAACATCATGGGAGGTGGATGTTATTATTATACCCATTTGACAGATGAGAGTGATGTAAGAGAGGCTAAGTGCCTTGCCTAGGGCATAAGGAAGGACTCAAACCTAGAATCTTCTTGATTCTCTGTCTTTCCATTAAGTCAAACTGCCATTTTGTTTTTCTGTTTCTGTTGTTGTTGTTTTTATAATAATAGCTTTTCATTTTTCCAAATACACGCAAAGATGATTTTCAGCATTCACCCTTGCAAAAGTTTGTGTCCAAATTATTCTTTCTCCTTCCCTACCTCCCCCTTCCTCTAGACAGCAAGCAATCCAATATAGGTTGAACACATCCAGGCTCCCATTTTGAACTCAGAAACTCTGATTCCAAATCTTTCCATTGTCCCCATGAGTGAATGACTGGTATTACTAATAACCTACTGTCTCTGAAATTCAATTCAATTCAGCACCACCAACATTTATTATGCACGGTATACAAAGCACCATATGGTAGTAGACCTTAAAGCAAAGTAGAGTGTCATGTTCTAAAACATGGATGCATGGATTAATTCTCTGTTGTAAAGTGGTGCAGGTCTTGATCTACTCTCATACTTTTACACAGGATCATTGATATAGACACATGGAAGACTCCCTCACACCTCCAGCTCCCAATCTCCAAGACCCTCACAGATGAGCTGCTCTAGTCTTGTATGACCAGTATCTTCAGTTTAACAAAAAGAATGATCTTTGAAGGAAGAAAGTCAAGAGCATTTCTTTTTCTTTTCTCCAAAATAACTACAGATCGGTCAGTATTGAGACTGCCCATTAAAAAGGCACCCTCATTGGTATCTACGGGATTTGTTCTCGTTTTATTATTTATAACATTTTTCAGCCTCTGAGCAGCCATGGACAAAACCTAATGATCTGTTGAGTCACTGGATTAATAGAAATGGGAAAGATTGGCCAAAGCTCCACTTATATTTGGTTACCTGTCATTTTCAGAATCCATCACTGAGAAGTCATTTAGCTCAACTAACTTTGGTAAATCAATGTCACTCTAAGCCAGTGATTTTCAGTTCTGTTTCTGTCACTCCTCAGGGAAACACTCAGGATCTCAAGAGATGACATAAAAACCCCTAAGGCACCTCTGAACATATTTTAATATATTTTTATTTTTAAAAATATTATTTGCTGTGCAGTACTTGTTGATGGTCCTAGAAGTTTAAGAAAAAGCTGGAGGAGCATTCATTTAGTCCAGTCATGGTAGTAATAAAAAGAGGGTTGGACACGGAATCAAAGGATCTAGATCCAAAGTCTGATCTGGTCACTTATGCCCTATATGACACTCTGAGCTTGTTTTGTCATCTGTGAAATGTTAGGAATTGAACTGGATGGCTCTGGTGAGCTCTTCCACCTCTAGGTCTATGATCTAGTGATCACTTCATTTACAGCCAAAGGCATGGAGGCTTAGAGGGGCACACATTAATAACATGGAATGAAGTGAAAGATAAAGTGATGGTAAAACTGGAGAATCACACCTCTATGCATTATCCGTGCTTTGCGTCTCTCTGTCTCTTCCTCCTTGCCTTGTCTCTTTCTATCTCTTCCCCTATCATCATTTCCTGCTTTATTTCTCTATATCCCTCTCTTTCTCTTTCCTTTCTAGCTCTTTCTCTCTATCATCTCTCTTCCTTTCCTCTTTTCTTTCTGTATTCCTTTCTTTCCCCCTTCCTCCCATGTTACTTTCTTTTTTCTTTCTTTCTTCCTCTCTTTTTTCCTTCCCTTCCTTTTCCCTCCCTCTCTTCTTTCTTTCTTCTTTTCTTTACTTTCTTCCCTTCCTTCTTTTATTTCTTCCTCCTCTCTTTCCCTCCCTCCCTTCTTTTTTCTTTCAAAAATTTGTATTAAGTCCATCCTACATGGAGCAGTGAGTTAGGCTTTGAAACAAACATATAGTTTAAATAAGACAAAGTCCATGATCTCATAGAGCTTATATGTAATTTACAAACTACTGGTTTTTAGTCTAAGATTCCTTTATTTACCACATAACCTTCTCCAACGCCATTATCTCAGCTGTGAAATGGAGTGACAAAAATAGCAAGAAACATACAGGTAAGGATGTATCATGATCTTGGACAATGTTGGGTATAATATTTCAAATGTTCTTCCTAAGGACATCCTAGTACTCTGGAGATCTTTTTCACAGGTTGTATCCCCATCTCCCCAGTGGAATATAATCTGCTTGAAGGCAAGAACTGTTCTCTTCTTTTTACTATATACTCAGCACCTAACCTAATCACATACACACACACACACACACATACTGTAATTAGAACAGTGATTTAACCTATGATTTCATGATTTTGGAAGCTCCCTGTCTTCGAGCATCTCTGTAAATCTGTCTCTTTTCTTCAGCTTCTAAATATTAGAAACTTCACAGACTTGAGCATTGAAAGGATAATTGCCAGAGTCACAAAGTTAGCATTGGTCAAAAGAAGGACTTGAACTCAAGCCTTCCTGGTCAGCTCTTTATACACCACAGCACAGAATAAATCCTTGTTGGATTTGATAGGCTACACTAGGTTTTCAGGATCCTTTTACCAGCCCCCATTCTCACTGAAAATCTGGATTCCCAGAACTTGGCTACATTTCCCTTTTAATCAATAAGAATTTATCAAGTGTTTATTATGTGCCAGGTACTATTTCAAGTAGAATATAAATACAAGCAGACAGTCCTGCTCACAGGGAGCTTACAATCTAATGGGTAAAGATCACACTTAAAGAAAGATTTTAGGGCTACCATTGAGGAATCAGAAATGATTCTTGCCATGAACTCAAGCCCCAACTAGTATGCTTCCTCCAGATTTTACAAGAAGTAAGCAGCTAGGTGACACAGCAGATAGAGCCCCAGTGTAGAAGTCAAGAGGACTTGAGTTCAAATCTGACCTCAGACACTTAATATTTCCTAACTGTATTTCCCTAAGCAATGCATTTAATCCCAATTGCCTTACCAAAAAATAATTAACATCTCAAAATTTATTAGATTTAGTCAGTGAGCCTTACATAATTTTTTAGAAAAGGATATTTACTGAAATGGTACTATAAGCATAATTGGCACAAAACATTCCCCTAAACCTAAAGAGTGTGATATGCTTTCCCTCTAGTATATATAGTCAGTGGAAAGTCAATCAAGCTTAAATAGCATGTATGCCAAAGGGGTAATTCATACCATCCAACTGCTAGAAGTTCTCTCAAAGACCTTCAGAGACCATAGATGAAGAACCCCTGCTAGAAAGCTCAAGACCCATTAAGGTATCAAATTAAACCTAAAGTTAAGATGGTTTTTAACCCCATCCTCACAACTGAAAAAGATTGGAATTTTTGGAATAGCAGTTCAACAGGTTTGTATCTTCAGGAAATAATCAACAGTGGTTTTCAGCTCCTTTTTCTAAAGGGCAACTAGAAGCTCAGTTACCTATTAATGGAGATAGGATTATGTTTCACAATGTGATTTGAGCCATTTTTTCTCCTGTATTGTCTGGATTTTTTTTGTCCTACAGAATAATCCAAAGGGAATAAATCTCCTCTCCTTCTGGGGAAATTCTTTCAAAGATCCACCCAATGGTTCTATTTTCTGGATTGCTAGTCAAGAGGTCTTATTTCCCTGGCTCATTGCATAAGTGGGCACATCACTTAACTTTTAGTTTTAACTTGATTTGCATACATGAAAATGCACCTCTATCCTCCAGGGCAAGAGTTGTTTTATATATATATATATACATATATGTGTGTGTGTGTATACACATATATATGTATATTAATTTTAATTTTTTATTTACAAGACATATGCATGGGTAATTTTTCAGCATTGACCATTGCAAAACCTTCTGTTCCAACTTTTCCCCTCCTTCCCTTCACTTCCTCCCCTAGATGGCAGGTAATCTCATACATGTTAAATATGTTAAAGTATATGTTAAATACAATATATGTATACATATTTATACAGTTATCTTGCTGCACAAGAAAAATCAGATTTAGAAATAAGGTAAAAATAACCTGAGAAGGAAAACAAAAATGCAAGTGGACAATATAACAGAAGGTGTGGAAATACTATGTTGTGGTCCACACTCTTTTCCCATAGTTCTTTCGCTGGGTGTAGCTGGTTCTCTTCTTTAATAAACAATTGGAACTGATTTGGTTCATCTCATTTTTGAAGAGAGCCACGTCCATCAGAATTGATCATCATATAGTATTGCTGTTAAAGTGTATAATGATCTCCCGGTTCTGCTCATTTCACTTAGCATCAGTTCATATAAGTCTCTCCAGGCCTCTCTGAAATCTTCCTACTAGTCATTTCTTACAGAACAATAATATTCCATAACATTCATATGCCATAATTTACCCAACCATTCTCCAATTGATGGGCATCCATTCAATTTCCAGTTTCTAGCCACTACAAACAGGGCCGCCACAAACATTTTGGCACATACAGGTCCCTTTCCCTTCTTTAAGATCTCTTTGGGATATAAGCCCAGTAGTAACATTGCTGGATCAAAGGGTTTTGATAACTTTTTGAACATAGTTCCAAATTGCTCTCCAGAATGGCTGGATGTATTCGCAATTCCACCAACAATGTATCAGTGTCCCAGTTTCCCCACATACTCTTCAACATTCATCATTATCTTTTCCTCTCATCTTAGCCAATCTGAAATGTATATAGTGGTATCTCGAAGTTATCTTAATTTTCATTTCTCTGGTCAACAATGATTTGGAGCATCTTTTCATATGGCTAGAAATAGTTTCAGTTTCTTCATCTGAAAATTGTCTGTTTATATCCTTTGACCATTTATCAATTGGAGAATGACTTGATTTCTTATAAATTAGAGTCAATTCTCTATATATTTTGGAAATGAGACCTTTATGAGAACCTTTGACTGTAAAAATGTTTTCCCAGTTTATTGCTTCCCTTCTAATCTTTCTGTATTAGTTTTGTTTACACAAAAACTTTTTAACTTGATATAATCAAAATTTTCTATTTTCTGATCAATAATCTAGTTCTAATCTCTAGTTCTTCTTTGGTCACAAATTCCTTCCTAATCCACAGGTCTGAGAGGTAAACTATCCTATGTTCTAATTTATTTATAATCTCATTCTTTATACCTAGATCATAAACCCATTTTGACCTTATCTTGGTGTACAATGTTAAGTGTGGGTCAATGCCTAGTTTTTGCCATGCTAATTTCCAATTTTCCCAGCAGTTTTTGTCAAACAGTGAATTCTTATCCCAAAAGCTGGTGTCTTTGGGTTTGTCAAACACTAGATTATCATAGTTATTGACTATTTTGTCCTGTGAGTCTAACCTATTCCACTGATGAACTAGTCTATTTCTTAGCCAGTACCAAATGGTTTTGGTGACTGCTGCTTTATAATATAATTTTAGATCTGGTATAGCTAGGCCACCTTCATTTGATTTTTTTTTTTCATTAGTTCCCTTGAAAGTCTTGACCTTTTGTTCTTCCAGATGAATTTTGTTGTTATTTTTTCTAAGTCAGTAAAATAGTTTTTTGGGAGTCTGATTGGTATAGCGCTAAATAGATTAGTTTAGGTAGTATTGTCATTTTTATTATATTCGCTCAACCCATCCAAGAGGATTTAATATTGTTCCAATTGATTAGATCTGACTTTATTTGTGTGGAAAGTGTTTTATAGTTTTGCTCATATAGTTCCTGATTTTCCCTTGGCAGATAGATTCCCAGTATTTTATACTATCAGCAGTTATTTTAAATGGAATTTCTCTTTGTATTTCTAGCTGGTGGATTTTGTTAGTGATATATAAGAATGCTGATGATTTATGTGGATTTACTTTGTATCCTGAAACTTTGCTAAAGTTGTGGATTATTTCTAATAGCTTTTTAGTAAAATCTCTGGGGTTCTTTAAGTATACCATTATATCATCTGCAAAGAATGATAATTTGGTTTCCTCATTACTTACTCTAATTCCTTTAATCTCCTTTTCATCTCCTATTGCTGAAGCTAGCATTTCTAACACAATATTGAATAGTAATGGTGATAATTGGCAACCTTACTTCACTCCTGATCTTATTGGGAATAGGTCCTGTTTATCCCCAGTACATATGATGCTTACTGACAGTTTTAAATCGATGCTATTGACTATTTTAAGGAAAAGTTCCTTTATTCCTATACTCTCTAGTTTTTTTTTAATAGGAATGGATATTGGATTTTATCAAATGCTTTTTCTGCATCTATTGAGGTGATTATATGGTTTTTGTTAATTTGGTTATTGATTTAGTCAATTATTTTAATAGTTTTTCTAGCACTGAACCAGACTTGCATTCCTGGTATAAATTCTACTTGTTCATGGTCTATTGTCCTGGGGATGATTTTCTGTAATCTTTTTGCTAATATTTTATTTAAGATTTTTCCATCAATGTTCATTAGGGAGATTGCTCTATAACAGGACAAGATTTCTTAACCATTGCATATCATAGACCCTCATTGGCAGCCTGGCAAAACCTATGAACTCCTTAGAAAAAATATTTTTAATATAATTAAAGAAAATGCTAATTTTTATTTAGACATTAGTGTGAAGGTAGAAGATGGGATTTTTTTTTTCCCATCCCAGTTCAAAGGTCTCCCTAAAACCTGTCCATAAACACCATGGCAATCCATATACTTCAGGGTAAGAACTCCTGATTTAATGCTTTGAGAATAAATGAGGTTTTTTTCTTCTAAATGTTCTAATCTCTCAAAAAGAATTGAACATTATTTGACTCAGTGTTGTGTATATATGTATGCTTGTATAAAATATCTATGATCTTTTTAACATGATCCAAAGTCTACTTTTCAGGCAAGGTCATCAATAGACTTCCATTTAATTAAAATATTTTTCAGTTGTTTCAACACAACAGTTAATTGATTGTTAGGGTGATTGACTTTAGTTTAACTTCTGACCAAATTTCATAAACTTTGTGATTTGAGGCAATGCTATAATTTGACTTTGGGGAAATATTTGTCCTTCTTTTCCATCAATTAGTTGTGAAAAGCAGATTCTAGTGACAAACCTTTTATGAAACATTTAGTACCCTTTACAAAGTTTGTGATGCTGTTACTCCTTCCTAGCTCTTTGATTGTGTTTATTTTCTTCTTTAAACTCATTCTGCCAATTTTTAAAAGCAGGGTAAAAAGTGAATACTTTTGTAAACCCTAGCTCATCATGTTTCTAGATTTTCTTGGGGGAGGGAGAACTGACAAAACTTTGGCATATACACACAAATATACATACTCAGTATATGGCTACTTCAGGTATGATTAACCATAGGCTATATGCAAAGCCAAAATTTTTGTTACTGACCATCCCCTTATCCTATTTTCACAGCTCCCTGAATCTAGCCATTCATTCTGTACTTACTTTCTCTATTCACCCCTATTTGCCTCTATGCTTATAATTCCCTCTCTGAATTTGTTTGGCCCACCCAAATTTGTCTATTCAGTCCCCAAAATTATTCTTGTGCTTTTCTGCCTCCTTAACTTTGCTAAGCCTAAATTGAATAAAAAGTACCAAACTGCATTCACAAAGGTATTTCTTTCATTTGGGAATTTCCAATATCAGTGTTTCTTAAAGTGTGATTCAAGGACCTCTCAGGTTGCCTGAAACTTTTTCCTGGGGATCCATGAAGCCAAAATTATTTTCATCATAATATTAAAATAGTACTTGCCTTTTTCACTCTCATTCTTTCATGAGTACACAATGGAATTTTCCAGAGATTACATGACTGGTGACTTAGGAGTTCAACTAATAAACATGAATACTACAGAATTATATTTTTGCCTTACAAATGGATGAATCTACAGACAAGGTTGGATTTGCTGTTTTGCTTGTCCAGTATCGCTCTAACTAATCATCAAACATCTTTTACGTGAATATTTGGCAGCAAACCTGAATAAAGCTGAAATATTGAATGTGAAGAATTAACTGTTATGCTGAGGCAGCTCAAAAATGTTTTAATTAAATGGAAGTTTACCTATGACCTTGCCTGGAAAGTAGATTCTTGATGGATATATGTATGTATGTGTGTGGGTGTGTGTGGATGTGTGTGTGTGTGTGTGTGTGTGTGTGTATAGGCACAAACATATGAGCATATGTATTTATATATATATAATGCGCATATAGAGAGAGCCAACAATGAGTCAAATAATGCTCCAGTTCTTTTTGAGAGATTAGAACATTTAGAAAAAAACTCACTTATCCCCAAAACATTACATCAGGAGTTAAGAACTCCTGGGGTTCATGGAGTCCCACTGTATTTATGGACAGGTTTTAAGGATATCTTTGCACTGGAATGAGGGGGTCCATAATTTCCCCCCATTAATCTCTAAATGTTGGAAAATTTTTTTGATCTCATAGTTGATGCTGGAACAATTGTATTGATCTTTGCCCTGATAGTGAAGAAGCAATGGTTGGCAAAACCACTGGTGCTTTAGCTCAGTTCAAAGCAGCAGCACCAAATTATACTAGTTGCCATTGTATTCTTCAAGGTCAAAGTGCCAGTTTGTCTTAAGAGTGACACTGAGATAAAGTGTTCATTTATTCAACCTCAGCCTTTGTGCACATGTCTCTTTAACATTCTGAGTGACAAAATGGCGAGTCTATTTGGGAAATACACTTCAGCTGCATTCCAAAACATGACAGTTGTGTCAAGGAAAAGCACTTATGTGACTGAGTGGCGAGCTCAACTACAGGCTTTTTTCATGAAACATCATTTTTTTTTTTACTTGAAAGAATGACTGACAAACTACAGTTATTCCGATGAGTATTTGGCAAAGAATTTCTTGAAAACGAATGAAGTAAGCCTGTCATTTCAATGAAAACTACTGACAGCATTTGTTGCCGATAACAAACTTTGAGCTTTCAAGCAAAAATGAGAATTTTGGAAAATTTGTAGCCATCATCATGAACTTGATAGCTTTCTAATACTTACAGATGTTTCTGATGAGATTGGTGCAGATGTTAACAAATATAATTTTTAAAAATATTGTACAATGAAATGGTTCAACATTTGGGAAATCTGCATAACCTAGTGAATCAATATTTTCTAAATGATCATTGCATGATGTTACAAAATCATGGTGGGTGAAATATCTATTAAAAGCACAATCTGAATCAATGATGACAAAAAAGTCATTGACATGGCCTCAGATACCACATGGCAATTAACTTTTAAGAAACTGACACTTGGTGGGCAGCTAGGTAGTACAATGGATAGAGCACTATCCCTGAAGTCAGGGGACCTGAGTTTAAATCTTGTCTCATACACTTTACATTTCCTAGCTGTGTGACCCTAAGTCACTTAATCCCAACCGCATTGCCTCAGCAAAAAAAGAAAGAAAGAAAAAGAAAAAGAAATTGTCACTTGTCAAGTTTTTATCTAATATCACAGAAGAATTTCCACAATTAACGAGGTGCTCTTCCCTTTTCTAATTACATATCTGTGTGAAGTCAGATCGCCTACATCAACCAAAACAGTATCACAACAAACTGAATGCAGAAGCAGAAATGAGTATCCAGCTGTCTTATTAAACCAGACATTTAGGAAATTTTCAAAAACGTAAAATGATGCCATTATTCTGACTAATAATTTTTGGTTTAAAAATGTTTTTTTTATTCATAAAAATACATTATGTTAACATGTATTGATTTATTTTTAAATGATAAAACAACTATGAAAATTTTTTTAAAATTTAAATTAAACAAAGAATTAAACTTGATCAGTTTTCATTGCTAATGTGATAATATCAATAGATGCTACCCACATAAACAAAAGTTCTTTGGAATCCTTAATACTTTTTAAGTGCATAAAAAGGTCTAGAGACCAAAAAGTCTGAGAATTTCTATGCTATGCTGGTGAACTCATATTCCTGATCTCTTGGAACTAGAAAGAATCTTAGAAGTCACTTAATTAAGCCCTTTAATTTTACGGAATAGGAAATAACATTAGGAGTTGAATTAGACATAGATTTTGAGCTAGAAGGAATCTCAGGGTTGACGATGTCTAACCCAATCATCTCACAGATGAAGGAAGGGAGGACCAAAGAAATTGAATGACTTGCCAAAAGTCACACAGTAGCAGAACTGGAATTCAAGTCTGATTTTGTGGATTCCAAAAAATGGGTTCTTTCTGATACCCCAAAGGGTGTCCAGCTTATGTCTAAGAACTGAGATTAGAACAGTTGTCATCCCTATAGTGCCCAGAAAAGTTCCTTGAACAAGGTAGGCACTCAATCAAAGAGAAGGGAAGGTTCATTTTGATCAAAATAATAATTGACAATCTTGATGTTTTCAAATTGCTTATTTTAGTTGAACCTCACAAGAAACTAGTAATGAAAAGACTATTATATTTGTCCTATTTTGTATGTCAGTCAGTAAGTATCTGAGGCAGGATTCAAATCCAGTTCTCCTCAACTTCAAAGCTCTCAATTCTGACATTTCACAATAGAGCCAATCTGGTGATTTGATGATCTCTAAGCTTACTTCTAGATCTGAAGTTTGATGACTCTACAATAGAAGCATGAATAAGTAGTGCAAAAGAGAAGGTATATTCTCACCCAAACCTCCCCAAAAGTTTGACCAGATGTTCCCATACACACAAATTTCCCTCTCTGTATTTCTAGCCTGATAATCTTCAAATTGCCCCCACCCAATTGGCCAATTCAAATAGCAAGAGAATCAAGCTCTGGGGAGAAGAGACACAGGGATATGAACCACTAATGAATGGACTATATTACCCAGACAATGAGAAGAAACTTTGCTATAATAGAAAGAAAACAGGATTTGCAGTCAGGAGACCCTGAATTCAAAACCTATGTAGTATTTGTGTGACTTTGGGCAAATCACAATCTTTCTAAGCCTAAGTTTTTATCATAGGCTGAGTACATCACTATATTTCATGCCAATCAGTCTTGAAACCTCAATTATCTCTTTCACCTGATATTTTCAATCAGTTGCCAAGTTTTGCTGAACCTACTTCCGCAATGTCTTTCACATTATTCCCCTCTCCATCCATTTAGTCACTACTCTAGTTTATGCCCTTATCACCCCTTGCCTGAATTGTTTCAAATAGTCCTTTAACTAATCCTCTGGCCTCAGATTTCCATGCTCTCCAAGTCATGCCCCACGTAGCTGATAAACAGAGATTCTTACAACACATTCCGACCATATCATTTCCTGTTCAATGAGCTCCAATGCCTCCCTATGGAATCTAGCACAAGGTACAACCCCCTTTTCCACTCTACCCCCTGATTTGGTCTTTAAGGTCCTTTGGAATTTGATCCCAACCATCCCTTTTCTATTTAATCCATATTTCTCCTTCTCACAAACACAATATATTCCAGCCAAACTGGTCTACTTGCTGTTCTCCTGTACATGCCATTCTATCTGTTCTTCATTCCTGGATCATTCCCCTCCTCACCTCTGCCTTTTTTACTCCCTAACTTTCAAGATTCAAGGTTCAAGATTCAAGCACTGCCATGTACATGAAAGCCTTTCTTGTTGACCCAAATTAATTAGTATTTACTTTTGTATGTATTTATTGTTTTCCCTACAAAGAATGTAATCTTCTAGGGAAGGGACTCAATGTCACTGTAACCCTCCCTAGTTTCTAGTAGAGTTTCTGACACATAGTAGGTGCTTTAATAATATTTATTGGAAAATGATGAAAACTAAATACTGGGATCCATGCTCAAAACTACAAGAATTCCAAAAAAAATTAAATTTATTATTCATTTAATTGTTTTAAAATATTATCTGCATGTAAAAACAGTTGTTAATGCTCCTTTTTTTTTAAGTTCTGAATTCCAAATTCTATCCTTCCCTCCCTGAGATAGTTACCAAACTCATATAGGTTATTGGTTATACATGTGTAATCATGCAAACATTTCCATATTTGTCATTTAGTACTACTTCCACTTTTGAGGCTATTCTCCCTAGAGATCAAGGTTATCACAAGAATGCACCTCTGGGTATTAGGAAGAAATGTCTATAATCTCAGTTCTTGTATCTTCTTAGTAAAATTTTGTTTTTCAGTCATTTCAGTCATGTCCAACTCTTTTGTGATCCCATTTCGGTCATCTTCCTATATAGGAATGCAAATAATTTAATCTTATAGAATCTTTTATGATTTCTCTTTCCTGTTTATCTTTTTATGCTTCTCTTGAACTTGTACTTGAAAGTCAAATTTTCTATTCAGCTTTGGGCTTTTCATCAGGAATACTTGAAAGTATCACTTCAGATACTGAAGTGCTTTGTCATTTTCTTCTCTTAAATATTAATTTGTTAAAACAAAATAAAACTGGTCACTAACAGTAGGGGAAATACACTTAATGGAGCTTTAATTGATAGAATTAGAGAAAGTCACTTCAATCCCTTGGGATTATGTCAAATATCCTCCATCTGAGAGATTGAACCACACAGTATGGTTATAGTCATTTAAATATTATTATACTCATTTGAAAAATTGGGAAACTAACACTTGAAGAAGGAAAATTATTGGCCAAGGACAAATAACTAGAAATTACTATTATTTTTTGAGTAAAATACAAAATCATCAGTCTGGCATTTCAAGTCCTTCACAATCTGGCTTCACCTATCTTTCCAATCATTCCCTCTTACTCTCTTTCATGTGTTCATTCTATATTTTAGCTAATTGACTTTCTAGCTGGTTTTCACCCATGGAATTCCAATTCCTCCTTTCATATCTTTGCACAAGTGGCTGCCATGTCTGGAATACTTTCTGTCCTCACTTGTGATTCATAGAATCCATAGCCTTGTTCAAAGTACAAAACAGATTACACCTCCAAAAGGAC
Source organism: Antechinus flavipes (assembly GCF_016432865.1). Classification (NCBI taxonomy): domain Eukaryota; kingdom Metazoa; phylum Chordata; class Mammalia; order Dasyuromorphia; family Dasyuridae; genus Antechinus; species Antechinus flavipes. The sequence continues at coordinate 43,103,182 of NC_067400.1, forward strand.
ACATGCTTTGGTTCTTTCTTCCTTCTATATAAATACTCTCTCTGCTAAGAAGAAACATGTTTTATATTATTTTCGGAAAGTTTGATTTTGTGTTCATGTTATGTCCTCTTAAGAGACTGTAAACTCCTTGAAGGTAAAGATTATATAATGTTATCTTTATATCCCCATTGTTCTTTAGTAAACATTTGTGCAATTAAGCCAAATATATTGCTTTAAAGTCTACAAAGATCCATTATTTTCTTTTAAACCTATGAAGTAGAGACTTATGGGGATCATTAATCCCATTTTACAGAAGAAAAAACTGAAGCTCCAGAGATTACAGAAGATTCAGAGAGGGGATTTAAGCCAAGAATTCTGGTGACCCAAGGTCAGCATTCTTTGTCTTGTACTATATTGCTTCTCCTTGGCTCTAGTTTCTATGCAGACGCAGCCTAAATTGGTAAGTTTCATCTCCAGAAATTTGCCAACATGTGATCAAACTTTTTGACCAAGGAAAATCATGAATGGGGGGAAGGATATGAAAGAGGGTAGCTATCTTTATTAATGGCAAAAATTTCTATGGAGATGAAATCATGGAGCCTTGAAGTATTGGCATAAAAATGCATAAGCAAGGTGTGCCTTGCCTCCACCCATTTAAGCACTTTGATCTAACCCTAATGGAGATACCTAGACAAAGTGCAAAAGCCCTTAGAACATCTAGTGATTGGAATTTGGTTTGGTCATTGATAGGTCTCTTTGATAAGAGGTCCTCCCTGTCCTAGTTGGCACATCAGTGTGTATATGATTAGATCACACACCTGGAATACATCCTTGGGGAGAGGGCAAAACTGGAGAGATTAGATAGAAGGCAGTCCTGTGCTGGATGTGCCTGCATTCATGCATGCATTTGAGTACATGCACCCACCTTCACACACATACAAATACACACACACACACACACACACACACACTCAGACTCAGTTCCCTAAAAGAAAATTTCCTTAAAGGAAAACCCCTTCAGGGAACTTGTGTGCTCCAAAGGAGTGCATCCATCTCTCACTGTTCCTTTTTTTTTTTTAATTATAGCTTTTTATTGACAGAACATATGCATGGGTAATTTTTTACAGCATTATCCCTTGCACTCACTTCTGCTCCAATTTTTCCCCTCCCTCCCTCCATCCCCTCCCCTATATGGTAAGCAGTCTTATACATGTTAAACATGTTAAAGTATATCCTAAATACAACATATATGTGCAGAACCGAACAGTTCTCTTGTTGTACAAGAAGAATTGGATTCAGAAGGTAAAAATAACCTGGGAAGAAAAACAAAAATGCAAGCAGTTTACATTCATTTTCCAGTGTTCCTTCTCTGGGTGTAGCTGCTTCTGTCCATCATTGATCAATTGGAACTGAATCAGATCTTCTCTTTGTCGAAGAAATCCACTGCCATCAGAATACATCCTCATACAGTATCGTTGAAGTATATAATGATCTTCTGGTTCTGCTCATTTCACTAGGCATCAGTTCATGTAAGTCTCTCCAAGCCTCTCTGTATTCATCCTGCTGGTCATTTCTTACAGAACAATAATATTCCATAACATTCATATACCATAATTTATTCAGCCATTCTCCAATTTATCAATAGATGAATAGGGCATCTATTCATTTTCCAGTTTCTAGCCACTACAAAAAGGGCTGCCACAAACATTTTGGCACATACAGGTCCCTTTCCCTTCTTTAAGATCTCTTGGGGATATAAGCCCAGTTCACATTCCTTTTTGAAGATCCTCCCGACCTACAGCCCCACCAATATTTTTTGGCTTTTCCAGCATCTCTGATTTGTATCTCAATAAGGGCATTTAATGACAGACATCTAACATTGTCACTTAATCATTTCAAGTCACCCCAAAGCCTGTAAATATCTTGGACAGAGATCTTATTTTTACTTTTTTCATTTCCCCCCTCATTGTCCACTATAACCTGAAATGCAGTACTACAGCCATAGTAGATGCTCTTGTTAAACTTAGACAAGAAAATTTAAATCCTTGCTCAGAAGATATGATGTAACAGAGTTCGTCCAAACAAAGCAGGCAAAACATTTTTGAAAGTTGAATAGCAGCAGAAGTTACATCTAAACTGGAAAAAAAAAAAAAAATATATATATATATATAGCATCCAGGCCTTTATGTTAAAGTAATGGAGATGACCTTTAGATTTCTAGCAGTTGAGCTTCCCAGTCCCCACCCTAGTTATATACTTTAGCTTTCTTCTTTATTTGCCCCTTAAATTCGCTGACCTTTGACTCATAATTGAAAGAAATATCTTATCATTCATTCATGTATTGGTTTTATCAGTGATGTCCAAACATGATAAAATAATATCTCCCTTAAAAAAAAAATTGTGACTCCTCACATCTCACAAAACAATTGGTAATTTTGTTGGCCCTTATGGTAGTCAAATAAACTGAAGAATTTTATTATAATATCAACCAATATTGAGCATGCAATAAAGTCACATAAACATGTTTACTGATATATCCCTTTTTCAATTTTAAAATCTTTAGCTTACAAAATAATAACCATAATAATATTCATATCAATATGTTGAGTGGACTTGTTTTTCAGCATTACTTCACTAAATGCAGCATCACTGATGACATTACTTTCCTTAATTCCTCTTTAGGCACTAATACATGTCAATATGTCATCTTTCAGGTATACAACAACAATAAAAATAAACTTGTTTCATACAGATGATACATATGGTAATAATAAGTTGTATTGCATTATTTGATAAATCAGAGAATTCTTTTAATTACTTAGAACCAAACCAAACTTTTGGGGGTTCAAAAACTTCTTTTAATAAACTATTTCAAGATATGCCAATTAACTCTTCTTATTCAAATGGAGTAAGAGCAAATATATCAATCATAATTATACATGGTAAATAGATTCCTTATCCATTCATATTTAGACTTAGGTCTTTAGAATAAAAAAAGGAATTTTTTTCTGTAGATTAGCTGACTGATTCATAAATAGATATTTATAAAAGATATTAACTTTCTTCTAATGAAAAAGAAAATAAATACTTTTTTGCAAGGCATGAGTTTTTAAATTGGGAAGCATATCAAAAATATTTTGCAAATTTACCATAGCTTTTTCATAATTAAGATCAGTTTGAATAGTAACCAATCTTCTCTAACCTAATCTTCTTTTTCAGCAATATAGTATACATATAAACTTTTCACTTTACTGGTGAAAATTCTCCAGATTTTAGCCAAGCTAGACCCACCAGGCTGCTCTCAGATCACTTTTACGTCATGTCTCCTGGATCCTAGCTCTAGCCTAGGCTTCCTGCTCCATATTGTAGTTCTGGCACTGGATCTCTGGGCTTTTGATTACTGAGAGTTTTCCATATCTAGCCTGACCCAGATCTACTATAACATTCTCTGGCTATCATCATGCTACCCCATGCCTTGTATGGATCTCTTCTTGCAGTGTCCCATTCCCAGCTCCTGCTTTCCACCTCTAACTCTGGAGACAGTAATCAAATCAGCACTCCCATTCCTGAAAAGGATGTGTCAATCAATTGCCCAGTCTAGACTGACTTTCCAGACCAAAATAAGCCTCCCTAGCTACGATTTTCCTACATTTAGCTCCCCTGTTAGAATGAAAATTCCCTGAAAACAGAGTATGTCTTACCTTTTGTTTTTATAGTATCTGGTAGAAATGAAAGTTTTTTTCCTTCATTCATTCATCCATCCATTCATTCAGATGTAATCAAATGAGCCTCTTTAAATCTATTGTTTTACCATTCACACTGAAAAAGGAGATTATAGTTCCTCAAGTGATTTTAAAGATTTTCAGAAAGACAATTCTCCTACCCATTATGTTATCTATTTGTGGAATCATTTGAAGTTGCTCTGTATATTATCTGCTGAATAGCCTTTTGACCATATGTGAAGAGAAGAGGAAACTATAGAAAGCCCTAAATAAATGTTAGTTATTATTATTATTATTATTGTTATGGTGCCTACGATGTTCCAAGCACTGTGCTAAATATTTGACAAATGCTTCATTTGATCCTGATAGCAATCCTGCAAGGCAGAAGCTGTTATAATCCTCACTTTGTAGTTGAGAGAACTGAAGCACAAAGAAGTAATAATTAATATAATAATAACTAATGTGTATATAGTAGTTACTATGTGCCAGACATTGTGTTAAGTGCTTTACAATTATTGTCTTGTGTGATTCTCACAACAATCCTGGAAGGGAAGGATACTATTATTATGCCAAATTTACAGATGAGGAAAATGAGGCAGCAGAACTTAAATGACTTGTCCAGGGTAATACAGCTAGTAAATGTCTAAATTTGGATTTGAACTCCTGATTCCTGATTCCAGACCCCGTGTTCTACTTCATCACCTAGTTGTCTACTTATTCACAGCAATTGCTGTAACTAGTGCCAACATTTCTTATATCAGATATTGTCCTAGAAGGATGCACTCCCATCCAACTCCCAATTTGAAAAACTAGTTTAAGGTTTCTGTCCTGATTTTTTTCTCTTCTATATTTGTACATATATAAACATAGGTCTATGTTTAATATGATTTTTAAAAAATTTAGACGTGGGTTAAGTCCACAAAATTTTCTATGAATTATGTGCTAGATAACTTCTTAACATATTTAACACAGAAATATGGAAATTATTTTTAAATTCAATTCAACAAACAACCATAAAGTAACCCTTATGTGCTTGAAATTTAATAAGATCTTGAATCCAAAAGACCACCACCACCAACAATAACAACAAAAATCCTACCAACTAATCAATCCAGTTCCTGCCCTCAGAGTGCTTATATTCTATTGGGAAACCCACATGTACACTGAGAAGTAAATAATAGGCAATTTGAGGTGAGGGAGAATAACAAAAATTGGCAACATTAAGAAAGACCAGGTGTAGAAGGTAGCATTTGGGCTGAATATGCCATGAAAGAAACTAGGGATACTAAGAATCTTTTATGATGACTTTTAAATAGAAAACTTTGTTTTAAAAACATTTACATTTAGTATAATCACTATATCTAGAACATGTATATTCTTACATTTTTGTACCAAATTTAGTATAATCAGTGCTTATAGACTCAGAAGCAATGTGCTTCTGATAAAAACAAAGAGAAAAGCAAAAAGAAATAGCTCTGCCCTCGAGAAGTTTACATTCATCATGATTGTTGTTCAGTCACTTCAATTTTGTCTTACTCTTCATCCTCTCATTTGGAGTTTTCTTGGCAAAGATACTTGAATGGGTTGCCATTACCTTCTCCATTTATTTTAAAAATGAGGAAATTGAGATAAACAGAGTTAAATGACTTGTCTAGGGTCATGTATCTGAAGCTGGATTTAAACTCAGGTGTATGACTGTGCTACCTATGGCTACCTGCCATTTTATATTCTATAAGAAGAAACATCACACACACACACACACACACACACACACACACACACACACACACAATCCCCAAAAAGGGTTAAGTGATTTGCCATATAGCTAGTAAACATCTGAGGCTGAATCTGAACTCAGGTCTAACTACTGGGTCATCTAATTGCGCTCTTGTGTTCTATTGAGGGAGATAATATGCAATAGATAAAATGTAATTGGAGGGCACTAGTAGCTAATGGGATCAGGAAATAGCTCACGTGGATAGATCATTGAGCTTCTTTTTGAAAGAAACTAGAGATGCTAAGAGCTTTGCAAAGGTGAGTAAGGAGTGCCCTTCAATCACAGGGGTCACATGATGTAAAGGAATGGAGATGGGAAGGGAGATGCCATTGAATGGCATGCATGAAGAATTACACAAAAACTAATTTGAAAGGACTGAAGAGTGAGTGAAATGGAGAAATGTAAGATAATTCTGAAAAGGTCAGGAGTCAGACAGTGAAGTACACAAGATTTTGTATTTAATTCTAGTGGGGCTAGGAAGCCACTGGAATTTATTGTGCATAAAAAAGAAATGCTCAAAACTGAGTTTTAGACGATCACTGTGGCAATCCTGTGGGAGCCTGATTGTAGGGGGGAGAAATTTATGACACAGATACTGATTAGGAGGCTGTTAAAATACTCCAGTCAAGAAGTGATAAGGACGGAATGCAGAGAGTGGTTGTGTGAATGCTGAAAAGGGGACCAAGAAGTGCTATAGAAGTAAAATGGACAAAGTTTGACAACTAATTGGGCATGTGGTATGAGAAAGATGACTAAATTCAGGCACCTAGATGACCACAGATGGTCCCCTCAATTCAAATGGAATTTCAGAAGAATGGTAGCTTTGGGAGAAGGAAGATGAGTTCAGTTTTGAACATGTTTTTGAGATGTCTCCAGTATATCCAATCACCAGTTGACAATGCAGGACTGGAGCTCAGGAGAGAGAGGGATTGGATGTGTAGGTTTGAAGCTTCCACAGATATAAGTGAAATCATAAGAGCATACTAATGAAGTAACTAAGAGAAAGAATAAGGGAAGAGAGAAATAGGGCCAGGAGTGTTGGGGTCATAGTTGTGGGGGAAATGCCATGATGATTCAGCAAAGGAAACCAAGAAGTCTGACAGGAGAATCCAGGATACACCCAAAGAGGAATCTAGGCAACAAAGTGGATAAACTTCTGGATCTGAAGTGAGGAAGACCCAAATCTGAATCCAGCTTTTGATAATTAGCATCTGCATGGCCCTGGACAAGTTATGTAATTTGTGTGCCTCAGTTTCCTCATCTGCAAAATGGGGACAATACTTCTCAGGGATATTCTAAGAATCTAATGAAATATTTGTAAAGTGCTTTGCAAATCTTAAGCCACTATACAAATGCTAAATGTTTTTATTATCCAAGATGAGGAGGCAGTATACACTATCAAATGATGTGTGTAGGAGACCAAGGAAGAGAATTGATTTGATTCCAGATTCATTTTTTTTCATCCACTAAAGCAAAGATGCTGAGTCTTGTAGTCTCCAGTACATAAACAGAATGGTAGCTTTTCCCTTAAGAAGGTACATTAACCCTTTCAGTCCAAGATAGAATTTTGTGCGGCTGCCCTAATGCTCCTGAAGCAGCTCTTTGTGGCTTGGACATTACAGCAGTGATACATTAAATGGCTCCTTAGTGACCTCAACGGGTGAAAGCAGTTCCCTCAGGGCAAACCTTGTAATAGGAAACTTCAATAAATTAATTCAGAAGCCCTAATTAAGTGCTCCCTAACCTGCCAAGGGCTCCTAAGCCTAGGAGATAAAAAGCAAAAACAGTACCTGCCTTCAAGGGGTAAAAACTCTAATTGGGGAGAGTTGGTGGGTTAATTGTTGTCCTTCCTTCTCAAAAAAGACCAAAACAACTTCATTATGTTAGAGTCAAGTTAGTGCATCTGGCTGTGGCTGATCAGACCAATACAAGCTCAGAATGCTCTGCCATAGTGGGATACAAACAGTCTCTATGAACATTGGGGTATATTCTCTAACTTGGAGCATCCCAAGTTTCTTCTAAATTAATTCAATTCTGCACAGTACCTTCCCTAATGAGGAATGCTGGGCAGGCCTTTGCCAGTGTCTCCCATGTTATACAAACAATTTCTTAAGTTCTTAAGAGAGACCTTGAGAGTGTCCTTATGTTGCTTTAACTTAATAGGGGAGCGAATATGTACATGAATAGGTAGATAAGAATTCAGTGAATACATGGGAAAGTATTGTGAAGAGGAAAGCTCTCATAGCTAAGCAGAAGGCTGATAGACTGGTTTGAAACTTGAATCAAATCAGAGGTTCTAAGAGGTGAAAGAAAAGAGAAAGAATATTATCAGGAAATCAGGCTGGTTAGAGGACGATGCATCTTGGCTAACAATTTTTAAGCACTTGTTTTAATGCTTGCCTTTTGCCATCTTCCAGAAATGTATGAGTTTACTTTCCTGCTTAAGAGAAATACGTGAAATATAATTGCATTTCCATTTGATTATTGAAATGTTTGCATTGTTCCAAGGCCATTATATTAACCTATAGTGTTCTAGAGCACTACAGAATTAGATATTTAGGCCAATTGTGTATTCATCTTAGTTCTGATGAGTTCAAATTCAGTTCTGATTAAAGTTGACTTTTTTAAAAATAGGCCTTCCCCTTTACATCTCCTCTTTCAGTCATAGTGAAGCAGAATTCAGTTTTAAAAGAATTTTTAAATCCACAGTATTTAGCACATGTTTTGCTGTGTTGTGACTTGCCAGGGATCACATAGCCAGAAAGCATCTGAGTTCATATTTGAACTCCGGTCTTCCTTACCTCAGTCCAGTGCTCTATCCATTGTGCCACCGCCATACCACTTTAGCACATAGTGTTACCTTCAAAGCACAGATTAGATGCCACCTCCCATATAAGGCTTTCTCATACCATTGGTTGATAATGTTATATACCTCCTAAAGTTATCACATATGATTTTATAGGCGGCATGTAGTGGTTACAGGGTTTACCCAAAAGTACTAAGTTTAGGATCTCTGACACATACTAGCTATCTGGGGCTAGTCACCTAATGTCTCAATGCTGTAGCAATTTTCAAAGACTATGTGTGTTTTGCAGAGAAGGTGCTAATTTGCGCTGATAGTTTCTTCACTTGGGAGTTCCTCATGCCAATAAGATCACAAGTTTGGTCTTTATTCCTAACTTATGCTCCTGTTGTATTCCTTTCACATCTTAGAAATATAAGCTCCTTGAAGGCAGAAACCATTGTGTTTCTGATCCCCAGGACCTATCCAGTGCCTCATCTCAAGGAGTTAATATTTGTTGAACAGAATTGTCATTTGGGGTAAGTATATTCCCAAAAGTTGAATTTAGATCTTAGTCTAAGTACAATCATCATACTGTCAACTTTTGATTTCAGTGTTAATGTTGGTCAAGCTTGCTGTCCCTCTTAATTAACAATAGTAACTTAATATAGATGCACACATATTAAATGATTCCTTAGCTTTTAGAAAGAACTCATTAACTTAGGTACTAAAAAGAATATAAAATATTTTGGTTTTAATCAAATAGAGAATAGGGAATCATGGCTCCATTCCAAAGGATGATTAGTTTCAGTCTCTATGTTTTTTAAGATCTAACTTCAATCTTATTGACTAGGTCAGTGATTCTCAAACTTTTTGGTATTGGAACTCCTTCATACTCCCAAAAAATAATACTGAGGACCCCTCTCCTAAGAGCTTTTATGTGGGTTATATATATTAATAATTACCATATTAAAAATTAAAACATTTTTTTGTTTGCTTTTTCTTTCTCATAGCTTTTTTCCCTTTGGATTTTTTTTTTCTTGCACAACATAACAGATATAAAAATATGTTTAAAAGGATTATTCATATATAATCTATAGATTGCCTTGGGAAGGAGATAATGGAGGGAGGGAGAAAAAATTTCAAACACAAATTCTTACAAAAATGAATGTTGAAAATTATTTTTTACATTTGGAACAATAAAGGACTATTGATTTAAAAAAAATTAAGACGTGTTAGTATTATGAAAATCATTTTGTTGTGGTATATGAACGTTATGGAATATTATTGTTCTGAAAGGAATGACCAGCAGGATGAATACAGAGAGAACTGGCGAGACTTACATGAACTGATGCTGAGTGAAATGAGCAGAACCAGGAGATCATTATATACCTCAACAATGATACTGTTTGAGGATGTATTCTGATGGAAGTGGATCTCTTCGAGAAAGAGAGCTAATTCAGTTTCAATGGATCAAAGATGGGCAGAAGCAGCTACACCCAAAGAAAGAACACTGGGAGATGAATATAAACTGCTTGCATTTTTGTTTTTCTTCCCGGATTATTTATACCTTCTGAATTCAATTCTCCCTGTGCAACAAGAAAACTGTTCGGTTCTGCACATGTATATTGTATCCAGGATATACTGTAACCTATTCAACATGTAAAGGATTGCTTGCCATCTGGGGGAGGGGGTGGATGGAGGGAGGGAGGGGGAAAATCGGAACAGAAGTGAATGCAAGGGATAATGTTGTAAAAAAATTACCCTGGCATGAGTTCTATCAATAAAAAGTTATTTTAAAAAAAATCATTTTGAGTACTTGGATTCCTTGACAGGGTCTCAGGATCCTCAAAGGTGCTAATGTCATCCTTTGGGAACTGTTGGATTTATTAAATCATCATGGTATCTATCTGTATTATTAAAAGCATGTATTTCTTTTTTGACATACAGCCCAGATATTCCTGCTATTTTTCTGGTCCTGAGGTTCCCCAAGAAATACAAAGTAGTCATTATTTATGCTTCTCATAATAAATATTTGATAACCTTAGTTAAGACAAGTTGCAAATCAATGTTCTATCTCTACCTTCTAAATCTGAAAGTACCTAGGATAGGATATAGCAAAAGCCACAGGAAATCAGCAAGTATCCTCTTTTTTAAAAATAAACAAAATATAGAATGCACCATGATGTGAAAGAAAATCAATCTCTAACTGTAAAAAAGAATAATCAAAGAACTGCCTTAAGAGAATACATATTAATGAAAACAAAAAGCATAAAAATTTTGTCAATAAGAATAAACTGATTAAAATTGTTTTTAAGCTGTTCATTTAAAATACTTTAATAAATATTTCTCAAATCTTAATTCACCTATGTAGTACTTTAAAACAACTTAATAGTATGTCTGAGATCTGGAACAGTCATTTTTAAATGTCACCACTACTTTCTTCATCAATAGTTTAAAAAAAAAAAGAAAATATGAGTGGGATTTCAAATTCTGAGAAGAATATAATAGAAATTATACCATGTTTCAAAACATTTCTGCAACCTTTTGGAGGAATCAAAGTATATATAGCACAAAAGATCTGTGCTGTCTGAAAATAATCTACATAGAAAAACTCAAAGCAAAATAAATAAATGGATCATAAGACTGAAATGTCTTGAAAACCTTGAGATAAAGACAAAGTTTCAACAAATCTGTAAAATTGTCATAAATTTTAAGGCAAAGCTAAGATTGCAAGTTACATATAATCATTAAAGGAGAAGGGAGTACCAGCGGCAAGTAGATATACAACCTTAAATGTTGGATACATTGAAACAATTTGGTGTCATCTTTTTATAATGTCAAGATACTTTGTTTTCAAAGTAGGAAAATAGTATTCTCTCAATGTGAAGTCAATAGCTTGGAAAGCCCTTACAAATGAAGGACTTCATTACAGATGAGGGAAATGAGGTTAAGAGAGTGACTTGCCTAAAGTCACACTAGTAAATGGAAGAGTAGCAGATAGTTGAGTTAGTTCTTCAGCGAGTTAAGCCCTGGGCTTGAAGTCGAGAAGTTCAAATGTGACCTCAGACACTTACTGTGTGATCTTGGAAAAATCCCTTAATTTCTGTTCACCTTAATTCACTGGAGAAGAAAATAGCAAAGTATTCCAGTATCTTTGCCAAGAAAACGCAAGGGACAGCGTCGATGGGGTTATGAATCATCTTTGTAAACCAAGACCTCCAAACCAAATCCATGTCCCATGATACCATGTTGGTGGCACTTCATTTTTTTCATTCTGCTGTATTTTAGCTACATTTCAAAATATGCAAAGAAGAAAACAGGTTTCTTTTCTTTTTCCAGAACCCCTCTATTCTGCAAATCCACATTGATTAACAATACTTTCATCCCACTCCCTTCTTAACTGGCAAAGAAATAAAGACATGTGCTCATCACTTAAGGCAGTTTTTTAAACTTTTTCCCACCGTGACCCTTTTCACCTAAGAAATTTTTACACAACCTCAGATATATAGGTATATAAAATAGGCATACAATCAAACATTTACTGATAATAAATCATAATGAATTTAAAAATGTTTTTGGTATCCTATAATTTTACCATTTATTAAAGCCAAAAGCAAATGTGCATATTGATAAGATGGCTGTGCTTGTTTATTTTTATTTTTACCTAAAGAATTAAATCTTGGCAGAATGTTTGCTACCTTTTACTGCTGCCAAATTTTCCAATCCTCACATTCAGTCACACTACGCCTCATGGGGTTGGGACCCACAGTTTAAGAAGCGTTGATTTACGGGATTTTTATCCTTCTTTTGCTTGGTGAGACTGAGTCTGGCCTGAGCCTGTGCTTAATTTTAGCACATCATGGCTGTTAAATGACAAGACGAGGTTGACTGGTGTTACTTTGCCAGAATCGTAGTCACCTGGATTCTCTTACCTCCCTAAAGTGCATTTTCTTCCGTTCCTCCTGCACTAACAATATGAAAGCTCAAGAGCGACAGAACCCCACAAAAAGGACTCAGGAGGATCCCCTCGGCGTTAAGAATTCGTGGTCTATTTCAGCTCCACGTGCTGAGGATGTCCAGGATTGACGCGCTGTCCCAAGGACAGTTAGGAGAGAAAGAATGGGCAAAATGAGGCGCTGGGGAGGAAACTCCCCATAATCAGACACTTTCTTCTCAGGGAACCACGCAGGTGATTTTTGTTGTTGTTTTTTGTTTTTATTTCTAGACAAGCCTTTATGGACCAAGATCAGTGGGAGCCCCTCTAAGGTGGGCGTGTTCAGGTAAGGGCAGCCAAAGGGGGCTTCTGTGTAAGGACTCGCCAGCCCCCCCGGCCCCGGTGATTTCCCACCCTTCTCCCCCAGAATCACAACAAAGGATCTGAGCAATCTCGGTCGGACCCCTCCTCGCTGAGGGGTTGCCCCCGCCTCCCACGCCTGGGGAGCCCCTGAGAGGGGAATCAAAGGCTGCGCCTTCCCCAGCCGCTGCGCCCTCACGGACAAGGTCAAGGTCGCGAGGGGAGCCCCGAGTGGCCCTCCCCCTTTCTGGGGAGGCGCGAGAAGGAGAAGGGAGCGGCTCGCCTGCTCAGCCCGCCCTCGCCTCGAATCGGGGCCCCGTGGCGCGCCTCCCGCCGGGAGCCCGGGGCGGGGGCGGCCGCACGTGTCCGTGATCGCGTATCCCTCCGCGCGCTCTAGCCCGCTGGCTCACTGGGCGCCTCGCGCGGCGGAGGGATCCTTCCGGGCCGCGCACGCTCGCTCTCTCGCGCCGCCCCGCCTGAGCTGAGGCTCCTAGGTGCCGGCCGGCCTCTCACTCGGAGCGGGGACGCGTCGGGCGCAGCAGCAGCGTCGACGAACAGCGCGAAGAGGGCGCCGAGCAACAAGCCGCCTCAGCCGCTGCCGCGGGGCGCAAGCCGGCCCTGCCCGCCGTCTCCCGGGCCCGTCCCCGCCGCCTCCGCCCGGCCCGGCCCGGCTCGGCCCGGCTAGGCTCGGGGGTGGTTCCGTGCGTGCGCAGACCCGCCCGCCGCCCGCGCCCCGCGCCCCGCTCGCCCCGCTGCAGTGCGGACGGACGGCTCGAAGATGGCTGGCTGGCAGAGCTACGTGGACAACCTGATGTGCGATGGCTGCTGCCAGGAGGCCGCCATTGTCGGCTACTGCGACGCCAAGTACGTGTGGGCGGCCACCGCCGGAGGCATCTTCCAGAGCATCACGGTAAGCGGCGACCGGCCGCGCGGCCCGGGAGCTGGGAAGGGGCCTTCGGGGGCGCCAGGGAGGGGGAGGGGTTGGGGTTCACGGGGCCCGAGATCCTTCATCTACCCGGGGGGAGGGGCGCGTGGGGCCCGAGATGCTGTTCCCCCTCGGAGGAGGAGGGGGCTTTCTAGGCTCCGGGAAGCTCCCCCACCCCGGAAGGAGGAGGAGGAGGGGGCTCTCGGGGCTCCGAGATGCTTCTCTTCCCCGGGAGGAGGAAAGGAGGAGGGGGCTCTCGGGGTTCCGGGATGCTGCCCCCCCCACCTCGGAGGAGGTGGCTATCGGGGCTTCTGGATCCCCCCCTCGAAGAAAGAGAAGTCTGCAATAGGGGAGGGGGCGCACGGGGATCTGGGCTGTTCCCCTTGGAGGAGGAGGCTGCAATAGGGGAGGGGACGCTTGAGGATCCAGGCTGTTCCAATAGGGGAGGGGGTTGTGAGCCTTGGGCTGTTCCCCTCGCCTCTGCTGCCCCGGATGCAGGAGCCTTAGCCCTCTTTTCGGGTATTTTCCCCGGTAGGGTCATCATCGAATCGTCCCCGTGCATCCCTCCTTCCATCTCCGCATCCTCTCCACCACCCCCCACCCCCAACTTCGTGCATCCAGAAGGAAGGGTTAGGATGGTGATGGAGGTGGAATGGAAAGGAGCATGGGCAAAGGGGAGCCGTTTTCCCTTGTAGATCTTCTCTTTCCCAGCAATTTTGGGATGGAAGAGCAAGAAAATCTTGACAGCCTAAAAATGCGACTGAACTAGTTTCTCACGGGGTGGGATTCTCCCACTGTTTCATTCTCTTTTTTAAAAACCTTTTTGGTCGCCCCACCCCCATCCCCATCTAGTTATAAGTTTCTCATGGATCTAAATTAAGATTGATGGGAAGAAAAATATTTCTTCTTCCATTCCCTTAATATCTTACCTTAAAATGTTGATTTGTTCAAACATGTAGGATTATCCCTTATGAGGATTAATCCTGTTGAGGGAATCTGTTTTTGCTGCTGTCTGGCTAGGCAGATATACGTGTATATATATATATAAGTGCAAGCAAAAGCTTTATGTATTATAGATGGGAGGTATGTATACATTACATAGAAATGTATGTGTGCATAAAATGCAAACCAAAGCTTTGTGTTCTTACATATATGTATGTTGGGGGGGGGGGGGCCGAGGGAGAGCGGGGCGAGTGCCTAGCAAGACCAGGCAGAAACTGCTTCTCTGGAACATGCAGAATGTGTGTGTGTGTGTGTGTGTGTGGTGTGTGTGTGTGTGTGCGTGCGTGCGCGCGTTATATAACAGAAATGTCTTAAATAAAGCGTAACGTTAAAGATGAAGGTGTGGCGGTAGGATCAGGGGGTAGGATGCTGCAGCCAGAGGTTACTTTACCTACTTAATCTTCCTTCTTTTCCCCACCCCCAACCTGAGGCCCGGAGCTTTGCCTACTGCTCGAAGCCAAGGCAGCGATGCCGGGCTCTCTGTTTCATTGCGCTCCTTTGGGCAGCCCCGCAGCCAAGCGTTCTCGGGGACGTAAAAGGGATTTCTGGACCCAGAGGGGAAGGCACGCTCCCGACCCTTGCCATGAAGGCAACAGTTTTTGCTGATTTGTGGGTTTCTCCTTTTTGCCCACCTGCCACTTGGGGGGATTCGGTGTGTCGTGAAAGAAAAGGGTTGGAGATGGAAGGACTGTTCTGCACTCTGATGTCCGTGCCTGAATGTTTCATTGGCTCCGCTAGCTTAAGGAATTGCCGGCATTGCGGCTTGGGGTGGGAGGAGGCCGGGCAGAGGGAATTCTCTGAGTCTTTGCGTAGGTTTTCCTGCGTCCTGGCCTCTAGTGCTTGCCGCAGACTTAAGTCTTCAACGTAGGTGTCTTTCGTGAATCCCAACCTTAACGTTGACACTGAGTTTTTTTCCCCCCAGATATCCTCCAAGATGGCGAACTGCCATTAATTTCTCATTCCATACATCGTTTTCCTTCTGCGAAATATTAATCCCTAACCTCCCCAAACTGTTATTCAGTTTAGTTCCACAAAGACATATTCTTGGGAGGGAGGAAAGTATGGAGGGAAGAGAAGAAGGGTTTTCAGTTGGTTATTTTAATATTTTGGTAATATTTAATATGTTTCTACCACTTCTTTTCTTCTTAGTGGTATTTCATCAGGAAGGATTTGGTTTAGATTATTTCTGCTGTACCTAATATACTTGTTAGTCTACATAACAACCTTTTTTCGTATTTTAGACACAAGCAGTAACTGATTTTGTTTAAAGCATTAGCAGTGGGAGGTCTTGACTTAGTTGCCATGTTTGAGGAGAATTTGCTTTTTAATCTTTAACTACCAATCATTTTTGCTCTTTATTTCTGCCCACAGGCCTTCAAAATAAATCATTGAAATGGTACTGTATCAGATAGTTTTGCCTTTTTTCCTTCCTCTCGTTTCTCCATCATTCTAAACTACTGTAGGTTTACTTAATGTTTGTGAGTTGATGGTTTTTAAAGGGTAATCTTGGACACTGGTCCTTTAAGATTTTCTGTACCTGCAGTGGACTAGTGTTAAAGGAAAACCCTGAGGTCTGGCATCTGGGGATCAAGTTTCCCTTTACTGCTCTCAGCCTTCCCCAGCAGCCTTTGTGTGCCTGGCTGCTGTCTGGTTGGGCAGACTCCCCCAGTGTGCTTGGACATGGCTGGGCCTGCTGTGACTCTGCATTTCTGATGGGGGCGATGCCTTCTTTTTCAGTCCTAGAGTGTTAGAAAGCACATTTTCTCTTAAGGCCTATTGGCGACCTCACTTTCTTCTACTTCCCTCCATTTTCTGTTCTTTTGCTAGTGTTATCCCAGTATTAGAAAAAGAATTCTCATACTTTTGCCTGAGAATTCATCAAGAAAAATGGAAGGGGGGGAAGATGGTGAAAGAGTAATGACTAGAAAGGAGGGAAATAACTTAGAATCTTATAATCCTTATGAAATTCTTCCATGTTTATTAGCTCTTCTATTCAAACCAAGAATACCAACTAAGGGTTCTGTTGGAGCAAATACTTTGTTAGGAGACTTCAGGACTATGATAAACTCAGATAATATTGAGTAAGAAACAAATCATAAATTTCATTTTTTAAAATGCTGTATCTGAATCTGTGTAATTAAAGATGATTTTTAGGTAGTCAATCTGATCTAAATAGAATTTTTTACTTTATTATAAAGAGGAATTTTATAATAAAGTAATATAAATGTGTTATAAACAGAAATGCAATGTATGACTGAAATATTTTAAAGGTGTCTGTGCCTTTGAAAAATTTTAATTTGTATGATTTTCACTTAGCAAGTTGTGCCATTAATTATGTCATAGGGAGTGTTTCCCATCCTATTAAAATTTAATCAAAATTATTTAGTAAGATTTATAAAATCAAGTTTATAAGTTTTCTAACAAATTTATGAATTGGATAAGACTACATTCAAGGTTCCAAAGTTTTAATTTTTCATAATGAAATTTGGAGGCCCTGATAATAATAAAGTTGCTAATTTCACTTGCAGAATTTTATGTTAAAATTTCAAAAGAATGTACTGACTTCTGGTTTTGTTTTGTTTTTGCTTTGTTTTTTTGGCAGCCAATAGAAATAGACATGATTGTAGGAAAAGATCGAGAGGGTTTCTTTACCAATGGTTTGACTCTTGGTGCAAAGAAGTGCTCAGTAATCAGAGATAGTCTGTACGTGGATGGTGACTGCACAATGGACATCAGGACAAAGAGTCAAGGTGGTGAACCAACATATAATGTTGCTGTAGGCAGAGCTGGCCGAGGTAAGATTTTTTGAAAACAAAAGTAGTTACTGTAAGGTAATCAGTTAATTGTTATTGAATTGCCACTCATAACTTGCACTCTTTTTTAAAAAAGTCTTTTAATATATAAAACAATGTCAGTCCATAACTAAGGGATTAATCCTTTAAAAAAAAAAACTATTAAGATGGTTTCCATGTATTGTGTGGCACTAGATGACAAATGTACTAAAAATTTCCTGTCAAGTGCTAAATCTTAATTCTGTCATCATTCTAAATGTGAATATATTCTGTATTAATACTAATCTTTACATTTGTAAATTTCATAAATTTCATTTCTTCAAAAGTACTTAGCATGTCACTAATGATGGTGGAATAAGATTATTAAAATATACACATTGATTAAACCAATTAATCATAGAAGCATAGATTGAACAGCTGGAAGGGGACCTAAGAGGTCCATCTAATTCTATATATAATTTTACACCTTAGAAAACCAAGTCCTGAACAAGTTAAATAACTTGCTAAAGGTCTTGCAGCTTTATTAAAGCAGAATTAAAGTTAAGATTTAGCCTATATCCTCTGCTTCCTGTCCATTGCTCTACTTATTAAACAGCACTGCCTTTCAAAATTAATTTGGTCAGGTATGCCCTTTCCAATTTTCCTTGCCTTTATGGTTTGTCTGTTTTTTAAATATTCATTTTCAGACTTTATTAGAGAAAGAAATTATAGAATCTTGGAAGACACTGTGTAGTGCACTCTCCTGCCTCACACAGAAATCTATCCTAGAACTCCCTGATAGGTGGTCGTGTATTTTGTGCCCAAATAGACCTAGTAACAAGGAGCTCATTATATCATAGATCATCCTGTTCCATTTTTGGAGAAGTGGTCTAATCCTTCACAGAAGGAAATTGTGATTCAGAGAAGTAACATGAACTGCCCATAGTGACACAGCTATGGATTAGACATGAGTCAGGACCAAGTATTCTGACATTAAATCCAGGACTTGGTGCTATACTATGTTTGTTAAAAAGTTCTTCCATATGTTGAGCCAAAATCTCCTGTAGCTTTTACTCTCTAGGCCCAATTCTGTCTTCTGAAGACATACAAAGTAATACTAACCTTTCCTCTTTAGGAAACATCTATTCCACTTTTCTGTGGTTTTTACTCTTATGCTAAACATAATAGTTTTGTTCCTTCAACCTTTCCTTATGTAATACATTTTAGGGTCCCCCTCTGGATTGGTTCCAGTTTGATAAGTGCTAAAATGTGTCCAGAACTAAGCACAGTATTTCACATGTTGTGGAAAGCCTATCACAGAATATTGTTAGGGTCCTTCCTCCCTTGTTCTAGAAATTATATCCATATCATTACTCTTTTTCACTTGTTGAATTTGCAGTTAGTTAAATTCCTATTTATCCCCTCATGTAAACTGGCATTTTAAGTTTTTCCCATTCTAGTAAAGTTTTTTTCCTTAAGTGTTTGTTTCAAAAATATATATTTACATATCACCTCTGAACTTTCATCTTCATTCTGTTAATTTTTGGGAACTTGATTCTCTTACTTTATAAGCCCTCCTTCAGGTTATATCATACCCAGATTTGATAAATCTGCCTCTTAGATTTTCATCAGGGTCACCAACAAATTGCAGTTATTTTATTTTTCTATTAAACATCTACTGAGGTGATTAAAATGAAGATTTTAGATGATCTGCTTTTTCCACTCTGTACTTATTGTTTTAATTTTCAAAATCCTATAGGACTGAGCATCTGAGAATACTTAGATTTTAAAATATCCAGGGAACCTAAGTTCTTTTTCTGATAGTAGTCTAGCTTTACAACTCATTCAGATGTTTATTGACTATATGGTCAAATTCCAAAAGACTTTTATTCATTGAACTTAAAAGGAATAAATCCTTGCTGCTTTTTAAGGAATGATTCTTAAAAAGGTGGGAGGGGAGGACTGATATTTGTCTCAATTGTTGTAAAAATCCATTTATAATATAAAATTGTGGAGTTATTAAAAACTTAAAAAAAAAAAAAAGGAAAATCCTTTTCTAAAACAGCCAGGTTTTGAGCATTTAATGTGAAAACAGCATTATCATCTAATAAGTCTTTTAAATTGGCTTTTCATTTTACAGTATGACTCTAATAACTAAGATTGCCATTGCCTCAAAAGTTATTCATATAAATTGATTACAACTCTGGTAGCTGAGATGACTGGGATCTTGAATTTTTTTTTTTTAATGTAGAACAGAATTAGCTAAGTATAATTACTATATCTGAAATAGAAGGTTCTACATGTTAGATGCATAGAGGTGTTTAGACACTGATTTCAAGAAGTATCCTAGGAGTCCTGGCTCCTTGTCAGACACATGGTCTCTCAGATGCTCAGTTTTATCTCTAACATTGGGCACAAATACCTGTACTGCTTGTATCATGGGCTGTTCATTTCCAAAATCATAGCTTTAGATCTGAAAGGGAAATTAGAAGGACGACTAGAGGATTCAGTCTCCTACTGTAAGGATAAAATGAGATAACATAAAAAGAGCCATGTTAGGTGTAAACTGCTTAAAAAAACAATAACTACACACCCTATACTTAAAAGTTCTTGAACCAATTTTTTTTAAAGTCCCTTTTTGATGCCTCCTGATATATTAAGAATTCCTAGTTCTTGAAGGCCATACCAGTGAGTTGTGGTAGGTCCAATGAAGCCAGAAATACCTTTGGGCACATCCTAGCTGGCAATAGACTCTTCATCTGTAATTTCAGGGACCAACTAAATTTGGAAAGGATCAGCATCAGGGTATTGACCACCAAATGATAACTTTGTCTTTTAGCTTGAGCACCTCTTCAGGAATTTTATAATCTAGGTCTTCAGAGACTCATGGTCTTAGGTACAGCATTCTGTTTTACAATATAAATAGAAATATTTGTTGTATTTTGATGAGAATTAAAAAATTTTAAGGGCTGTATTCTTCATTGAAGAAGTATCTGTACTGATTAATTAGTGAATACTTAAAAGTTATAATTTTACTGACATCTAGTGGCAGTCAATATAAAATTTCCATCCATTCACTTTTGAATGAATTTTACATTATACAGATATACCTCTTGTTTATTATGTTGGATTTAATTCACTTGGTTTGGTCTTAAATAAAAACATCAGTAAACAAAATTTTTAAAACTTTAATTCTTCCATAATTAAAATCCAATGAAAATTGTAACTCAGTTACTTTTTTATCTTAGCATCCCATGTAGCAATAAAAGGCTAGTCATTTCTTAAGTGTTATTTTAAAATGTTGGAGGAAAAAATGCTTTAAAAATAGGAAAAATGTATGTTTCCTCTTTAATAGAACAGCACCTAGTCTAAGTTATTATTTGCCTAGGCATTTCAATATTTTTGTCATAGGTTTTCTCCTATACTGTACAGGTTATTATTTCTCCATTACTGTATTTGTACAGAATTCATTCCCAACTATTTCAAGATTCTTTAGTGATCACAGTAATTGCTGTGCATGAGATTGTAGCTTCTTGCCAGTTTGAAAAAAATCAATAAAATTTCTAGTTGTTTTGGAGTGATTTTAACTTTCTAAACGATCCATTTGGCACCAGTGCTTGGTAGCTCATGGAAAACCAGCTTAATATAATAACTTTTATTAATTTTTATTCCATGTGCTGTCTGCTAAAACTTACATGACTTTCTTGTCTAACACTTCTTTTGAAACACTTTTCTTTTTTCTCTTTCAGTCTTGGTCTTTGTAATGGGCAAAGAAGGGGTCCATGGAGGTGGATTGAATAAGAAGGCATACTCAATGGCCAAATACTTGAGAGACTCTGGGTTCTAGCTGCTAGGCAAGACTGTTAAGTATTAGGGGGATTGCTCTTAAACTTTCCTAATTGTAAGCGTAAGTCTTCATTCTGGAAATTTTATTAGCAATGCAGGTGATGGGGTTATGAACCTGTGTCTTCTTTGTATCCCTTTGTTGGTGGGGAAAGGTGTTTTTGTTTTTGTTTCATAAGTAATTCTGTTCACTTTTTGTTTCCTTGTGTACTCCAGCATTGGTTATAGTCATGGGAAAGGAAGGTGTCCATGGAGGGACACTGAACAAGAAAGCATTTGAACTCGCTTTATACCTGAGGAGGTCTGACGTCTAAGCAGCCTCTCCCCATCCACCTAGCAACCGTCTTCATCGCCACCCCACTTATGTTCATAATACTACCAGACAGTAGATGGTAGTTCATTTGTTTTTATTTACCTATTTTCTAATGTCATGATTCTGTTTACCCAAATGGATCATTTGTATGTTAACCACTGTATGTAATAGGACCCTTATCTGGCACCATCATTGCAGCATAATAATGATATGCATGATACCTTGAAATTTGGGGGGAGGGGGGCATGCCAATTTGGGCATTGCTTTATTTTAGCAATTAGTGGGATCTTGAGACTCCTAAAATAAGTTAACACTAATTAAGCGAGGTGCCGGTTGTACAATCTCCAATTTGATCAATGTCTTTTCAGCACTTTGAGCAATTACACGGCTCCCTTAGTCTTCCTTTTATAGAGCATGGTTGGGAGGAAAAAGTGCATGCATCTATCTCTTCTCTCCTCCCCTCTCCTCCCTTCCCACATACGGTATTTTGTTTGCTTCCATCTCCTCATGCAGTGCCTGGATTATTCAGCTAGTTGAACACTATCTTTGTTTATGAGCTGCTGAGAACTGCAGGACATTTTGCCTTAGTATTGTTGTTGTACTCCAGTAGAGACAAAGTTTTTTTTCCTAGTGTCTAGAGCACACACTTCTTTTGAGTACAATGGCAAACAAGAGCAAAAGGTGCAAAATGGCACACTTCCTTCTCAATCTTACAGAAACTATACGGATTGACTCCCCAGGGACATTCTGTCACTGCAATAGCTCAGGCACTTGAGAGGTTTGTGTCTGTCTTTTCTTTTTCATATCAGCTCCTGTTCTGTTTTTTTTAAATTGATTTATGAAAGGCTGCCATCATGGACATTAGATACCCCAACATAACCATCTGGAGTGTGTCCGATTTTTTCATAGGACCAATTTTTATTTGCAGCTTGGGTTTTCGTATGAAATTATGTTGTTGTTGTGGAAAAACTGCCACCTTCAGCTATATATACTGGTAGTCTAGACTGACTTATTTTGGTCTGATCACTGATTGGTTAAAAAGTAAATGGAATTGCTGCTTTAATACCGATATTTGGATGAGGGTTGGAAGTTTTATAAGCTAAAATAGTTGAAATAGACACATTTCAAATTCTAAAACCTGCATTTGGCCTGTCACACCCTTGCTGTGGAGTAAATCTGCCTTGTGCTCTAGTCATCCAAAATATGTGTAACCAAGCTGTCAGTTCAAAGCACGGAACTAACTTGTATGTTCATTTTAAAAAAAATAAATAAAAAAGCAAATGAAGACTTCTGTATAAAAAAAATAAATGGGAGATGGTATTGGTTGGAATAACTGACTTGGCTGTCTTGTGATGAATTTTTTAAATATGTATTCTGTGCCATACTATTGTTAAAAATGAACTGTTGCTATTGTGAGATGGATCTTAACTAACCCATTAAGGGTTTCTTATTTTGAATGGCACTATTTTAGGGACATTCTCGTATTTGCTTCTATTGTTTGGGCCTTGTGGATAATGTACAGATTTTAAAAAAAAAAAAAATCTTGTTGCTGATTTATCCATTTCTTTCCCTGCACTTTGTTACATCTGGGATACAGTCTAACTCATCTGATTTAATATGCATTTCAAAAAATGCCATAATTATTAAAACACCTTGTTTACAGACAGATGAAATAAATTTATTCCAACCAAATAAAATCTAGGCTCTTGTCTGTGTAACATATGGTTTACTACTCTGGTTTACTTTCTATATTCATGTATATTTCTTCCTCTCCTCTACAAAAATGAGAATATACGCTTGACTAAGTCCTGCTGTAAACCATCAAAAATCCTTATACAATACCAAGTTAGGATAGCTCACAGAAATGAAACATGAGGGGATTTATTCCTGGAACTGTGTGATCTTGCTGGTGCTGTTTATCACTAACCCACCATGCCTTCATCCAGAGAGGGCTCTGTCCAGGGTGCTGAGGAGTTAATTTGACATCATGTAAAACCCAGGGACTATGTAGGCAGTGCCCATTCATTATCCCAGTTGTTGGTTTTTGGCATCTACAGTGACATTTGTTATGGTTCCCAAGTATTTCTCTTCCTTAAGGTTAAAAGGCAGCATAGTGGAGAAGACTGCCTCAGAGCCAAGAATGTTTGGGTCCAGGGTCTGACACATCTCATTCAGGGCACCTTATCAATCACTGTACTTTGGATCCTCTCAACATTAAGTCAAAAAAGGCACTGGCAGAGGCATTTACTAATAAAACTACAAATCCAATCCTCGACTGTTAAGTTTGTTTCTGGGTTACTCCAGTTGTCTTATCCCCAGGTAAAGCGGTTACCCCCTAGGGGGCAGGCAAAAGAGAACAATCTTGACCTTTTTGGTTTGATCTTCAGGACTTTTTTGAAGGGTGAGATGCAGAGATTTGTGTAGGAATACTTGCCATTGGAATGAATGAGGATATGATTGAAGCTCTTTTTAGCTCAAAAGTTTCATGACAGTTATTAATTTGAAAACTAGAATTTTTTAAAAACTAAATAGCTAAGTACTAGGGACACCTAGGCAGCACAGAAGCCTCAGATACTTTACTAGCTGGGTGCCTCAGTTTCCTCATCTGTAAAATGATCTGGAGAACAAAATGGCAATTTAATGTCTTTGCCCAAGAAAACCCCAAATGGGGCCAGACACAATTGAATAAGCAGCAGCAGTAATATAACTTGATAATGGGACCTCATTACACATTTAAGAGTTTAAGACATCTCTTGTAACTCAGATAATTCTAATTGCTCTGTTCAAATAGGGATGTATAGCCAATGCAAGCTCTACATCAATAATATACACCTGGCATTGCCAACATGACTACTCTTGTGGTTTCACAGTCATGTAGAAACAATAGTTTTTGACTAATAACTCACTCAAAACTGATATGGTAGTAACTGCTTCAGAAACTACTCTTAGATTTCCCACTAAGTCCAATCAAGAAACAACACTATTGCAAAGTGGCCCGAGCCAAGTCTATTCTGGTGTGGGCGGGGAAATCTATCAACCAGTGTAGTGGCCATAATACCGTAATACTTAAGGGACATAAATTCCTTTCTTCCCACACTATTACATATTATTTTGTTCTCATACTAGTGATAATCTATTACACCCACATTATATAACACTACATATTATACATTATAAAACTTTAAAGAGTTTTCTTTGAATAATTCAGCAAATAATATGTTTAAATGAACTGAACTTGAGTGGGAATCAGGGTGTTTTAATTATGCTTAAATGCTGATGCTTTATTCCAGTCTCTAAGATCTAAGGTGAACTCCACTTTTCTATTGAGATTTTAAATCTTGAATATATTAGAACTACTCGCAACTAAGATCAACAATTTCACAGAAACAAAATTATTTGTTAAAGCTAGAAATGATTTATGATCTATTCCATTTCCTCCCTCCCCCATTTTTTTACAGATGAGAAAACAGTCCCAGACAAATATCATGATTTAATTAAGGCTAGCCATACTGATGTCACAGTTAAGGTTGGAAACCAGCCAGAAGTCGTCCCAGTAACACACACAGTTCAACTTCAGCTTTAAAACACTTAAGAGCTATAGACAAAATACTTTACCTGTCTGCCTCAGTTTACTATAAAATGGTACCTCAGTGCTGTTGTGAAGATTAAATGGGATGTGCTTAGCACAGTGCCTGACACATAGCAGGAGCTATATTACTGAAAGCTTAATACATATTATTCTACAGATATGTCGCTTGGTTTAAATAACACTTCCATGCAGAAATCTGCACGTGTAGAAAAATTAGACTTTACTATTGAGGACTTAGAAATTCCAAAGAATTTCTCTTGCTCTCTTAATTGGGGCAGTTACTTGAAAATGCACATGAAGTAAACCCTATATTCTAATGTTTTGTTTTTAAAAATAACATTTGTCTTGGAAGGGAAAAGAGATTCCAACTTGAGATCTCTCTGAACTTAAAGGACCACCCACAACAATTCCCTTCTTCATGTGAGACAAATTGAAACTTCCCATGATATTACTGCACTATCATTTCTTTACAAGTAGATTTACAGAAAAGTAAAAACCACAATTCAATACTGTTGAGACATAACCATGAAATAGAAGGTATTTCCTTGAAACTTTTGTAAAATATTCTTGTAATTCTTGTAAAAAGTTATTCCCCGCTTGGCAGAAAGCATTTTTATGAATGAAGTTAATAGGATTGCTTCATTTAAGAAAATTACAATCTATAATTTTTCAAGAATATATCATTTTCATAAAGTTGGATCTAACAGCTGTACTTTAAACAGTACATCAGTTAAAATTAAATTTTAGCTTTCTTAGCACATATAGACAATTCAGGTGTCTATAGTATATAGTATAGTATCAAGATCATGCCTTCATAAATACCTGTGTGTGTGTGTGTGTATACATGGCATTTTTTGTGGTTTTGGAGCACTGTTCATATATCTAAAAAATGTTAACAAACATGAAAATTGTTTATAATGCTTTGGTACAGCATATCAGCTAGAACTTAAAGTGGAAAACGTGTTTATTAACTTTCAAACTTCCCTCATACAAGGCCATAAAAAATTCTCTATTTTCATTATACATGAGTCTAACATCTCTCTACATAGTTACAATGGCATATATATTTATAATTTAGCTTTTCATAATACATTGTTAAAGTACATCATGAGTTTTGTTAAATATTTATAAGCACTCATTTTCAAATCAAATACTTCAAAAAAAATTTTCTGTACATAGTTTAGGAGATTAGCGTAAGATACTCTATTAAGGGGTGGGTAGGTGGGGAGAGTGTGCGCGAGTGTGATCAGAAGATCAATAGAACATGTGCTAAAATTTTAGTTAGAATTTCTATGTGGTATTGCCTATTTTTTTGCTTTGGTCACACATAAACACACAATCCTTCAGTTCTGAAAATTAATGTGGGGCCATATTAGTTTAGCTAACAGCTGCATCAAACTAATATTCAACACTATTAAATATAAGAACTGTCTTAATATCAAATTTTTCTGCACTCTACTACAAACTGCTGTCTTCTGGCTTAAATACTATTTGTGAATAGGAAAGAGAATTCTGTTACTAAGTATTTCTATTTCATTTTGTAGTATTTATGAGAAAAATACTGAATGGCCATAATGAAGACAGTTTTGGAGGTTCCCACAAGTTATACCAAAAATTCTGGGAAGCTGGGCTTAAGCCGTGCATGGTATGGCAGCAGAAATCATCATGGGAATAAATATATTTGTACACTGTAATCAAGTCTTCACTGCAAGCCATACTTGTAGTGGTTTTTCTTTTCGAAACTTTTTGGCTATACTCCTTTCCAAAAAGAGAATGATGCTTGAGGTCCAGCACCTTGATAACGTTATGCTTTAGTAATAAGCAGTGTGCTTTTTGTGGATGGAAAACCTGATTAAGGAAAAAAAAAACTGCAATCGAATTAAACCATAGAACACATTAAGATTCCTCTCTACAGAAGTAACTGAAGGGAGGTGGACAATGAAAGTATATACTTAAATACACATAAAGGGATAAGCTGATAAAACAATTTTTTTTTCATATAAGGTATGAAGATGAATAGACTTGGAAGTTCAAACCGTATTTGCTATATTATAATCCCTTTCACCATTGGGTTGCAGTTGAACAACTACACTCTCTTGATTCACTTCATTTTCAGCATCACTACTATCAATATCTTCATTGTCATCCTCCTCCTCCTCGTAGTCTGAAGATTCTGTCATATTCTGATGGGAATGAGATTCTGATAAAGCCCCAAACGACTGGGCACTAACCGACGCTAAAGGTCTAAGTAAAGGGGTATGTTCTGAGACTTCATTCTCTTCTTGACTACTATCCGTGTCAGAGTCTGAATCTCCTTGTGAAGGAACAACTTTTTGTTTACATACTGGACAGGTTTTTTTGGTCTTAGTTAGCCAAGGATCCACACACTTGCAGTGATACGCTGTTGAGAGAAAATACACATTATTCAGTTGGCAAAATGTGCTTGGAGTATACAACTTTTTTCATTAGAATGTCCAATATTACTAACTGGATAAAAGTATACTAGGAAATTGCAGTTTATATTTTCTTCTGAGAACAGTGCTCAGTCCAGTATATTCTACAATTCCCCTATTAGAAAGTATAGAAAGTAATCTTCTTGAGGACAGGAATTCTCATTAACTGTCTGTTATTTGTATCCCCAGTGCTAATAGCAAAGTGCCTGACACATGGCAAACACTTTAAAAATGTCTTTCTCAGTTAATCACCTATTTATGTAGGTTTTATAAGATTGTTTTCATGGAGGGAAAAAAAAGAGATATCCTATTTTTGTAAAGCCTTTCTCAAATATAAACAGTAAGTAAACAACAAATCTAAGATGCTTAAAACATTTTGAATACAATGACATAAAAATCAATTTGAAATTGTCCATACCATGGGAACAAGGAAGGATTCTGAGTTTGTCTCCATCTTCATATTCATCCAGGCAAATGGCACATACGTCATATTCATCTCCTAAATTAGAAAGTTGTAAATTGAAATTATAAGATTGACATCTGCCATAAGATTTCAAGCATATCAAATTAGATTATTTTAAGAAGTTTTTACAGTAGGATATTGAGGGTAGAGAGGGTATGTCGCACACACAATTCTTATTTGACACAGGCTAATGATATTTTAAAAACTTAAGGCATCTACATTCAAATAATTAATTTCTATGCAAAATGCATGTTGGATTTATTTATGCATGTAAAATGCACTAAATACTTTTGCTACTATTACAAGGCAGACTTAGTAAAGTCTGCAAAATTGCTATTAGAATTCTAATGTTAATTCTTATTTTAAAACAAAATTTATTCTTTCCTAAAATACTCAATTACTGGTATTTCTTAATACAGAGGACATCTCTAAAATTTCACTTATTAACATTTTTACTATGATGGAGGACTAGCTTTCCATGTTTCTTTCCGTTTCAACAGTGTTTTGACTATCTGTTTCACTCAGGATTGTTTGGCTTATAAGTATGCAACAGTGTTGTAATTTAGCTCTTACAAATGGCCAGAAAACTTGACTACTTTACAATATAATTTTCATCAATACTCCTCCAATATCAAATTATAAAAAACTGATCTATAATGCCAAAGTCAATTCAATACATATTACCTGCAAAGAGAAGGATTAATGTTCACAACAATGTCACAACCAATTAAGTTGCTCTCATAAATCACAGGATGTAAAAAAAGAGGCAAGAAAACTATTCTTTGTGCCTGAAGCCTTAAGCCCACTCCCAACACCAAAATGAGGCATCGCCCTTCCCCCCAGTAATTATGAGAAGTTCCACAGTAAAACATATTCTTCAGTTGCTGTGTGGCCTATATAGTGAACAGACTTCTGGAATCTAGAAGTGGGAAAATCTGAGTTCAAATACTATTCTGATGCTTAAAGAATGTACTACAAATAGCTGGTTAAATGTTTGATAAGTAAATTGCATTAATTGGCACATCACTTAATTTTGTACCTCATCTGTAAAATAGGAATGTTAGTACCCACTTAACAAGTTATTGCAAGGCTCAAAAGAGAATCTAAAATTCTTTGTAAACTTCAACACACTATCAAGTATTATTAGTTTTGTTCAGGATCTTTAAACATAAATAATGTCAAATATTAAATATATATTGAATTAACTATGCCAAGATACTGTTTTTCAGTAATGTTCTGTGGCCTAAAAGCTTGCTGCACTCAGATCCCCCTTAGGTCATGATATTTAGCCTATGCTGTTTTCCTAGAATCGGCTAATAGCATCAGATCACGTGGGCATGTATTCACACACATATGTGTAATTCAGAATGAGAAGGCACCTCTACCTGAACAGGAAAATCTTCAACATCCCTGACAACTGTCATCCAACTTCCACTTGGAAGATCTTCACTGAGGGGGAATTGGCACTTCTCTACCTAAGAGACAATGTGGCCTAATGTTCAAAGCATTCTGGATTTGAATCTTACCTTGGTTACTTAACTATTCCCCTGCATAAGCCAGACTTCTCAGAACCTGTATTTCATTATCCATACAACAATGTTTGCCTTACCTATTTAATATACTTGTAAAGAAGTGATAAGTTTTAAAATACTATGAGTTAGTATAACTCATCACTAGAGTTACTAGTAACTCTACTTTAGATAGCTAAGATTTTCCAAACTTCTGTCCTCTATAAACCAAAATCTGCTCATTCCTCTGCAATTTCTACTCCCAGGTCTTAGTTCTGCTTTCTAGGAGCAAGCAGGAATGTCTTTTCCAAACAATCCTTCAAAAACCTGAAAACCTATCTTTTGTCCCACTATCAAGGTAAAAGTTGGCACAAAATAGTCATCTCATATAGAATACCAGAAGGAAGTGAAATTAGTAGTAAACTACAGAAATCTCTTGTTGAACCTACTTAAATAATAGTCTAATGATTACATGGATGTAATGTTGGTTGTATAATGTAGTAAACATGTTTTCCTATAATATAATATCTTGAAGTCCAGAAATGTTTTCTATTTTGCCTTTGTGCCCTCAATACCCTACCTCTAACAGATGTTTAAATGTGGAGCTGGATTTGACACTGACTAGAGGTTTTGTACTAATTAAAAGGGGCTAACCTTCAGAAACTAGAGACTTTGCAGAACCATGGACCATATTCAGCCATCCAGGCGGATAACAATCTTGGAAGGGGAAAGCATGACCAAGTGATTCATGACATACTGGAGACCTTGATCCCAGTTTGGGATGGGGAATTCAGGGAAAGAATGGGCTGAATTGAATGACACATAACCTTAAAGAAAACAGTTTAGACTTAAACCTGAAAGCTGCCCGGGTATGTACTAGGCAGATTATTTTTTTTAAGCACAACACTTAGGAAAAACTTGGAGAACTAGAAAGAATAGATGCTCCTTGATGAAAATGTTTGACTTTTGAATTTGAATAATTATAGATCAACAGAGTGGCAAACTCCAAGACACATTAATTTCAAGCTGCTGAGTGGAGAATATGTCCAACTGGAGATCTGTTCTCAAAGTGTGTATGGCAGTCCTATGTATGATGTCCCACATTAAATCCCAGTGGAACGTTGTAAGCAGGTGTACATTAAATCTAATAATCTCTAAATATCTCAGGATGTTGGTTAAAAAATTCTAGAACTTATACTCCTAATATGGATGTAAATCATGACATTTTGGAAACTAGTATTACCAGGATAATATTTTGCATGTGTAGAAAGAGACAACTGGATGTGAGAGTAGAGAGAGAGCTGGTATTGGAGTCTGAAAGATCTACTTTAAAGTCCTACCTCTGATAAATACAGCTATGGGCAGGGTACATGAGCAAAACACTTACCCTCAGAGTGCCCCAAGAATACAAGAACATAATCTGCAACAGTGGAATCGATTAGTCAATAAATATTTATCAAATGTGTCCTTGATGTTCTTCCAACCAAAGTGCAATGAGCTTACATTCTATGGAGCAAAAATAAAGAACACTGGGAAATGAATATAAACTGCTTGCATTTTTGTTTTTCTTCCCAGATTATTTACATCTTCTGAATCCAATTCTCCCTGTGCAACAAGAGAACTGTTCGGTTCTGCACACATATATTGTATCTAGGATATACTGTAACCTATTCAACATGTAAAGGATAGGTTGAGGGAGGGAGAGGAAAAATCGAAACAGAAGTGAGTGCAAGGGATAATGCTGAAAAAATTAGCCTGGCATGGGTTCTGTCAATAAAAAGTTATTAAAAAAAATTATATGGAGCAAGGCACCCGTATTTACCGAATGACTACACTAACAAAGTAGTTCGGAGGAAAGACATCAGCAGTTGAAAGAACCTGCTGCAAGCAGGAGATGGCGCTGAGCCGCATCTTAAATGAAAAGAGGGCCTCTGAGAGGATGGCAAGGGTGCGTCCCAGCCCAAGGGACGGCCCTTACAGAGGTCCAAAGGCCAGGCCAATGAGGCCAAACAGGGGGGCCGAGCCAGGTCCCATCAGGAGACCACCTCGGAGGCCCAGGAGGCCACGTCCACAGAGTGACTAGGAGTCACTTAGGTTGGCAGCAGCGTGGAGACAAGACCACGTGGAGGTGACTGTGAGAACCTAGATGAGAGGGACAGTGAGCGAGGGGCTGTCGGGAGGGTGACAACGGAAGCCTGAGGAAGAATGAAGGGCTGAGAATAATGCCAACATAGGGACTGAGGCACTGAAGAGAGGAGATGCCTTTAATAGAACAGGGAGTCTGGAGGAGGGACTGGAAGGAAAAGACAAGGAGGAAAGCAAGAGACATAAGGACTGAAGCTGTCTCTTGTGATCTGGAACCTTAGTCTGGCAAAGAAAGGGGCTGGATAGACATTTTTTGCACCTGAGGTTACAGGTAAACCCTTGGAAACTAATAAGGTTATTGATAAGAATCCCAAGGGAAAAGAGGGCTACAGGGACTGAGAAGTGATCAGATACATAACAGAAAAATGAGGAGAGAATGTCACCATAAAAACCCAGAGAAGGTCAGCATCCAGGAAACAAAGCAGAGACCAAGGAGGAGGAGGAGGATTAAGGGGGAAAAAAATGATCAGATCTGGCAATCAAGATGCAACTGCAATTTCAGTGAGTGAAATGGTGCAAAGGTTGATTACAAAAGCTTGAGAAGTGAGAAGGGAAATGAGAGATAGGAATATACATCAATTTTTCAAGTAATCTAAGAAGGAGAAGAGATCTAGAAAATATTTTCAAGGAGATGACACTGAAAGTATTTTTAGGAATGAATACCTTTCTGGGTACCTTTGAGAGTAGGACAGATGAAATTAGTTGATGAGAAAAGAGATGATTAAGGGCACAATCTTCTAGGGGCTGGCAAAGAGTGAAAGAGACTAAGAGATTATATGAATAGGTTTTGAGAGGAGTTCACCTCAAATGACATTTTTTTTTTCTTTTTAGTAAAAGTAGGAACAAGGTGTTCAGTTGAGAGAGGGGCAGAGGAAGATGTATAGGGGTGGGGATTGGGAAAAGGTCTAAAATAGCTCCTGGGGTAGTATGGTAGGGAATCAGGTCTGACCATATTGACATCCCACAATCTACCCCCCAACTCCAGTGAAAACTGATTATCTCCAGGATTAAATCACCTGTTTAGCTTTTAAATTCCTTCATGACCTATCCTCTTCTTCTCACACCTTCCATGAAATTTGTGATCTAGTAACAATGACTTCCTTGTGTTCCTTAAACACCACACTCTGGTTTCCCAACACCAAACATTTTTACCATTCCTGTGGCTGAAATAATTTCCCTCCTCTTCTTCAACTCCCTCTTAAGCTTAGTGCTTTCACTCTGTTAATTATCATTTGTACTCGGTTGTTTGCTTTTTGTTTCTCCGCTACACAGTGATATCTGAAAGCAGGACCTGTTTTGCCTTTCTATGTATCGCCAGAGGTGCCCACAATGCCTGTAACCTAGCAGGTTCTTAATAAACAAATAACTATTTGAGTGACAGAAACAAAAGGCTTGCTTTACTGTACTCAGGGTCCATTTAAGGTTGGATGAAATGAATTGTAGAAGTAAACCAGGGTTAAAATCTGGCAGGAAAGGAGCAGGGACAAGACAAGGGGCCCAAGAAATTCAAGAGCATGGGCAAGTGCAGAAGCACAGTGGCTGGTTCTCAGATTAAGATTGCAAAGGGAAAAGACAGTTTAAAAGCAGGGCTAATGGTCATTGCTGCTCCAAAAATCATAGGTTCAGAAGGGAAAAGACAGTTTAAAAGCAGGGCTAATGGTCATTGCTGCTCCAAAAATCATAGGTTCAGATGTCCTCCTTTCCCCCCAAAAAAGTATAAAAATGTTTCTGACCCAAAAAAATATATCATAATATCATCCTATTAGTAGGATTTTGTTCTTCTAGGAGTTGTTTATAATAACCAATTCATACTCTTGTCATATCCCCACACACAAAGATAGTTTGAGTTATTGGAAACAATCTGATAACCATAGAACTAACTGAGGATAAGCTATAGAAGAACTGAAAAGTGGCTACTAGATACTGGAACCAAGCCCATGACCTTGATTTCATTAGCACGATGTTCTTAGAAACCTGAGTTAACTGGCTACAGAAAATTATTTATCACAAAATAAATAAATACATAGTTTACTTAGCCTTTTATACTAATTTCAGGCTCCATTGAATAAAGTCTACTTGTTTTCTACTAAGGCCAAAGTGTCATAAAGCATAATATTCAATTCGCATCCAAATACATGTCAATATTTTGTTCCCCTAACTTATTTATTTTTATGTACAAGCTTTATAAAAATCATATTGGGGGAAAAAAAATCACATTGGGAGAGAATATTAAGAACAAAAGGGAAAAGACAGAAAAAAAAAAAAAGTGAACATAGCATATGTTTTCTTTAGTTCTTTTTCTGGATGCAGATGGTATTTTCTGTCCAAAGTCTAGTGGGATTGCTTTGGAACACTGAGCCACTGAGAAGAACCAAGTCTTTCCTAGTTGATCATCACACGTTCATATTGTTACTGTGTACAATGTATTCCTGGTTCTATTTGTTTCACTTGGCATCAGTTTATGTAAATCTTTCCAGGCCTTTCTACAGTCAGCTTGTTCATCATTTTTTATGGATCAATAATATTCCAATGCCTTTATGTACCACAACTTATTCAGCAATTCCCCAATAGATGGGTATCTACACATTTTCCAATTCTTTGTTCCCACAAAAAGAGCTGCTACAAACATTTTTGCACCTGTGAATCCTTTTCCCTCTTTTATGATTTCCATAGGATATAGACCTAGTAATGGCATTATTGGGTCAGAGGGTATGCAGTTTGAGAGTTCTTTGGGCATAGTACCACATTGCTCTCCAGACTGGTTAGATCATTTCACAACTCCACCAACAATGACATGTCAATATTTTTAAATAGAAGAACCTTGTCTGTCCAAAATACATTTTGGTACAGGCAAATATAACTCCATTCATTGCACTTTTAAGGTATTGCACTTTTTACAAATTAAAGGTTTATGTCAATTCTTGAGTCTATCAACCAAATTTTCCCAGCAACATGTGTTTACATCATATTTCATTTTGGCAATTCTCACAATATTTCAAATTTTTAAAATCATTTTTTTTATCTGTCATGGTGATCTGTAATCTCTGAGGTCCCTTCTATCTCCAAAAGCCATAAATTCCTCCTTTCACACATCTGAGAGATAGACTGTCCCTTATTCTCCTAGTTTGCTTATAGTATTACCCTTTATGTCTAATTCACGAACCCATTTTGACCTTATCTTAGTATAGGGTGTTAGATGTTGGTCAATCCCTAGTTTTTGCCACTTTATCTTCACTTACTCTCCTCTACTCACTACACCAGGGGGATTTAATATGGCATCTGTAAAATTGTTTTATTAATTTTTAATAACTATTTAACAACTGCTTTTCTTTTTAATTATAAGTATTTTATTTTACAAACTTTTAAAACACAATTCTCAAAGGTCCATGAGCTTCATCAGATGCCCCACAGGTTCAGTACATACAAAAAGGTTAAGAACTCCTGTTCTATGATCTTATTTCTGACATCTTTACTTCACTGAAATAACTTTCTCTAAAGTTACCAATGAGCTCTTAACTGCCAGAACTAAAGACTTTAATTGCCAAATCTCAAACTTCATCCATCCTGGCCTCTCTGCAGCCTTTGCAAGTTGATCACAATCTCCTCCTGCATTTTCAATCCTCTGCTCTCTCCCAGCTCCTTCCTTCTCAATCTCCTTGGTTCAATCTTCATTCCTGCCACACTTACCAACTGTAGGTGTGCAGCAAAGCTCCTTGGACCTCTCCTTTTCTCATTCTATACTATCACACTTGGTTTCAGTTTTAGTTATTACCTCTAAGCCATTATTCTCAGTTCCAATTTATCTGCCCCTCATATCTCTCCTGATTGTCACCAATTGCTTCTTAGACCCCCTCAAAATGGATGTCCCATCTACATTTCAATTCAGCATGTTTAAAAAAGAATTCATTCCTCTCCCCCCACCCCAACAAAACCTCCCCTCTTTCCAACTTACATGTTACTGTTGAGGGTTCCCACTATCCTCCCAAACAATTCAAACTCTCAATCTCTGAATCATTTTAAACTTCTCCCTTTCACTCCCAAATCTATAAAAGCGTAGCTTCAAAACATCTTTCATTAATATCCCTTTTTCTTCATTTACAAAGCTGCCATCCTGCTGCAAGACCCATATCCCCTCCACCCTGGACAAGACCTTGCTAATTAGTCTCTCCCCACTCTAATTCATCCTCCACTCAGCTAGCTCAAGTCTAACCATAACAGTTCACTTCTCGTAGACCCAAGCCCTTCACAGCCCAGTCCTTACAACTTTTCCAGTCTTCTTGTAACTTACACATTTCTATTCTACAGGGCAGGCTGACAACACAACCTCTTGCTGTCCCTCAGATATGGCAGGTCATCTCCTGGGTCAGTGCAGGCTCCTTTCCTCATCCCCACCTCTTGACTTCCTTCTTCCCAAATTCAGAAAAACAGGAGACTTTTTAAAGTCCTGCTAATTACTAGCTTCTTCCTTCTGAGATTATCACCTTTCATTTTACATATATATATTATGTATATTATTGCATAATTATATTCATGTTATCTTTCTAATTAGAACATGGGTTCCTTTAGGAAAGGGACTGTGTTTTTGCTTTTCTTTGTGTCTCTAGCATATAGCACAGTGCCTGGAACACAATAATAACAAAAGCTTGTTTTTTTGAAACTGGCCAAGCCACTCTACAGACCTCCATTTCTGTAAAATCTCTGAATCGGATGAAAAAGCATTCTAATAAATAGAGTGCTCCTACATATATGTTCTAAGTCAAGATCCCTTTGTACAGTTTGCATATTTGCTTTGGTTGTAACATTTTAATTCTTCCAATTCTAGCTGAAAAAAACTTGTTTTAGTCTATTGTTTGTTTTTTTTTTTTTTTTTTGTAAATAAACAATTTATATCTTATCTTTTACATTCTGAATTTGAAGTCACCTTGGAAAATTAATCACTATGATAAAAATTCAGGCAGAAAACAATAGATTCTTAAGAGTCATGATTTTCTACTAAGCAAAAAAAAAAAAAATCACCTTAGGTTTCACATGGGGTCACATTGAAGAAAGATAGCTCCATGTCATCCCATATGCTTACCCCCTACAGAGATGATGTTACAGTCACACAACGTCTAAATAAACTACACCTGTTCATATTCTAATCAGTCATTATCAAATATTTATACATTTCAGGTGAAATACACCCCCCCACCCCAAGCACACCAAAGTGGGTAAGCTCTTTAATCTTTTGTTTTATTTTATCAATACTTCCCACAGAAGGCTGTGAGAATTTCTACTTTGTAGAGGAAACTTTTTATAATTCCCATATCTTACTTTTTAAATGTTCCATCTTAGAAGTACCATGTAAGTCTGCTAAAAGGGACAGGACAAATGGATGCCCTTAAAACTACAGGTGCCATCTTTTGCGCTCCTTACCCTATATCTAGACATTAAGTCAGATAATCACTAGCAAATCAGTAGAACTATGGATTTCATGGGATTCCCATTAATTTTACTTCCAAAGATCTCCCTTGAAAACAAAAGACATAGTTACTGAACACATTCAAGACTAAAACATATAATTACCACTCTGGGGAGACATTTGCTCCATGCACTACTCCCCTGTGTGAACAAGGAAGATAAATATGATTAAATACCAATCTTGAATCTACACAGACAGATGCTAGAAACTGTAAGACATGAGGCTGAAATGGTTTTGTTGGGATCTACATGCTCCCATCAGTCATATGCCTCACTCACCTAGAAAGAAGAAAGGAAGAATGCTGATTCTCCAGCCTCGACAGAGCTGTAGCTGGCTAGAGATGGTGTCTTAAAATCGACACAACTGAAAACACAAAAAAATCTGGGTGAAAGAACTATAAACTAGATGCCTAAGAAAAGCCTGGCCAAAAATATATATATACATCACGTATGATGAGACTTCATCTTCTTGGTTATGACAATTTTGTCGAACTTTTAATAAACAGCATCATCCATCTCAAAAGAGAAAATTTAGGTGCTTCTTAAAGAGACAAACTATATAATCACTCAAGTACTGGGGCTAAAATTGCCCAAAATTTGGCTCACAATAAAATAACTATGACTAATTTATTTTCTCTTCTTAAACATATTTTTCATACATTCTACTAAAGATATTTTCCAAATATTTGCTACTTTGGCAGTTACACAGATGAATAAAACAGTAATTTCTGATTTTATTCAATAAATTCAATATTAAACACGTACTGTATATCAAACAAGAGGAATACAAAGATTATAGAAGTAACAGTCCCTATTCTCAGGGATATTTATCTACTAGTTAAATTATTACTGAAAATTTTACTAAATCAAAATTATTAAACATGAATGGTCTATGATAGAAATATAATGCAGTGTTTCATGATAATTAAAATAATTAAATTTATAAAAATTGTGATGAAATATTTTACTTCACATATATAGAATAACAAAAGACTTAAAATTCAGGTATGCTGAAAAAATTGGGAATAGAAAAATAGCATTATCTATTAATTCTAGGATGACTCATAACAAATGTGTTCTTAAACTGAATTAAGTTTAAATTTAATTCAAGATATTGAATTATTTTTTATTTCAATTAAATATATTTTAAGATATAAAGAATCTTATGAGTATCTTTTTATTTAATAAATTTGGATGTCACATATTAGAGACTATTAAAAGTCAGGAGTTTTGTTGGAGGTAAGGATCTGCAATACAACTGGTTTTAAAAAAAAAAAGATTGAAACTTTATGAAAAATATTAAGAAAATGAAATACTAAAATAAAAAAGGAAAATAAAAATCACCAATATTTTAAAATGTTTTAGCTAACCAGAGTAATAGTCTTAAAAATTATTGGAGAATGGTTGAGTAAATTGTGGTATATGAATGTTATGGAATATTATTGTTCTGTAAGGAATGACCAGCAGGATGAATACAGAGAGGACTGGCGAGACTTACATGAACTGATGCTAAGTGAAATGAGCAGAACCAGGAGATCATTATATACCTCAACAACGATACTGTTTGAGGATGTATTCTGATGGAAGTGGATCTCTTGGATAAAGAGAGCTTTAATTGATCAAAGATGGACAGAAGCAGCTACACCCAGAGAAAGAACACTGGGAAATGAATATAAACTGCTTGCATTTTTGTTTTTCTTCCCGGGTTATTTATACCTTCTGAATTCAATTCTCCCTGTGCAACAAGAAAACTGTTCGGTTCTGCACACATATATTGTATCTAGGATATACTGTAACCCATTCAACATGTAAAGGACTGCTTGTCATCTGGAGGGAGGGAGGGGAAAAATCGGAACAGAAGTGAATGCAAGGGATAATGCTGAAAAAAATTACCTTGGCATGGGTTCTGTCAATAAAAAGTTATTCAAAAAATAAATAAATAAATAAATGAAACAAAAGTTATGCTTTTATTTCAGAAAAAGCAAAATATAAATCATAGGTATAAAATAATACGCAGATATAAATTAGACTACCTTGTGATCTAGTTGATTCCACCTTATTATTACAAATTGTGCCATTTATTAATTTATAAGCTATACTCTTGCACATTAAGATAGTATTTGAGAATATACTCAGTTACAAAGTAAAAGTATGTATATACACATATTGTACATGCGCGCGCGCGCGCGCGCACACACACACACACACACATCACATCACAGGGAGCTCATAAAGATAAAAACAAGATTATGAGTCC
This sequence comes from Antechinus flavipes, assembly GCF_016432865.1. Lineage (NCBI taxonomy): Eukaryota > Metazoa > Chordata > Mammalia > Dasyuromorphia > Dasyuridae > Antechinus > Antechinus flavipes. The sequence goes on from NC_067400.1 coordinate 43,142,468, forward strand.
AAAGGGAAGACAGAATTAACTGCCAATTTTGGCTTAAGCATGAAATTAGGGTTAGAGTTTGCAGGTCTAAAATCATCACATAGGTGAATTTAAATGAAGAATAGTTTGTGTCTATGTATAAAACATCACAGATTAAGAATGTGCCCATAGAAATGATGAGCAGGATGCTCTCAGAAAAACCTGCAAAATGCTCCGTGAACTGAAACAAAATGAAATGTACTAATGTACAAAGTAATAGCAATGTTGTGGGATGATCAGCTATGATCAGTCAGCTATGAATGAATTTTCTATTCTCAGCAGTATAATCATCCATGAATCCTCTGAAAAACCTAAGTTTTGATGAAAAATCCTATCCATACCCAGAGAAGAAACTGATTGTGTCTTTCTCTTTGCCTCTCTTTTATTTTTCTTGAGAGGTTTTTTTTTGGGGGAGGGAGATCTGTTTTCTCGCAGAACATGATTTTTATGGAAATATTTTCCGTAACTTCAAAAGTATTCTATTAGTGGGGACTGGAGGTGGAGATAAGGGAGATAATCTGGAACTCAAAAGTTTTAAAAACAAATGTAAAGTTGTTTTTAAATATAACTGGAGAAAAATAATAAATAACTTTTTTTTAATTTGCCTATAGTTACATGAGCAATGAAATTAATGGATCAATCAAAGTTCTCATAACTCCAGGTGCAGCATTCTTTCAATAATACCATATCACCTTAAATACAGGACTTCACATTTATCCCTCTTAAATTTCATCTTACTGGTTTTAGATCAAGTCTGTCAAGTTCATGTAGAACATTCATTCATTCATTCATCACTCACATGGCTATGCTTCTCAACTTTGGGTTAATTGCATAAATACTAATTTCTTCTATATCATCATCCAAAGCACTAAGAAAAATCTTGAGTAGGGAGCCTTGTAGTACTCCACAATGGATCCAATTCCAGTTTAACATAGCTGTATTCTGATATAGAACCATTAATCAATACTATGCATATGGTTGTTCAATCAATTTAACATCTACTTTACAATTAAACTCAGTACAATTCAAAAACATTTATTAAGTTCTCCTATATTCAAAACATTAACCTCCAATCCAAAATTTATCATTTCAAGCCACAAAAAATCATGATTAAAATATTCCTGTGTATCTATTTCACTTGGAATAATCTGGTTGGGTTTAATATTAACTTTTTTTGGACATTTTAACCATCTTACTTATTAATAACCTAAATTCCTTATTTAGGAAAAGATAGTTCTGTTACCATTACTTTCTGCCTCCAATTTATGAAAACAACATAAAGAGTATGCGCCACATCCCTTCAAAGAATACTCAAATATGAAAATAAACTTTTTCATGGTGTGCCTATGGGATTAACAAGTTTAAAATAAAGAAACAAGGTTGCAAAGACAAGAGGGGGAAATAATTGGAAAAAGTACACATCTACCTCACAACTATTACAAACAGATCTAAAAAATGCACCAGACTGATTCCTGATCAGAAAGTTCAGAAAGAATTTCACAGTAACTCATTTTTCCCAGCCCAGGTCAGCAAAAGAAAACAGAAGGTTCTAGACATTGCGGACTGGTTCTAGCCAGGAAAGGTGGGGCATTCTGGTGAAGGGAAAGGCCATGTACAATAGAAAAAAAGAAACTCCAGATTCAATTTAGAGGGACCTAACATCTTGTAGAATGTATCCAAATTTATTTTGAGGGCAAAAACTCACTATCTGACAAAAATTTCTTGGAAAACCAGAAAGCATTTTGGCAGAAACCAGACATAGACCAACACCTCATACCCTATACAAAGATAAGGTCAAATGATTTAGATATAAAGGGTGATATAATTAAATTAGGAGAGCATGGGACCTGTCAGATCTATGGAAAAGGGAAGGAGGTTCTGACCAAATAAAAGATAGAAAGGATCACAGGAAGTAAAATGGATAATTGCAATTACATGAAATTTAAATTTTTGCACAAACAAGACCAAAATTTGAAGAAAAAAACGAAAAAAAAAAATTTAAAGCAAGTTTCTCTGAAAAGTGTGTGTGTGTGTGTCTGTGTATCCTCACATACATAGGGAATTGAATAAAATTTATAAAAATAAGAGCCATTCTCCAATTGATGCAATCATGAAAAGGCAGTTTTCAGAAGAGGAAAACAAAGCTTTTGATACTTCTAGAATACCTAAATACTTCTAGAAAGATGAGTGGTGAACTCTGAGTGCAAACTGAAGCATACTTTTTAAACTTTATCTTATTTTGTGTATGTATTTTATTTTGTAATATGGCTTATATTTCATGTTTTACATGACTTTATATATAAAAAATTGATATCCTATTGCTTACCTTCTCATAAGGTGGGGGAGAGGTGATGAAGAGAAAATTTTCTAATTCAAAAGTTTTTTAATTAATATTAAAAATTCTTTACATCTAACTGGAAAATATTTCACAAATAAAAATATACTTAAAAGGGAAAAAAAATGCATTCAATTCTAGGTGACAGATCTAGCATGGATTAAGAAGAGGAACCAGAACCTATCAATAGGTAACATTTTGGTTTGAGAAGTGGTTATGGGCCCTAAGCTGTATAATGGAAAAAACAAAAACAAAACCAACATCAGAAGCAAGCAGCAACTGTGTGACTCTATAAAGAAGAAAAAGGGTTCCCAACTGATGCCTGCAGAGAAATCACCAGGGCAGGAATTTCAGACCAAATGGAATGTTACCACTTTATCACTCAGACCTAGCAAACCTTTTCAAATGACTGTTAGTGAGTCAGTCATGTAGCACTCTATTGGAATTTCCAACCAAATAAACCCACAGGAGTGTTTAGACTCAAACCCAGAAGAGAAACAAAATTTTTTAAATAAGAAGTAAAAGGTAGAAGAATTAGAAAAGGAGTAGCATGGCACAATAGATACAAAATTTGATGAAAGAAACAATCTCTTTGAGAATTAGAACAAACAAAATAAAAACTAATGATTCTTGAGACAACAATAATTACTAAAACAAATTTACTAGGAAAAAAATACAAGAAAATGTAAGGTATCTTATAGCAAAGAAAAAAAAAACTGACCTGGAAAACAAAGGAGAAATAAATTTAAAACTCATCGAGTTATCTGAAAGGCAAGATCAAAAAAAAAAAAGAGCCTATACATATTTCAAGAAAATTACTCAAATACTTGAAAATAAGAGGGAAAAGTGAAAATGGAATCCACCAGGCATCTTCTAAAATAAATCTCAAAATGAAAACTCCTGGAAACATCATAGCTAAAATCCAGAGCTTCCAGATCAAAGAAAAAATAATTCCAAAATGAAAAGATTCAAGTCACAGTCAGGATCAGATACGATTTATAACTATAAAGTAGCAAAGAGCTTGGAATATGATATTACAAAGGCAAAGAATGGACCCTTCCAAAAAAAAAAAAAAAAAAAAAAGATCTTAAGCATTCCTAAAGAAAAGGCCAGAGGGGCAGCTAGAGGGTAAAGGGGATAGAGTACCTGCTCTGAAGTCAAGAGGACCTGGATCCAAATTTGGCCTCAGACATTTAACACTTCCTGCCTGTGTGACTTGGGCAAATCACTTAACCCCAATTGCTCAGCAAAAAAAGAAAGGGCCGGAGATACATAAAATTTTGAAGTACACATCAAAGTCAAAAGAAACATTAAAAAGGTAAGCATGAGTGAACAATTATAAGGGACTCCTAATATGAGACGACACAAGTACCTCTTCTGCACCAACTCACTGGAGTCATATAGGGAGTCTAATTAGACAACGAGTAAGGAATGGTTCTATAATGTCTTGATGATCATAAAAGAATGGAAAGGGAAAAGAGGAATTAATTACACACTGTGAGGTAGAGGAGGAGGACGTAAAAGGAGGGGGAAATTACCTCTTATAACTCAATTGAACAACTAAAAGTCTATACAAACAAACAGGCAATACTTGAACTTCATTCTCATCTGAACTGATCAAAGAGTATGTGCACGCAGACACACACAGAAAGACATTTCACTCAAGGAAACAAGGGGGAAAGGGGATGGGGAGGAAGAATAAAAGTGGATAGATTACAGGAGGGATTAACACTAAGCAAATCAATCTCTAATCAAGGAAATACACAATTATTTATAACAACTCTGGTGGCAAAGAACTGGAACCTGAGAAAGAAGGTCATCCATAAAATGAGCACAAATGTGGTAAATACTACTGTGTTATAAGAAATGTTGAAGATGGTGGTTTCAGAGAAATTGGAAGATTTGTATGAATTGATGCTGAGTGAAGTGAGCAGAACTAGGAGAACAATTTATTTAACAAGACAAACAACTTTTAAAGACTTAGGGTGCCAATCAACACAATGACCAACTGTGATTCCAGAGTCACACAAAAATGTGCTGCCTATCTCCTGACAGACAAAAGACAGTCCCAGAGTTTGATTGAGGCATTTTTTTGGACTGGGATAATGAGGAAATTTACTTTGCTGGACTGGAATCATTTTCTTTTTCTTTTTCAATGGAAAAGAGAAGTGGGCCAGAAAAGAGGAGATAAATTTTCCTTGATTTAAAAAAAAAAAGTTTTTGGTTAAAAACAAAAACAAAAAAAAATACTACAACAGAAATGGCTAAGGTAAAAGTGAAGACCATGTGAGGAACAGTATGCTGACCAAGATGGGTAGATTGTGCTCAGAGATGAGACTTGTAGGAAATCATGTATATAAGACTAACAATCTATTTTCTTCTTAAAATTCTCCACCAAAAGTATTCTTTTCTTTCAACTACTTCAAGTTATTATCCCCATTAACACCCATCTCCACCTGTTCCTGATCAAGTTTGATACTTTTCTACACCAAAGTATTATGTGTACAAGCGTGCAATGTTTCAGTTTCAGATAATATTAAAGTTCACTTGTGTTCCGTTTCCCAACCCTTCCTGCATGTTTCTATACTCATATTTTCATAGACCCCATTATAAGAAATAGCAAGTTCTTTCTCTTTTCTTTTTTATGCTTGTATATCATTCTTCCTCTCTCTCTCTCTTTTGTCCTTTTAAAACCTTCAGAACAGAACTAATCACTCCCAAGTGTCCACTGTTTTTCTTATTTAACTTTCCTAATGCCCTTTGGAGACATTAATTCTGAAGGGATCTTGCTTCTTCTTCCTCCCTATTATATAAAGCACCCAGAGGCTGTCCTCGTCTGAGTAAAGCAGTGTAGCTCTGATGGATACCTTATCTGTACTGTTCGTATCATTCCCCAGGCACCCAGTTATGGGCTCATATGGGGCATTTTGGGGGCTTTCCACTAGAGCTACCTCTGGACAAACTGGCTACATGCCTCTGTCCCTTTACTGATTCCATTAGCAAGTTTGTGCTTCTTAGCCGCTGCTGGTACTGGCTTTACAGGTGGCCTCTTTTTCTGTTAACAGTGTGATGCAAATTTTTTGTGCAGTTCTGGGGTAGAAGTCATCATTTACACTGTAATTTCTGATCATTATTTGGTCTGATCTGCTTCATTTCCCATCTATTCTGGGATGACTCTGACTTCTCCATAATAATCCAGGAAGCTCATTACTAGAAAAACTTCATCATCCTGTAAGACCCCATGAGCCTTAGTTCTCTATCTCACACCTAGTCTCTGCCCCTCTGATGAAAGAGCAGAGTCATGAATTCACCAAAACACCACTTACAAAAGGAGCTCCACATTTCCTCATTTCTCATCCAGCTTCACTACTCTGAGACCTCTCGGACCTTTCTACTACATCTCCAAGTTGAGTACCTTCACTCACTCGTCTCTACTCCTGGCACATAGTAAGCAAATGTTTAGTCAATATTTATTGACTACTGACAGGCCTAAATTCCAGGTTTTTTCCTGGAGTAAGTGTGACAGAGAGGGCCAGCCTGCCATTAGATTGGAAGTCCAATAGGCTTCATTCTTGACCCTCCCCCCTACAAGCTTCTGACATTAGAAGAAACAATTCTCTTCTACATTTTCTCTCATCCCTTGGCTTTCATGGCACTACATTCTACTGATTTTCCTACCTGCCTGACCACATAATCTCCTTGGTATAATTAACTTAGGGATAGGTAGTTATGCTTTTTTAAAAATAGTATTTAATTTTGATGGACACACTTCTTATCTTGCTATCACCTATAATGTGAAATTCTAAAATTTCCTTGTCGGTTTTATTGCCTATCAGTCTATCTGCCTTTCTTCTCCCTTAATCATATTTTTGGCAAGCACATCAATTCCTCTCCTTTCACTGTCAACATTTTTTCATGACATCATCCCTGAACTTGGGCTTCCTTCTTTTCCCTTCCAATCTCAATTCTTTGGTTATCCAGTTCAGCTCTTTTCTACTAAGGACCTCATCACGTTCATGCTCTGCTAAACCTCAGTCTTGGATTATTCCAACCAACCCTCCTGTTTTAATTAATTTGCATGCTTCTCAATAAAGCTTCTGAACAGTTACCATGGATCTCAGCTGACTGGGCTCTCACTGCAGCAAAGCAATTCTTCTCTTAAAGCCATCTAAGTACACATTCAAAACCTTCTCTAGGCCTCCTACTACACCCCTTTCCCCCATCTTCCTATCACACCTCCAATAATAATTATTTTCCAACTGAGCATTTTAATCACATATATCAAAATAAGTTTGTTCTGTGATCTCACTGGTATTGGTATGGTTGTTCCATTCATCACAGACTAAAAACTTTCTGTATTTTCTCATGAAGATTCTCATCCATACCTTTCAATAAATTTTCCATAATAAATTCCACCAAACTGTCTGGACAGATTTCTTCGACTCTATTACTACTTTACTCTGCAGGATGCCCACAGAGCAAAAGATTACCCATTTATTGTTACTTACTTTCTTTACATAACATTCCCATCTCTCTCTCTCTGGTTAATCAAGTCTCTGATACTGTCTTTTATAACATTTTTTGCTAATAAGTCATTACTGGTAATGACAGAACCTATTCCTTAAACTATATCAAACAATTTGTTCTACCTACTGCCAATCCACATATCTGCTTCCCAGAAGGTGGAATGGAGGGGCTGGCCCTGCACTTTAGAGCATGCTCAAATATTCTCTATTCCCTTCTGCTTATTACATGAAGAAAAAGTCTTTTGCCTGGCTGCTAAGGCAGAAATGAGTATGCATGTAAAAATCACGAACAGACAAAAATCAAGCACTCTCTTTCCTGGTAGTGACTGAGGTAAACTCTGTAAGCCTCAGGATTAAGGCACAGCTCCTAAAAATGGACAATTCCCACGCGGACTACCTGACAAATAGCTGGAGAGTGCTTTTGTTTCTTCCAACTCTGTTGAATTTATTCCTTCCTGATAATGGATAAATGAGTATTATAGATGGAATGAACCAAACTGCAAACTTGTAAACCTGGAAAAGTTGGAGAGTCACCAGAAGTCCACTGTTGGGAATTCCAAGCAAAGACTGCCATAGGGGCCACAGCTGAAAGAGAACCTGTGTTTCCCAGCCCAGCAGTGAACCCACACAGCAGCTGATACATCAAAATTTCCTGCATGCAAGGGAGTGACTAATCCATCAACTATGTTTGACCTCAAAATGAGTGTGTAAGGCAAATGTTGGTAGTGGGCATTTTAACTTTGGATCCCACTCTCCCAGGAAATAAGGTGGTGAAGAGAAGAGCCACAGTTGGGGGAGAAATTTTTGTCCTTTGGGTTTTGCTATTTCTTTTCAATAAATATCCTTTTGTGAAGACAATGGATGCTAATTGCTCATCCTCGAATTTCCAATATTAACTGATTAAATGATACTGAGGATATAATATCGTCAGTTTGCCACTGGCAAATGATACTGGGGCAATAGAAGGAATGCACTGGATTGGGCTTGGAATATTGGAAGAATAGATCCACCAGAGTATTCCTAGGATCCTTAAGAAAGATATATTTAGGAATCTTTACTACCAATGGAATTGGGTTGAGAACATGAGACTAGGAGTGCTATAAAGGTAATATTTAACAATTTACCAAATAATCAATATTTCTAAAATAAGACCTACTAAAAAGTATATCAGAACTTTGAAAATGATCATCACAGACAGAAAATGGCAGAGAAAATGTGCCCAATAGTGCCATTCTTTCAAAATTTTAAAAAATATTAAATTTACTTTCATCTGTCTGTGAAAAGGATTTAGCTAGCAAGTATTTAAACTGGAACCTCAGCATACTATTTGTTACCAAGTGGAAGTTGATATAAAATGAAACTATCTTACTCATAGTTCAACGGTATTCTGTTAACAAACTATCCAAAGATCCACATCAAAAGTTCATATTCCCTAAAAGAAGGCTGCAGAAGAATCAACCTAAAGGTGAGATTCCAAAGTATTTAAACCCTACTGACAGCCATTTCGGAAACAAAAAATTTTCACCTACCTTTCTTGAATTTATGTATAGGGAGCTTCTTAAGTTGATCTTTACGAAGTCGATTCCTTCTAGCTCTATGTCTGTCTTGTACAAATTTTGTGATCTAAAATCAAAAGAAAGGTATTATTATATATAAACAGAAAAGGTATTTATTTGTTTATTTATTTTAAATAACTTTTTATTGACAGAACCCATGCCAGGGTAATTTTTTACAATATTATCCCTTGCACTCACTTCTGTTCTGATTTTTCTCCTCCCCCCTTCCACCCTCTCCCCCAGATGGCAAGCAGTCCTAAGGAATTTATTTTAAAGACATCTTAATAAATTTCTTTTTATCCATTTTTTTTGTTTTCTTTACAAATGGCTGCAAAAAGGGTCAAAATTAATAGGATATAATCAAATCATATTAGTGATTAATTTCCCAAAGTCCTCCGCATTTTGCATTGCATTGTATTTGACATAATTAATTTACCAAAAAAGAAGCTTTTAAAATATATGTATCACAAAATACATACATGCAAATTTGTATAATAGAAATCTTATAGATTAAAATTAAAATAATGGAAATGGGGCATAATGGGGGCACTCACAATGGAATTCTGTAATTCTATTACCCCCTGGGCCATAGTTTAGCAAAATGTTCATAAAAAACAAAACAAAACAATAGCACTATTACTTACCCGTAATTATACATACTTGCTTAATTTTATCTTAAACCAATACAATGGCTAACACAAGCATTTCTTTTGGCAAAACCATCACAAATTACAAAATGTTTATAATGCACTTTCAAGAAAAAGCATTTAAGCATTTAATGATGTGTTGAATGGTGTATTAAAAATTAAAATAAACTAGAAGAGCTAAACTTTCTCCTTTTCTAAGGAACATCAAAGTAGTATAAAGTAGACACTCTAAGATGTGTTTGTGTATGTACACGTAAAAAGAAAACAATAAATTAAAGCCTTATTGTCATAGCCCACTATAACATTTTATATTATATCTGAATCACTGTTTAAATGCCAATTAGAAGCAGGAGAGAAGAAACAAAAAAATAATCAAAGTAGAAATTAAAAAAAAGAAACCATGGGTGGTTTCCATCTACAATTACGATGACAAGAAGCAGTGAGCAATATTCTGAACAATTTACAAGAATTTCTATTCTAATATGTATAAAATACAGCTGTATAATTGTTTTAAGAGATTCTTTTCTTCTGTGGGAAGGATGATACAACTAATATCTACCATGAACTTTAAATTATTTAATATAAAAGGGAACTCTTTAATACTTTATTTTTACATATTTGTATTTCATATGTTTGTTACCTTTAAGATGTTTTAAAAAGAAATGAAAAACCAAAACTTCCAAGTTAATGATTATACATTGTATATATACCCAACACAGTGAAAGGCTATGCTGATTTTTAATAAGGCACTCTAAATATTTGAAACAGACACAGACACATAACACAGACACACACACACACACACTCTTTTACTATTTCCTATAAATCAAAAGTTTCTCTTGCCCATGGTGGATATGGAATAGTTATTTGTGCCAATTTAAGGTATAATAAATTGAATCTTGAAAAAAAAAAAAGCTGATTATATTAGCAAAGTTGATGTTCTTATCTGTTTTGATGACTATGGCAACAGATACTCAAAGGGATAAAGATATAAGCAACTTAAAGGGAAAAAATGTTCTCTTACTCATGTCCCCTACACTCTACCACATTGCTACAAAAATGATAAGTATGCTCACTTAGTATTTATGACTACAAGATTCATGTATGACTTTTCTTTCCCCTGTTCTTAGAATGTCAACATGTTGCTGATTCATAGATGGCACTGGTTGATGATATAAATGCAAATCCCTTCAGCCTGTTATTCTACTCATATTTTACATAGTAGTCAGTGAATTATGGTGAAGGTGGTGTCAAACCCAAATAGAAATGAATCCCTTCAGGATGCATATTGATTTAGAAAGCCATAAAATACCATTATCTACGTTACATTATATTTTTTGTTCATTTTGTTAAACATTTCACAATTACATTTTAATCTGATTTGATCACACTGGGGAATTTTGAATGCTGTTGGCACCTCTAGGCCGTGAGTCTGATTTAAGGTTAACTAGTAACACAGGATACAATGGAATGTACAAAAGTTATTTGCCTCCTGATACTATAGTTATTGGAAATACTAAGACACATATTCTAACACCAGAAGAACAAATGAAAACTGGATCATAAAATTCAAACAATTAATTAATCCTTAAATAATTCTTAACTGTAATAGGATGAACAGCCACCAAAGTTATACAAGTGGATTCCAGAAGACAACACAACGTTCAATAAAAATAACAAAGAGATGAAACTAACAAAAGAAAAATATTTCTTGATTATAAATACTGATGGCTTAATTATTTTACAACTGAATGGTATAGAATTTAAAAGTGCACTAAATTCTCCTGAATTCCCTTTTCCTTTTTTAATAGAAGTTTTCTTAGAAGACTATGCTGTAGAAAAGAAGATTAATAATCTTTCCTGCTTGAAAGTTTACCAAGTGTTCAAAATCTTCTACTCAACTCTAACAGTATCAAAACCAATATACTATATAATATGCAATAAGCTGTGTATTAAAGATCAATTCTCAAGTCTCTAGTCACTCCTCTCTACCCGATTCTCTGTTCAAAACTGTCTTTACGCTAAGCTTTTATACCAACCCTTCAACAGAGTACGCAAACTCATACCTTACTTAGAATGGAGACTATTGCCATGAGCCTTCTTTTCTTTGTATTATTATTCCCTTCCCTTGACTTCATTCCCTGATCTCTCCTTTGCTTTAGCCTCTGTATAAGATGATCTTTCTTTCTCATCAAGGCCAACTATATACCTTTAATATCATCATCCTTAAATTTCTTCAGGAGACTGACTCCACATTCTCTAAATTCAGAACCCCAATTCTGGACATTAGTTTCTTCTTTCTCCCTATCTATTTGGCTCTTGCCTTGATATTTAAAAATGCCTTTACTTGACACTAACACCATGGCCCTCCCTCTATCAACTTCCAAATCTTCCTTTTCACATTCATATTTGCCATCTTTGCCTCTCCTTCTTCTCTCTCACTAAGTTCTTAAACCACTACCAGAGCTTTCCACACTACTGAATTCTCTACTCTCTAGATTTTTAAAACATTTATCTCTGTTGATTTTTGTGCCACTATAAGACTGTTCCTATTGCTCTGTCACAGTCTTTTAACTAAACCATCAGTCACACCAACTCATCAACAATTGGATCTGCTTTTCTCACTACATTCTCAATTAGTAACCTCATCAACTTGCAGGAAGGGCTCAATTATACTTCCTACTAAGTAGGTGACAATCAGATTATCTATCTAGCCCTCATTTCTCTCAAGTTGCAGCCCCTTTTCACCAACTATCCAGTTGTTTACCTGGCTGGTTAACAAATTTCCGTTACGATAAGTATGTATTGCAGAAATATTTCATAAAGTCAGCACCATTAGGCATGTTATTCGTATAAGGGGGGAAAAAAAGTGTCATGCTAATTTTTCATAATCCTTAATTCTAGTTTTAAAAATTATTTAAAATTACCTACCATGAAGATGACAATCAAGATGAGACATATTCCCACTATGATGAGGAATGGTATTAGGTAGTATTCTAGAGGAAGGCTAAACTCCGGAACCAAAACAATATGGCCTCTAAGGAAAAACACAAAACAATATTTGCAAAACATCAATATTTGTCAAATCATGTTCTAGAAATCCCTAATGCAGTAGAACAAGTCTCAGGCTCAGATTCTGAGCCTGACACTTCACAGCCAGTGATTGCCCCACATAAGTCCCTTTATCTCCTTGAAATTCAATTTCTTTATCTATTAATGTTTTGAACTTCCAATGGAATAATCAATGGAAAAAAGATAAGGTGCCAAGTATAAAAACTCATTTTCATAGGAAAACAGCAACAAATGAAAATGTATACTTTTGGACATCAAAAATTCACTCCCATTAATTTTCACTAAACTCTTACTCTTTTATGTAATACATAGACCTTAGAAGTGTTTCTAGATTCTCCAAGGTTATGCCCAGAGAGCACAAGCTACAGAGGATTGGGCAGGAAAGGCTTATTATAGGATGAACCTGACAAAAAAAGCTTTGTCATGAGAATAGCAGTTTATGTGTAGGAAGGAAGGCCCAGTCAACAGAAGGCTAACCATCAGATGAGCAATTTTTTGAAATTTAACTCAGAAATATGGTCTGTGTTGATAGAGAGGATAATCATACCAGGGAAAACATGGATTCCTGAAGAACTGGAGCAAAAACACTATTAATGATACACATATGACTATATGTGCATGTAGGTCTGTGTATATGTGTACTTGTGTGTAGCAAATAGTAGTCAATGAAACATGAAATCAAATTAAAAATGATCTATATGATGGTAAGTATATTAGCTATTTAACTAATGCTGGACTTCAACTAAGAAGCAGCTTATTTTCAGGACTAGGTGATAGGCAATCCGACCTTACAATCCCTAGACAATGATCAAGGAGAACACAGCTTCTTAAGCTCTTTGTTTAATGGACTTTTTTAGTGCAGTTTAAGGACTCCTTCCCAAAATCATGTTTTTAAAAACATAAAATACAACATAATATATCCAAAACTGGACTCATTATCTTTCTACCAGAAACCCTCTCCTCTTCCTAACTTCCCTAGCAGGTGCCACCCAGTTCTCAGTTACCCAGAATCAAAACTGCTAGATGTAATTCTCACATGCCTTTGTTCTCATTGTTTCTTAGTCATCTATTCATGTCCAACTCTTCATGATACCATGGATTATACTGTCCAAGGAGTTTTCTTGGCAGAGATACAGGAATGGTTTGCCATTTCCCTCTACAGTGAGCTATAGCAAACAGAGGTTAATTGATTTGCCCAGTGCCACACAAGTAGCTAGTGTCTGAGGTTGGATCTGAACTCAGATCTTCCTAATTCCAAGCCTAGACTATCCACTAAGCCACCTCGCTGTCTCATTCATTCTTTTTACCCCCTCCCATATCTAATGAATGGTAAAACCTTGTCCTTTCTGTCTCTGTAACAAATCTTGTGTGTGTGTGTGTGTGTGTGTGTGTGTGTGTGTGTGTATACCCCTTCTCTCCCATGAAAAGACCATCATTTCACTAGGCACCCTCATCACCTCATACCTAGATTATTGCACTGGTTTGCTGCGTGGTCTAGTTTCTTCATCTCTCTCCTCACTCCAAACCATTCTCTACTTGGCTGTTAAAGAGTTAATCCTCCTAAATCACAGATCTGATCATGTCAATACCCTTCAACAAACTTCAGTGGCTCCCTATCACCTTCAAGGCCAAATGAAAATCCTCAGTCTGTCTTTCAAAAGTCCTTACTTCGGACCTTCCTTTCATAACCTCCTCCCTTTCCCCCCTGGCTTGCTCGCTGTTTCTCAAACATGAAACACCATCTCCCAAGCCTGAGTTCTCACTGGCTAGCTGTCTCCCATGCCTGAAACTCTCTTTGTCCTCATCTCCACGTGCTGGCTTGCCTGACTTCCTTCAAGTCTTCAAGAGATGAGAAAGTAGTCAACATTATCAAATGCAGCAAAAAGATTAAGGTGAATAGAGACTAAGGAAAAAAATCCACTAGAGCTGTGGTCTAGATCAGGGGTCCTCAAACAGGGGGCCAGTTCACTGTCATACAGATTGTTGGAGGGCCGGTCTATAGTAAAAACAAAAACTTTGTTTTGTGAGCCTTTAAATAAAGAAACTTCATAGCCCTGGGTAAGGGGGTTAAATGTTCTCAGCTGCTGCATCTGGCCCACAGGCTATAGTTTGAGGACCCCTGGTCTAGATAGTACTGCTAACTTTATGGGAGAAAAAAATTAACAGAAGGATTAGCTGAGATGGAGGATGAGATGGCAAAATCCTGGGTGGAGAGAAGAAGAAAACTAGATTTCCTCCACTAAACACAAGCTAATTTGTCTTTTCAGGTTATTTTAGTTTCTTTTAAAAATCTATTTCATTTGGAGCAGAAGGTGAATCAATAAGATTATTAATTTTAAGTATTTATTTACCTCTTCATATTTAAAATGTCATTTCTTGCCTATTCTGTCAAACTCTCCCAAAAACTTCAATATGACACAATTCCATGGCATATCACCTAATTTAAAGACCTCAAAATGGCAACAATGACAAAAAAGGAATAGATTTTTAAATACATGATTTTTTTTTACAATATTTTCTGAATATTTACTTGTTTCATAACAGAGCTGTAATCACCTACCTGAGAGGATTACTGTGTCAAATAAGATCATATTGTAGACACTTTGTTTATCTTAAAGTGCTATTTAATCATTTGCTAGCTATTATCTTCATCCTCATCTTCATTCATCCTTGCTTCTTAACATTTGTTCTGTTAAATAAATCAGGCATATAGAAATAACTAGCAAAGGGAATCTTCCCTAAGAAAAACATGCCTATTTCTATTCTATTTTTCCAAACTGTTTTGATCTTGATTGCTAAATAATTTTATCTTTAGTAATAAAAAAAATGCCATTATTTATAAATTAGTTATTTTTAGCCATCAAAAGTAGTTTTTATGGTATCTTAGTTTCCTTATCTATGATGGAATATAATTTTCACCTATAAATATGCTACAATAACTGGGTAATGAGAAGAATTCCAAATCTTATACATGAATATTTCTACACTTCAAGGCTAGTACATATCACACTTAGACTCAGAAAACCAGATCAGTAAGTCACAGTAACAAAAGATACTTTCTACAGGGATAATAAATATTCTATTGTTCCAAATTTAAAAAGCAGAAATACAGTAGAGCACTTTAACTTGATACCCCAGACATATTATAGTCTATGGAAAAATAAGATTGGGAGGCTATTTTTCTTTTTCTTTTCAGATTTAAACAAAGAAAATTTGTCAGATTATACCTATAAGTACATTCATTTAAAAGGATAAATAACTTGCCATGGAAGTTTGTTTTTTGTTTTTGTTTTTAATACAAAAAAGCAGCATCAAAGCCAAACTACTCATCTAAAGAGTCTCTTGCTATAACAAAAGGAAGATGAAGATTGAGCCTTAGATGTCTGTGCACCATATTCCTCATTCTTTAATAAAATCCACAAGAGGAAACAAAATTAAAAGCAATGAAATGTCTCTACCACTTAGCCAAAGTTTTGTAAATTGGCTGGATGAAAAAACTAGAAATGCTTTGTGATCACTTTAATATTAACCATGCTATTAGTTAATGAGCTAATACTATTATAAAAAATTAACAGAGTTTCATGAAAATGACCCTGTAATCAGCATACGGTGCCCAGCCTTTATGTTACCGTAACAAAATCCCATGCCTGATGGCCGACGCACCAGACACACTCTGGCCCCCCCTACTGGATGCTCGCTTAGGAAGCCAGATGAGGAGAGAAAGGAAATTGGAACCACACATCCAATACTATGGAAACAACTACAGGAAGGGAAAGACATTAAAAAAAACATTTCTTTTGAAGAGCTTCTTGTTTTAAGACCTCATGCCTAATTCGGTACAGTTCCGCTAATTGTACCGACTTAAGACTTTGAATACCATGAGATTCATTCTTTGGGCACAAACAGAAGATGACCAAGTTCCAATCAGGTCATTTCCACAATTACTGCCATGACTGCCTTTATTGAGGAGTCCTGTGGAAGGTTCCCATCTGCTTCGGGCATCCATCTCTAAGGGCCCAGACACACGCTAAGGTCTCACACAGGGCCAAAGGGCCCGGGGCTCCGCTGAGGAGGCAGGTCTCTTAGCCTGCTTCCACTGCTCTGGCCAGTCAGTCCCCAGGGACTAGCCTGCACTGAATCCTCTGCCTTCATGCTTCTCTCGTGGAGAAGCAGCCTTGCCTGGGGATCGAGGTCACAATGAGGTGCCTCAGCTCACTGAGAGACTAGAAAGAGCAGGGGATCAAGTACCATGTCCCCCAAATACTCAACTCTTTGATATCTAGGAGAAAGTACTACATAAAGAGGTGTTGTATGTCTTCAGGTTGTAGCTAAAGTGATTCATTAATTATAGGGAATAGCACAGAGAAAAAAATACAGTAACTGTTAAAAGGGCTATCCAATTTCATCCATAAGTACAAAAAGGACCTGTAATCTCATCAATGTACCTACTGCCTCCAACAGTGCCAAATAAAATACTTTTTTTGCCTGTCCTTCCTGTAAAAATGTTATCCATGTCCCTGCTTAAATCTGCCCCAGGTGGTCTACCTAATGTGCTTTGGAGCCTCCCTCATTTTCTCTCCACCTTATGAGGATATAAACGGATCACTGCTATCCCTTGTTCCTACCTTTTTCTCCATTTTCCTTTCTAAAAATTTTATTTTTTGCACAGCTTCTCCTTTGCAATTCTTTTCTTCTAATGTGTTGCAGCCTTTTCAAATTCAGCATGAAATTCTCTACTGGATGGTCCTCAAATGAAATTTTTCAGAAACTGCAATCTCCCTAACTTATGGCCATACAACAACATTGAAAGAATGTACATTACTGTCTGTCTTTATCTCACTATTTCTATACCCCTGTACTTGTCTCCATATTATTGTCTACTCTGTCTCTCTCAACAGAAAAATAAACAGGTACATAAAAGAAGCCTAATGTTGCACAAACAATCCTCTTTTTCTGTTCTAACTCATGCAAACGTACATTCTATTTGGTATCTAGTGATTTAAAAAAAAAAAAAACTTTGTAAATTCCCCAAAACAACCCAGCACCCTTTCCTTCGCACTCTTTCCTTCTTCTCATTCTGGGTCTAACTCATTGCTCCTTGGCAGTCTCTATTCAAAATTTTATCTATTCAACCATTCATCAACCTAACTACCTGGATGACTTCACAAATTATCCCAAGACTCAGATTGTACTTTTTTTTTTCTCTCTCTCTAAATAAGCTAAGCAAAATTCTTTAGGTAAAAACTCTTTTAACTGATCATGGATCTTACTTAGAGGAGATTTTGTAATGAATGTTACAGGGCTTGACACAATCAGCACAATGTTATCCCCAATCAGTGCAGGGACTATTAAAAGGAATAGGCATTGAATCCTTGACTAGGATTCTGCACTCAATCTCCTCCAAGACAGTGGAAAATGAATACTTGAAAAAGGATGATAAAATACTTTTTAACTGAAAAATAGAGTAAAATCATGCTAGCCCCAAACTTATGCTCTGGGAAGGTACCTAAAATCGGCTGCACTGAACTTTTTGTTATTTTTGTGCATGTCACCTTTCATCCTGAATTTTAAATAGCAGCTCTCTTGTACATAAGAGATGCTCAATAAAATGTAACTGTTGGATGAATTATAATATACTGTGAAAGCAGGGTTTTTTTTTTAATTGTGTAAAGAGTCTTAAATGAAGAACTCCATTCTGATCACTGTTTCAGAATGTAGAATGGAACTCATGATTCTTGATTTGATTGCTTGCACAAATGATCATAAAAACACTCTCAGGAATAGGAATGAGTGTGATTTCAGTTTTTTATTAGTTCATTAATATCTCCTTTGGTTTAACTTGGTGTTATCTTTCCGAATTTTCCCATTGTCTCTCCATGTTTCTAGTGAAACATGATGAAATTTGTGCTCAAAACACTCAGACACTGGAACAGAAAATTATGTCTCTGTAAATGACTGGCAAGAAATGATATATTTATTAGGATTGGTATTTATTTCAATACTTCAATGATATGTAATGTTGATAAGGGTAGATCTTACATCAACTGACTGCAATCTCTCCATAATAGATAATAAACTGAATGAAAAATGAGTAATAAATTAATAAATGAATGAAAAAGCTTACTAGGTATTTACTATTTGCAAAACAATGTGTTAGATGTGTTAGAATAACAAGACAATCCCTATATCAAGACTTCACTTTCTAATAGGAATAAATGGTGTATACAGAAATCTTGAGCTGTGAATCAGAAGGAAACAAATAAAGTTCTCTGGGTGCAGTTGCAAAGCAGATTTAACACTGGTAGCAAGAACTTTCGTTTCTAAGTCTTCAGTAGCTGCAGCAGCTGAGAAAGCAGGGGCCGAAGCAACTGTTGGTGGCAGTTAGTGAAGATAACAGGTCTCTTCTCCACAAATGTGGAATAATGATGAGGGACTGCAATTATCTAAATTACCTGCTAAAGCTCTTGATCTGTCTAAAGCAGAATTACTAGCAATTTTTTTTACTTATTTTAATTATTAAAAGGAAGAGGAACTAGTGAGAAAATGTTCTGAGAGTTATCTTGGGCAAAAATTTCATAATCTTTTGGTTAACTTGATAATGAGTCTCTGTATATAACTGGGCTGGTCCGTGTACAACAGACAAATTATAACCATTCTTAGACCACATTACACTGTGAAGGTGATTCTCAGTTCTCTGATTTTCTCAGCTACCAAACCACAAAATGCTTCTAGCTTGAGCCTGGTGATGATTAGAAGGCATTTTAACACTCTAGAATCCATGGTTATACAAGTCCTCTAGAATTCATTAGGCTTACTTTCTTGCTCAAAGTAGGATTCAATTTAAATTTTACCACTAAGAAAGGCATTTCTCATTACTTTGAAAATCAAAACTTCAGTCTTCCTTAGCAAACTATCCCTATTCTGACCCAATCAACTCAGTTCAAGGCAGTATGTCATACAACTACAAAGGTAATAGAAAATTTGGGAGTGATTCTGTATCTTTTATTGAAGGAAAATTTATGAGTTGAAAAGGGAATTAAGAGAATGAGAGGAAAAAGAAAATATAGGACTGATAAAAGAAGAATTCTTGGACTAAGGGTAAGAGGAGTATAGGAAGGGGGGTAAAATAAATCTGAGATTGAAAGGAGAAAATAAATGCAAGATTGAGTTAATGATAGTAAAATCTACCAACCAACAAATCAATGTCATTTGTGAAGAGCCTGAGCCTCCAGTTCACACTTTTCCTTCCCAAATACATTCAGTACTTAACTTAGAATCTATTTCTCTTCTCCAGCCCTTATAACACACTGATCTCCTAGTCCTTTCACTAAGCTTTCTCAATCATATACAGTTCTCATCACAACCTCACCTCATTTTCTGATGCTCAAATAAATGTCTTAGGTACCAGAATGCTTACTGATGTCACTGCTTAAAATCATAGAAAATTCCTTAACAAAGACTACAACCAGAGAAGTAACTTCATTCAATGACTAATTATTAAGCAGGCATTCACCACTCACTATCATAGAAGATGTTCTATACAAGGTCCAAATGAAAAAGGGATTCCCAAACAGATATTGAGATCTTCCAGAAATTCTTTAGTTTACAAGAGCAAATTGCTGCTGTTATGCCAATGGCATGAAGGCCAACAACATCTTTTTGAAGAAATCTAAAACTAGTCTAAATAAATCAGTATAACAATTTATTGAGGGAAACCTAAAAGGATGAAAAAAATGCCTACTGCCTACACGGAGGCATGTGACTAGATTGAATCTATGTAACAAGAGATAAATCTAGGTTAGGTTTTGTTTGACAATGAGTTGGTCCCAGAAATGAGTAAGAGAAAAAGAACTGGCTGAATTGCTATTGGAAACTGTGCAGTGTTTTAATGATCACAAGTTTTTCCTTATTATAAAAATTCACTAAAAAAGAAAAAAAAAAACAAAAACATTCTCCCACTAGGGCTGTATGGTGTGAATCAAAAAGAACAAAAAACAAACAAACAAAAAGCCACAGTTCTAAAAAATCAAAGTTACATGGAAGGCAATACGGAATGGAAAAATAAATGGTAAGCACAAGAAGGCTATAGTAAATATTCCATAATGATCAATATGTGCAAAATAGTGTCCAGGAAATATGAAATACGACCTAAAAAGGGCTAGTCATGTGGTGAGGATAACAAGGAGATAGACATCCTAAATGCTTCAGTACTACTTCCTCTAAAATATAAAAAGAATTAAGAGGAATACCACAGGGAGGCTGAGCAAATTCTCTATGGAAGTTCTATGGAAGAACAGCAAAAAAAAAAGAGAAATATTGGACAGGTTACATTCTGCATTGATGGAAATAATTAATACCTGTATATGAAACTACAGTTCCACTGAAAAATGAACATAAAGGTTCCTGTGAATAGTCTTTGAGTAAAATATCAAAGTATTACAAGAGAGATGCAACCCCCACAATACAATGAGAAGAGTAAGACTCTATTTCTGAACTGCTCTCAATGATAGCTTCTGGTCCCTCCTTCAACATAAACCTTGAACCACCCACTGTTTTATTCCATGTTACCACACACAAAGAGCATACTAAATCTGAAGTGACTGCTCTATGGGTAACCAACTGGTTTTCATTTTAAACCTTTTCCTTCCCTGCTCTTTCCATCTTCCCAAAATCAATGAAACCCAGCACCCTCTTAATAATGTAACTCCCCAGCTTCCCTTTCCAGTACTTCCCACACTTTAACTCATCCTACACTCTGCTCACTTTCACTGGTTGAGGTCTGGGAGGTAAAATACAACTTTTGCCACTTCAAGCTTTCCCTCTGCTTCCATCTCTCTAAGTAAGCTTCTTTCAATCCATATTTATCACCCAATCAAGATTTTGGTAGTTGTCACCAACTGAGTTCCAGCATATCACTCTCCTCCTCCAGTTGATTTCAGTCTCCCTCTTCTCCCCTTCTACCTGCACTACAACGGACTTAAGTCACAGGCAGTGACATACTCTCAAGCATTCTTCCCTCCGAACTCCCCCCCTCACTCATCTCCCCTACTCCCCTACCCTGCCCCACTGCCCTCCAACGCGCCTCTTCCACTTTCGTGGACTCTGATACCCCCCTGACTTTAGTCAGGCGTCACCTGCTGTTCACTCCACTTTGCAATACGCCCTCACTTGGATCTTTGGCTTCATTCCTCCGTCCTTAGGTCTTAGGTCATGGCTTTGGCCCAGATTCCATGCCTTACCTTTTCCCAGGCTGTCTTTTTCCTGCCCCCTCCCCACTCCTATCAAAGATCTGAGACTGGAGATGGAGATGGAGGAATGAAAAGATGTGGGGAGCAAGACAGCAAATCACTCAGAGAAGCGTAAAGAGTCACTTGAGATTATGTAGCACAAGTTTATGGTGGATGGATAAAAGGAGCAAACATCTAAGTCCCTAATCTGTGCTACACCCTCTACTCAATGCTTTACAAATATTATCTTATTTGATCTCCCCAAGAACTCTTGTCATATAGGTAGTTATTATTCCCACTGTATAATTGAGATTAACAGAAATTAGATAACAAGCCCAGATTCACATAGCTAGTAAGAGTCTAAAGCTGAATACTAATGCATTGTTGGTGGAGTTGTGACGTGATCTAACCATTCTGGAGAGCAATCTGGAACTATGTCCAAAGGGCTATAAAACTGTGACTACCCTGATAGAGCAACACCATAACTAGATCTGTATCCCAAAGAAAGCATCAAAAGGGAAAAAGGGTCTACCTGTACAAAAATATTTATCACAGCTTTCTTTGTGATGGCAAAGAACTAGAAATTGAAGGGAGGCCCATCAACTGGGGAGTGGCTGAACAGGTTGTGAAATGACTGTGGTATAAGAGGATGAGCAGGTAGATTTCAGCTAAAACTGGAAAGACTTACATGAAATGATGCTGAGTGAAGTGAACAGAACCAGAACATCATACACAGAAACAGCAACAATGTGTGATCAGTTTAAATAGATGTAACTCTCCTCAGCAATAATCAAAGAAAATTCCAAAAGACTGATGATAGAAAATGCTATCCATATCCACAGAAAGAATTAAAGAGTCTGAATGAAGGTTGAAGCATACTATTTTCACTTTTTTTTTTTTGCCTTTTTTTTTTTTTGCTCTGATTCTTCTTTCTTTCATAACATGACTAATGTGGAAATAATACGATTATACATGGATAAGCTTTATCAGATTGCTTGCCATCTTGAAGAAGAGTTAGGGGAGAGAGGAAAGGGAAAAAAAAATCAGAATTCAAAATCTTTTAAGTGAATGTTGAAAATTATCTTTACATAAGGATGAATGTTGGAGGAGATGTGGGAAAATTGGGACACTAATACATTGTTGGTGGAGTTGTGCAATGATTCAACTTCTGAAGAGCAATTTGGAGCTATGCCCAAAGGGATATAATACTGTGCATACTCTTTGATCCAGATGTGTCTCTACTGGGCCTATATCCCAAAAGATGCCCACATGCAAAAATGTTTGTGGCAGCCCTTTTTGTAGTGGCAAGGAATTGGAAACTGAGTGGATGTCCACCTTTTGGGAAATGGCTAAAGAAGTTATGGTATATGAATGTTATGGAATATTACTGTTCTATAAGAAATGATGAGCAGGATGATTTCAGAATGGCTTAGAAAGGCTCACATGAACTGATCCTGAGTAAAGTAAGTAGAACTAAGAGAACACTGTACACAGAAACAGCAAGATTTTTATATAATTGTGTGTGTGTGTGTATAAAATACATAACACACATACATATATATAGATATAAATATAGATATTATATAATTATGTAACCAACTATGGTGGACTTGACTCTTTTCAACAACTCAAGGCAATTCTAATAGACTTGTGAAAGAAAGTGCCATCCACATTCAAAGAAAGAACTATGGATACTGCATGTAGATCAAAGCATAGTATTTTCATCTTTTTTTTCCTTCTCGTTTGTTTCCTTGTTTTCTTTTTTCCTTTTTCTGCGTTTTTTCCGTTTTGATCTAATTTCTTTTTGCACAGTATGATGAATGTGAAAATATGTTTAGAAGAATTGCACATGCTTAGCCTATGGAATGATTTCTGTCTTTGGGAGGGGAAAAGGGAAAAAATCTGGAATACAAGGTTTTGCAAAGGTGAATGTTGAAAACTACTGCTGCATGTATTTGGAAAAATAAAATACTATTAAAAATAAATATGAGCAAGAAAAAATTTATAGTTACATCTAATTGGAAAAAATAAAATAATATTAAGAGGCCCTCTCCTGTCTTTCCAATCTTCTTCTACCTTACTCTCCTCTACATATTCTGGGATCAAGTAACATTAGACTGTCTGGTATTCCTTCCACATAGAATGTCCCTCATACTTGGAATTGTCTCCCTCTTCATCTTCATCTCCTGCCTTTCCTGTTAGGAGGCCTTCAAGTACCAGCCAAATCCTACCTTCTCCAAGAATCCTTTCCCAATACCCCCTTCCAAATTAGCCTCTAAATATCAAATATTTGCATGTTGTCTCTCCTAGAGTAGTAGCTCTTTAAAAAGCAAAGGGACTGCCTTTCAATATGTCAAAAACATACAACACTCCCCCTCCCCCCAAAAAAGGGACAGTTAGACCGCACAGTGGATAGAGCACCAGTCCTGAAACAAGGATGACCTAAGTTCAAATTCAGCCTCAGATACTTAACATTTCTTAGCTGAGTGACCTTGGGCAAGTCACATAACCTCAAGTGCCTCAGCAAAAAAATAAAATAAAATAAAATAAAACCACAATATAGTGCATGGCAAATTAATAGGCAATCAATCAATACTAACCGACTAACTTGCTAAGGCCCATACTATAGGTTTTGGATTAATCAGATCTCATGCTAATCAGGCTGATTATTATTTAATGGTTTTATTCTTGGCATAAATCCCTCTGAGCTGCATGGAATCACACCAATCTGTTTGAAAGATTTATAGTTGCAATACTGTTTCAGAATAAAAAGTGCCTTTTGAACTGGAAGATGCCACCCTAAAATCTGCTTTAAATTAATTGTTCTTTAAGTAAACCAGTACTTAAGTCAACACTCCTTTATTGCGATATCTTATGACTATTTGATTATCTCAGGACCAGCAAACTACACAGTCCTATGAAATAATCACCAAGACTTTTCTTACTTGATAGGCAGCAAGAGGGAAGGTTACATAATTTTTCTTTCCCCCCCAAAAAGCAAAGGAGTATAGTAGGTGAGAAAATAAAGGAGTTTACGAGGAAGCTGCACTGTGATTTGTACTCTGGTGAAATATCAACATTTGAACAGGCCAGTTACAAAAGGCTAGAGGGGAGGATGAGGTTCTAGATTCAGTATCCCCTTCTCAGCACTCATATCCTTCAGGTTCTCTGTGTCCCTTTGGGCAAGGATGTCCCCCGCTGCTTCACATTCTCCCGACTCTCATCTGGCTGGCTCCCTTTTACAGACTCAGTTGAGACCCCTATCTTCAACAGCAAGTTTTTCTCAGTCCCGCAAGCTGCTTTGTTTTGCCTTCTAAAGTTACTTTTATCTGCAATGTAGTATGTAAACAAGTATGTATGTAACATCTCCATGATTAGAATTTTTATTCAAATTCCTTGAGAGCAGGAAACTATTTATTACTTCTTTTGTATTCTCAGTTGTTAGTATAGTGCTTGGCACATAGTAAATGCATATTTTAATTTTTTACTTACAATAAGTAATTCTTACAAATAAGTTTAAATGCTTTTTGAGGAACTGATTGATTAGGATGCTGTGAGGAAAAGAGAGACTCTTACCACAATAACTTGAAACAGGAGTACTATGTAAATTTTGATTAATGATGAACTATTAATTATTGATGATCATGTGACAAGTTTAATCTGGGTAACAACATTACAAAATCTTAAAACTGAAATGAATCCTTAGAGGTCATTTAGTCTAATTCCCTCGTGTTCTATAATTACTAGCTAAATATGAGTTGGAATAAAAAGCCTCTCAGGCACTTTCAGCTCTCTGAGTCAGGGGGAAAAAAAAAAAAAAAAAGAAGAAAAATTAAAACACACAGAGCCTGAAACAAAGTCCTTATTAGGATTTCAGCTCTCCTAATCCAAGCTCCCTAATTTCATCGATCAGAAATTATATCTGAGTAACATTAAATGACGTGCTCAAGACCATATACAAAGCAAATAACACAGTTGGGATTTGAACCTTAAGTGCTCAAATATCCAATTTATTTTTCTTTCCATGGATTTGCTGCTGCTAATTATAATTTTCTAGTAAAATCTTCCTTCTTGTTCCAACTTTTCAAATTACTTACCCAATCAAACTTTTCTCATCATACTAAATATATTACAATTAAATGGTCTTTATTTCACTTTTCCTCTATCAACTGAAGCCAAACATGGAAAACAAAATTGCAAAAGCTGGACAATATGAATATGGAAATTAGCATGAGATCTGATTAATACAAAAACCATACAAACATATTAGAGAATAAGAATTTTAAAGCAACATTTTTGTCAACTACTTACCCTTTTTCATATGTGAATTCATCTTTAAGTGAATTAGCTGATGCCTCACCAATAAAGACAGAAGGAATGTCAATCTTCTTTAAAATACCAACTGTTTAAAAAAAAAAGAATGTCATTTCTATTTGTAAATGAAATCAATTCAACTGACCTAATAATAATAATAATTAATATTTTAGGACGTTCATTATTTATTGACATTATGAGTTTTGTTCCAGCAAATTTTTATAAAGAGGTTGAGAACTATCTGGATTGGACACTAGATTGTTTTATTTATTTCACTACTTTAAAAAGTTATCCTCTACTAAAGATCTTCTCTAATACCACTATGACAATGCTCTGAGCTCTTGAAGAGATAATATATATAAAGTGCTTTGCAAAGCTAACATGCTGTATAAATGCTGTCAACTGTGACTGTTGCAGTTAAAGGCTGTGTCAGCAAAGTACACG
This sequence comes from Antechinus flavipes, assembly GCF_016432865.1. Taxonomy (NCBI): domain Eukaryota; kingdom Metazoa; phylum Chordata; class Mammalia; order Dasyuromorphia; family Dasyuridae; genus Antechinus; species Antechinus flavipes. The sequence continues at coordinate 43,168,607 of NC_067400.1, forward strand.
TTCTGACAGATTCTATACCAAGCTGGAGAAGCTGCTCTCCATTCAGACTGCTTTGTCACCAGACCACTGACATCACTTGGGGAAAAAAGTTTCATCACCAGGTGCCAAATGCTTATTCATTACATGAACTCTAGAAACTTACCTACTAAGACATGGAGGAGAAAGCACTTATATCAGGGAAAGGGGACTTACTACGATCAGCAATATTACAGTCTCTTAATGTTATAGTTTCTTTCCACACTCAGGTCAGTTATTAAAACTAGCTTTTTTCTAAAAATGAAAATACTACCCACTTTTAGGGGAAACTAGAAATAAGCCAAATAGAGAATGCTAAAGAGAATAGCTATACAGTGAGTTCAAAACATTTTATGGTAAGAGTCTTAGAATCAACCTCACACTTCCCTAGGCTGACATAACTAATAGTGCTATTTAAAGCTTTTAATCATCAAAGCATCAAGCTAAAGTTCAAGTCTCTTAAAAATGCTTCTTTGACATTTACTAAACTCTGTAGGTGACTAACCACTGGTAAGAGGTTACTTCTGTCTTTTATACAGTTTCCTAAGACAAGGAAGAACTGGTGGTCTCTGGCCACAATTACATGGTAATAATGTAATTAATGCAAAAGGGTTTCTTTTCACCATGGAAACTCTAAGGAAAATTAAGAAGCTCTTTTCTTTCGTCTGGGGACTAACTGTGGGAAGTCATGAGGAGGATTGCTACTTCACTATCTGAAGCTCTGCCAACATGAAAGACAGCATATTTAATGGCTTAGTATGTTAGACTATTCTGCCCTTGGTGGAAAAACAAAACAAAACAAAACATTTCTGTGGTTAGATATCTAAGTGGTTAGTGGTTTCTAAAATGCCAATCTTGGACTCATGAATAACTCCTATCCTAGGAAGATATCCATACTTTGACATGCAAGTACAGTCTATTTCAGTACTTAAGCTGGTCCCCAAAAAGAACAACAAAATAATAATAATAAAGAGTATAGCACAAAAAAGTTTACAAAGTACTCCCCAATAAATAATCAAAAGATATGACCAGATGAAAAGGAAGAAATTCAGGTTATCAATAGCCATGTGATAAAAATAGTTCAAATGACTCATAATTGGAAGAATACACATTTAAACTCTGAGGTTCTCTCCTCACACTCTTCTTATTGGCATAGCTGACAAAAAAGGAAAATGATAAATACTGACAAGTATACAAGAAAAGACATAGTAATGTAATATCAGTGAAGTTGTGACATGGTCCAGACATTCTGAGAAGAAAAGGGGGAGGAAAAGAACACTTTTCAAACATAGAGGGAACTGAGTCAAATTTATAAGAATAAAAATTATTCCATATTTGATAAAAGGTCAAGGATATGAACAGACAGCTTTCAGACTAATGATATCAATGTTCTCTATAATCAATATTAAAAAAAATCGTTACTGATTAAAGAAATTCAAATTAAAACAAAAATTTATGAGATTGCCTTTTAAAAAAAAATTATATTAGCCAAACAACAAATGTCAGTGGGAAAATTGAGAAACTAAGAACTGCTGGTGGAACTGGAACTGATCCAATCATTCTGGACAGCAATTTGGAACTCCGCTCAAGGGACAATAGAACCATGTGTATGTATCTTTTGACTCATCAATAGATGGTCAGTATCCCAAAGAGATTTAAAAAAAAAAAAAAGGAAAAGGACTTATATGTGCAAAATATGTATAGCAGCCCTTTTTGTGATGACAAAGAATTAGAAATGAAGGAGTCAAATGGGGAAATAGCCAAACAAGTTACAGTACAGAATTGTGGTGGAATATTATTGTGCTATAAAAAAATGACAATCAGGATGCTTTCAGAAAAACTTGGGAAGATTTAAGTAAACTGATACAAAGTAAAATGCGCAGAACGAGGAAGACATTGTATACAGTAACAGCAACAATTTATGATGATCAACTGAATAACTTAGCTATTCTAAAATAATAACAATACAAGACAACTCCAAACAATTCATGATTTTAAAAAATGTTATCCACTTCCAGTGGAAAAACTGATGGATTCTCAATGCAGACTGAGGTGTGCTTTTTAAAACTTACTTTATTTTTCTTTAGTTTTTTTGTTGGTTATTTTTTGAGAGGGATCTGGGTAATTGTGGGGATTTGGACTTTTCCAATGTAGGTCATTATGACTCATCAAAATTTACTTTTTTTTCCTCTTTGCTATTTTTTTTATTATAGCTTTTTATTTACAAGATATATGCATGGGTAATTTTTCACCACTGACAGTTGCAAAACCTTTTGTTCCAAGTTTTCCCCTCTTTCCCTCCACCTCCTCCCCCAAGATGGCAGGTTGACCAATACATGTTAAATATTAAAATATAAATTAAATACAATGTCCATAGTTATTTTGCTGTACAAATAGAATTGGACTTTGAAATAGTGTACAATTAGCCTGTGAAGGGAATCAAAAATGCATGCGGACAAAAATAGAGGGATTGGGAATTCTATGTAGTGGTTCATAGTCATCTCCCAGAGTTCTTTTGCTGGGTATAGCTGATTCAATTTATTACTGCTCTATTGGAACTGATTTGGTTCTTCTCATTGTTGAAGAGACCCATGATCATAAGAATTGATCATCATACAGTATTGTTGCTGGAGTATATAATGATCCCCTGGTTCTGCTCATTTCACTCAGCATCAGTTCGTGTAAGTCACTCCAGGCCTTTCTGAAATCATCCTGCTAGTCATTTCTTACTGAACAATAATATTCCATAATATTCATATACCACAATTTATTCAGCCATTCTCCAATTGATGGGCATCCACTCAGTTTCCAGTTTCTGGCCACTACAAAGAGGGCTGCCACAAACATTCTTCATCAAAATTTACTTAAAGAAATTCTCTAAGACTACAGTTGAATTCTTTCCTTACTACAACTCTCTTCTCATCTGAAAACCTTCTGGTAAAAACCATGAAAAGTTTAGGGACTCTTTAACAGTCAATTTTTAAAATGTCTAACAGATGTGCTAATATCTTTAGTTTCTATCTCCCAATACATGTTTTAATTTATTTTCTTCTCTAATAATATTAAGTAAAACTAGAACTAGAGTTTTTATCAGTAATAGAATACTGGATTTTATAGAATGGCCAGAAGACACTAACACTTTAAAAGTTCAACTTAGGTTTTAACTTCTTAAATTTAGTTCATCTCTGAATCAAAGCAAGATAATATTTAAAAGCCAGTTATTTCAGAAGAATCAAAGGGACTTTTTGTTCCCAACATTTTTAGCATAAGCCATTAACTCAATAATCCCATGCTCAATTCTTCTTTGTCTTTAATGATATCCTTTAACAGTTGCACATTATAGTTCAATACATATTCTGAATCAAATGGTTCTTGATGATATAATGGTATTCCAGTTTAGGTATTAGGAGAAAGAGTAAAGATAGTATTAAAAGGAAAAATACTATAGGATTCTACACAAAACACTGCACGGGTTATACTGCTACAAAGCTATTAACAAATCTCTCTTCATTTTAGGCCTCTTCTTCTTCTATTCCTTCCACCTTCCGGTTTTCCAGACTAAGTCCAGATGATACAGCCTCTCCTGGCCATTCTTCTCTCATAATGTTGACTCAGTAATCACCAAAAGGGAAGCAGAATACTCCTTTGTTCCCTCTTTCCCTACCATCACTCAGAAACCTCTCCCCCCCGCCTTCATCTTGCAATGCAAACCAGTGGAGTCCCAGCCACTTTTGACTCAGTCAAAAGTTCATGCCATCAAGGCTCTGACACTCTCAAATTGTTTGACAACAAAAACAAATATAATCTGACTAGGAGAAATGACATTAAAAAGAGACACTGCCTCCTACTTTATGTCTATGCCCTAAAGACTATGGGACCTTTCCATCTGACTTGCAGGTGGAACCTTCCATGTGCCTTCTGACTTTCTCAATAATAAGGACTCTTCTTTTCGTATTTATAATCCCAGCACTAAGCACAGACCCCTGCATAAAATAAACACTGAAATGCTTTCTTCCTTTCTTCCCTTCCCAATCCCACCCCTTAATGAATTAATTCAACCATACACAATGTTCTACATGGAAGTCTCTTATTCCTTTGTCCTATTATTGCCCATGCCTCTAAAAGCACTTCACAATCTCGTCTTTCATACCCTTCCTACCTTTTTATACATTAATCAACTCCACATACTCATACTACCTGAGTTGCTGTTTTTCCACAAAAGATATTCTGTCTTCAGTTTCTGTAACTTTGCAATGGTTGCAATACCACTGGAATGGTCTCATTTAACCTCCAAGAGTTGGAATCTCTGGTTTTCTTCAACATTCAGCTCGAGCTCCCTTTTTGGTGAGAAGCCTTCTTTGATCAGCTGGTATTACTCTTCCCATATTACTTTTTTTTCATCATCTATATATACTGGATATGTTTATTTATGTATACATCAACTTCTCAATTAAGATTTCAGCTCAGTGAGAGTAGAGACAGTTCCACTGTTAGGTGATGTATCTCTAGGACATGGCATAGTGCCTAGATATTTAATAAATGCTTATTGATGGGTGGACCACCATATGGCATGGGTTCCAGAACCTTCAACACCCAAGTAATAATCCCTCCTTTCTGGATTCAGACACAATAATCCTAATTTGATATAAGTAAAGTAGATTTTAGAGGGACTACAACTTCCAGATTCATATGACCTTAAGGGCTACAAAAATTAAAGAATAAAACAAATTGAAAATAATAGGTATGCTTGAAAACATGTCAGGAGAAGAAATTTGATTTATCTTTCTTAGCCTTGGAACTAACATAAATGTAAATACAAGAGTAATGCCAGTAAGAGCCTCCTCACACATTTTTGTGCAAGAGTGCAAAGGGCTTTCTCAGAGAAGTGCTGGCATCCCCCTTACTAGAGATTTCCAAGCAGAGGCTGGGCACTGTCTCTGGCAAAGAGAAGGTTCTTCTAAGGGTACAGTACAGACCTGCACATCACTGAACAGCTTTGCAGTGCTTCAATCTGATCTTCCAAAGTCCAAGCCCAGTCCCAAGTCTCATCTCAAATCCTACTGTGGGTCAGGCACTGAGTTAGTCTTAATGCCCTATAAGATCTTGGGAAAATCTGAGAGATGGAAATGAGGAAAAACATTTCCAGCATGCAAGAATTGCCTGTCTTAACGCAAAGAAACTGGAGAGGGACTGCTGTGCATGAGGAGCAGCAAGAACAAAAATGAGAGTCATGAGTTAAGTATGGAAAGGTAGGGCAGAGGAGATATAATCCAGGGTTTTAAACGCTGAAGACTTTGTATTTGATCCTATATATCGCAGAAGCTCAGTGATGTGCAGGAGAATTAACTTAGTCAGACCCACACTTCATAAATATAGATTTTGAATAAGGTATACTCTTGCATATTCATATTCTAGCTAATTAGGAATCAGGACATCATTGGTGACCTAGGACAAAGAAGTTTTAGTAGTAGGACTTGAAATATAATTCCATGCAGCAGCTTTTTAAAAAGAGAATTTTTTTAATGCAAAACATACGTATCAGATGATGACATTGACAGTTTTACTCATTCCATTTTTCCAACTTTGTAATTTATTGTCCCTATCTTACTCTCAAAATTCTGTTCTCATATTACCAAGAGCAACTTATATTCAACTCCAAGCTTACTTCACATCAAAAAGCCTGTTAGTTTATTCCCTGACATCATTTTTTACTTATTTCCCTTAGATAATCCTCCCTTTTCCCCCTACTGTTAAGAAGAATAACATCTGCTTCTACAGAGATTCCCCCAGCATTACACTGCTAAGCTTTTCAGACTCTTAATCCCTCAAAGAAAGAACACGGGTTATAGTACCTATCCCATTCCTAGTTTCCCCAAATTAGTTACTTGATTCATGCGTCTGACTTGTTTAAACTTTCTTTCTCCTAAGAAGTAAAACCCTAGATTTTTCTTGTCTTTCCCCTGCTGTTCATGACTTTTTTATAGAAAATCATGAACTAACATATTATAGCCTTAATTTTCCAACTTTTTAAGAAACTTTCAGTCTCAAAGGAAGAACAATTTCTTCTAGTCTAACAATCAGGAAAGACAACTAAACAGAAAAAAGAATTTAAATAAGCTTTATCACCATCTGTCCACATTTAATGCCAATATGATAGATTTCTACCCTGAGATGAAGTACACCTAACAAAGGCTGACAAGAATAGAATTTCCAGCCATCTTTAGAATCTAATTGAATGGGCTTAAAAGTAAAAAGAACGGAAGGCAGAGAAGACTGTGTATGTTTATATACAAGTTAGATTCTATAGGCACCAATCATAAAGAAGGGGGGAAATTCATTCAGCTAAAAGAAGACAAAATCTTCAGTAGTAAAACCCACATACTCAGGTACATATGCATACATGTCAAAGCTCAGGCAACAAATGAGGAAACAGAAGTCCTATGGATAGGAGCAAATTTAACTTCACAGGTTTGAGGAAGAAAAAAATCTATTATAAGATTGTGGCTCTTAATGGATTCGCCTTAAGCAGAAGAAAATCTTATTTAGGAGAAAATCTTCTACAGGATGGATATGAAAAGAAGAAATAAAGTACCACATATTAGGAAGATATACTGCTATAAGGAAATTCAGGAACTAGAAGGAAGAAAAATAAAGGAAAATATTTTGTTGAAGGTTAGGGAAGAAGAAACAAAGTGATTATATCATTGGATATACGAAAGAACAGCTGAAGAGAAAAGAAACAGATGAGTTTAAGAAAAACTATAAGCTTGACATAGCGGCATGATACAGAGTGATGAAGAAACTTAATTATCCTGACATCTACTGGAATGAGTGATGATTTTGGCCTTAAAAAGCTGAAACTGTAACAAGGGAAAATTCTATTTTGAAAGAAAAGAAATTGTAGATAGAAGAAAAAAAAATTTCAGCTGTCTCTATGGTCTAGGATACCAAGAACCCTAATGAGATTGATGAACTAGGAGCCCAGAAGACTAATCCATAGTTTGTTGAATAGTCAGCTTCTACTCCCAGCAGGACTCACAGACTTAGCCCCAAGCCCTGACTCCGAGCCTTCAAAAGCAGGAAGCCTGATCTGCCTGAGAAAGGAGCGCGAATTTAGGGTTAGGGTTCAGAGGGACCTTGGACAGACTGCCAGGATGAGCATGGGGCTTCACTAGGCCTGAGAGAAGAGGAACTAGCATCCAAAAGAGGCCATTCCTCCCAAAGTCATTTCAGACAGGGACAGAAGTGGGTAAAACATGAACTGGTTCTCACAGGAGGAAGCTGAGACAGCCCTGAAGGCCAGTATCAGAAGAAATTGCCATCAAAGGGAAAGGAGACCGAAATGGAGCAACAAGAGAATATGATGAAAAAAAAAATAAAAATACTAAAGGATCTCAAAGAGAAAGAAAACTCAATTAAAGGCCTTACACACAAGCAAATAAATCAACAAAGAATAGATAAATAACAGAAGGGAATGTGGACTCTGGATCAGCTAAATAAATCTATTTATTTACGAATTAATGCAAAAATCAAAGGAAAATACATCAATATCGGATGTTCCAGCAGAGCTTGTAGATTCTTAAGTGAGAATGGAACCACCACAGAATGTTAATGAACAGTTTAAGAGAGAATAAACAATTATGAAAACAGGTTTTATGGGCTATGCAGCAGAAATAATAGGCAGAATAGAAACAACTGAATCCATCAAGGCAATCTCAAAGTAAAAGTGAAGAACAATCTGAAAAAAAAAGAAGCAAAAAAGCCATAATATGAGAGAGAGAGAGAGAGAGAGAGAGAGACAGAGACAGAGACAGAGACAGAGACAGAGACAGAGACACAAAGAGAAAGATAAAGACAAAGACTGAAAGAGAGGGAAGGGGCCAGGGAAGTAAGGAAGACTTACAAACAAGAAAAACAAGATGAATAGAAACAACTTAAGAATTTTAGGTCTGCAGCAGGATGATTTCAGAAAGGCCTGGAGAGACTTACATGAACTGACGCTGAGTGAAATGAGCAGGGCCAGGAGATCATTATATACTTCAACACCAATACTATATGATGATCAATTTCTGATGGACGTGGCCATCTCCAGCAATGAGCTATATCAGTTCCAACAGATCAGTAATGAATTGAACCAGCCACACCCAGCTCTGGGAGATGACTATGAACCATTACATAGAATTCCCAATCCCTCTATTTTCGTCCAGCTGCATTTCTGAGTTCCTTCACAGGCTAATAGTATACTATTTCAAAGTCCGATTTTTTTGGTACAGCAAAATAACTATTAGGACATGTATACTTAAACTGTATTTATACTTTAACATATTTAATATGTACTGGTCAATCTGCCATATAGGGATGGGAGGAAGGAGGGGAAAAATTGGAACAAAAGGTTTGGCAATTGTCAATGCTGTAACATTACCCATGCATATAACTTGTAAATAATAATCTATAATTTTAAAAAAAATTATCGGGGGGAAAAATGGAATTTTAGGTCTGGCAAGTCAAACATGACAAATCAAGAAACATAAAAACATAATACAAGAAATAATGTGAGAAAACTATTCACAACTTTTCAAGGGAGAAAACAAAGTGACAATTCAAAGGATCCACAGAGTGGACAGGAGTCAGAGAAACTATAGAGATACCTATGGTGTCAACCACAACAGCATCTACTTCCCTTGCTCTCACTCACTCCTCAAATCTTTTTTATTCTAGCTTCCAATGTCATCACTCAATTTGGAACTGTTCTCTCCAAAGTTAACAAACTCTTAATTACCTAATTTGTTTACATATTCTTTTCTATCACTCTGAAAGATTTGATGTGGTTGACCATCCTTCTCCTCTGCTCTCCCTGGGTTTTCAGGACACGCTGTTCTTGGTTTTCCTATCTGTCGAATTGTTTCTTCTCAATTTCCTATGTTATTTCATCTTCCAGATTATTAAAGTACAATGTACTCACAGGCTTTTTCTTGGGTCAATTTCTATTCTCTCCACATTCTGACAATTTGGTGACACTCTCAGATCCCATGAGTCATTTTGGATATAATATTGGCACATTCTCTAACTTGGCACATTAGATGCCCAATTTTCTTTCCATAAAGACATAGATATATTTAGGTATTTAGGTACACACACATACTATACACACACACACACACACACACACACACACACACACACTTATTTTCAATCAACAAAAATTTTATTTTGATATTAAAATAGCTAATTTAACATTACCTCCTTGATCAAATGCTTTGGCAAATTGGTGTGTCCTAACCCATAATATTTAAATATAAATATTTCAACAAAATTAGCTCCTTTTTCCCAAAGGTTAATATTTCACTTGAAAACCTAAAGGCATATTAACATATTAAATTACTAATAGCTAGTTATCATACATTTTTTTTGAAAGTAAAAAAACTATTTTTTAAAATTATTATAGCTTTTTATTTACAAGTTATATGCATAGATAATTTTACAGCATTGACAATTGCCAAACCTTTTGTTCTAATTTTTCTCATCATTCCCTCTGATGGCAGGTTGACCAATACATATTATACATTTTTAAAATGCCCATCTCCTTTAACTTGGAAGATCCCATGGTAAGGTATATATCCCAAAAACACTAGAAGAAAGAAAAGGTTCATACTTGCCAAAATAAATCTAACCAAATAAGGAAAAAATGATAAATAAGAATTCAGAGAATCTTAGGAAGAGACATATGGATCTATGCAAAATGAAGCAAGCAATGTCAGAAAAACAATAAACATGGTGATTACAACCAACATCAATTTTAAAACTTGGCTGATATGTTATTTTTTCTCCCTTCTTCTTTGTTAAAAAGATGTCTGAAATTTGTTGAAAGGAGGAAGGATATATTAAAGCATGAAAATGTTGTAAAAACAAAATCTATCAATAAAAAGAATAAGCTCTGAGATTTTCATGTTCTCTTAATATATAAAATAAAGCAGAAAATTATTTTACTATATTCTCAACACAATACTTGCTTATATAAATCATAAAAGAATTCTCAAAGGTCTTTTGCAACTGTCCTCTGACTTGACATTTTGCTACTTGTCTCTTACTGAAAAATAGAAAGGAATCTAAAAGGCAAATAGTCTGGCATAAAAGCAATGAATTTGCCGGATAAGAAACAAGATTATTATGTTGACAATGTATGGGCCACTTTTTTCCCCCTGAAGCAATTGGGGTTAAGTGATCTGACCGTCACACAGCCAGGTAGCGTTAAGTATCCAAAGTCACATTTGAACTCTGATCCTCATGATTTCAGGGCTGGTGCTCTATCCACCGCGCCACCTAGCTGCCCCCATGTATGGGCCACTTTTTAACTTCAAAAGCATAACTACAAACTGAAACATGAAAGGAAGAAATATTCCAAGTAAAATTTGAGTACAATTTTCAAACAGGAGAGAAGAAAAGTGATACCTGTACTTACTGTCGTTGGATCCCATGCTAATTAGGTCATCAGAATCAACATTGTGTACTATGGCTGCTTTATATCCCGCTTTCTGTGCATGTAACACCTGCAAGTCAGAGCAAGGACAGAGTGTAAGGAATACTGACTTCTTGTACACTACCAAACATTAGCAAAGGTAAAGCCAGGGAGTTACAGTGATGAGGAAAGGGCAGAAACAGGGCCAAAAACTTCCAGGTAAAGAACTCCCACCCCTGCAGGGTGGTCAAGGACACTGGTGGGTTAACAGCTCGCCCTGGGTCATAGGCAGCCAGAGACAGTGGCAGGCTCTGAACAGAAAAGAATTGGCTTCTTCAATTCAAGGCTAATTATTTTTACACATCCCTGATTCCTATTTATACCTATTTAAAATTTAAATCTTGTGTTTCTTAATGTGAAATAATTTATTTCTTTTAAAATACTGTACAAAAAATGGATCCTTTCCTTTTTTGCTCTGACTTCTTAAGACAGATGATGATGGTACTGATAAACAGTTTAAATACTAGGTGACTCTGAATTCCATCTGGATCAAATTTTCATCTTCATCCCAGGTCAGTAACCATGCTCATACCTAAACATCTTCTGGGATCTCACCTGATTTTTAGGCCTCCTAAAATCACAGGTAGAAAAAAATCATGATACAAGGATTCTGTGGCACATGGATCCTCGTTACACTTTTCTAGCCCTGGCCCAATCTATGCCACAATTACCCCAATACACATAGAAAGGACAAGAGAACAATTGAAAGCGAATGCTATGAAATTATACTGACCAAGCCTGACTCTCCCCAGAAAGGGATATGAGACTGCACCTCTCCTTTTTTCTCTGCAGAATGTGGGGCCTATGCACATGGAACTTTGCATTTGACAGCAGAGTTAGCTGATGTGTTGATTAGTTTTGTTAAACCTTCTTTCTTTTTTTATTCTTTGTTATAAGGGATACCTCTCTGTAAGGAATGGGGGAAAGGGATATATCGGAAATGGAGGTTATGTAAAAACAAAAGTTAACCATATCTTAAAGAATAAGCAATCTTAAGTAAAATCTTATTTTTATAAATGCTTTAATCAGCTTACCAAGGCAGTATTATTAAAAAAAAAAAAAAAAACTATACCTTGAATTAGAAGATATTAAGTTTTAGCTTTGACAATGATTAATGTCATCTTGGATATGTCATTCAACTTCTCTAAAGTTTCCTCCTTGAAAAAATTTGCAAAACACTACTTATACTATCTATCTTCACTGGGATGAGGATCAAATGAGATAATATATACAAATAAAACTATAAATCTTAAAACTATTTTTATTTATACTTCTAGCATATATTTCTGGACAAATGAAAAAATAGGAGACATGCCTATTATTTTCTTCTCTTGAGTATAAAACTTGACAAAAGTAAAAATGGCTTTCTAGCAAAAAAATCATATATATATATATATATATATATATATATATTTTAAAATGCTATCATTTTTTAGGAATAATTGCTTTGGGGGACAAAAGAAAAATTTTAAGAGGGTACTTTAGTTTAAAAGATCCCATTACTTAGTTGTAATAATCTTGATAGAATCTACATAACATAGAAAATATCAAGATAATTATGAAAAAGAGTATTTCATCAGTCTACAGAAAGGATATTTAATTGTAGTTAAAATTTATTTATCAGTAGCTTGAATACTAGGCCATTAAGCAGTGCAGGGATAGAGCTCTGGGTCTGAATTCTAAAAGGCCTAAGTTCAAACCCAGGTTCAACTAATTACTAGCTGTATGACCCTGACTAGCCAGCTCTCTTAGCCTGTTATTAACATCTCTCTCCCAAAGTTATTATTGTAAGGTTCAAATGAGATCAAATTTATAAAATGCTTGGTACAGTATCTGGCACACAAAAAGGCACACTTAATAAATGTTTATTCCCTTGAATAACCTATTTTAAATTTCCTGAAGGTTAACAAAAGCATAAGCAAAAAAACTAAAGTAAGATGCTTCCTTTGTTTCAAAACTATCAACAAAGCAACTGCTAGAGAGCCATTATGAAAGAAATGTAGAATCATAATAGAAAAAAATTTATCCCTTATGTTAACACACTTAAAACACAAACAATTTTGTACATGGTTCCTAAATGACAAATAAGAAGTTTGCTACATTACAGAGGTCTGAACATGAATGATTTCAAACTCATCAATAAATTGCATAGGTTGAGTCTTACTAAAAGTAAAAACAACTTCCCTCTGATGAAAAACGATCTAGTGAGAAGCCATGATCTCAGCTCCAAGTTTTCCAATGATTAGTGTAAGTAGTTAACAAATTTTCTAGGTAGTTACAATTAGACAAATCCAGCAAGTGGATCCATATACCTGCAAACTGCATGGGGATGCCTGAATTTAGATAATTAGGAAAAAAGGCTCCAAAGCCTATATGTTGATACTTCTCATTCATTATTAGGTTCTAAAATATCAAGAGAATATCAATCAATGCTAGGTTTCTGGTCTTGGATGGTCAACGGAGGATGCAGTAAATCATAAAAAGCTGACTACTCTAAAGGATTTATAGATAAGTCTTCATGTTAAGTTTTAATTAGAAGAATCTGGACATACGTATTTCATTCTAGAAGTATATACAGTATTCAAAAGATTTTCACCAACTATATTTTTATTTCTTTAAATTTTTTTAAATGACAGAGTGGGTTATATAAACAAAGTGAAAGTACATTATTTTCCAAATTTTCCTTATTTTTCTTCATAAAGAAATCTTTCAATTATTTGTAACTAATGTTGTCAAATGCCAACAACAATTCTTTAGAGTTGTCATGTCAAGAGCAGAATTAACCATTGATTTTACTCAGAATAGTTATCGTATTCAAAGTGAAATTCAAAGTGAAAATCAGTAAAATTGCTAAAGATGCAGCTAAAAATGCAGTTGGCCATTGGACTTGAATATAGTTATAACTATCAACACATTTATTGAATATTCTCTCAAAAAATAAAAATAATCTTTCATTCACAATAATAAACTAATAATATTGGCAAATAAACAAAAAAGAAAAACAAAATAGGAACATACTCAGTAGTCACAAAGCAAATGTTAACAAATATTAAAACATGTTTTCCAAATTTCAGAAAATGAGAAAACTTCAACAATCCTGAAAAGAATCAACAATTACATTAACATATGGACCAACAAGTATACAAAATATAAACAAGGAAAATCCATCCAAATTTAAAAACCATATTACATGTGTCAGTCAAATTAACTTATATTTTCAACCGAGAAGCAGCTGGTATTTTTAAGAATACAGGAGGCAGAAATAAAATCTAAATCTTTTTATAAGCAAGTAAAAGCTTTCAAGTTTATAAAATGTAACTTTGCCAAACATATGGTGTCAGAGGGAAACAATGAGAGAAGGCAAAGACATGTAGAGTGGAGGGAGACATAAATGTACTTCAAAGAGTTTGACTGCCCACATGAGCTCAACAAAGAGTAAGCAAGCAGGCTGCTTGGCTCAAAGCAATCTACTTCCCTGAAGGTCTTTGAAGACCTTTTAAGCCACTTCTCTGTTATAGCATAAGCAATCCTCTTCCAGTTTCTGCTTCTTCAGCAGCTTTTTATATCTAGAAACTACAGACTGATGCATTTCACTTTAACAATGGATAAGAAAGTAGAATCTAAAATGAAAAATTATTTTAACAAAGACAAACAGAATCCTCCATAGAAAAGTCAACACAATTCTTCAGAAGAAATCGTGGATGATAACCTCTAGTAAAAGAATCACAACCTTAGGGCTGTGGAGATGGCTCCATTCACCTCACAGGTGAGGAAAGTGCTATGCAAAATCGATGGTGACCTTCCCAAGGCCTCACCAGCATTAATCACTGAGACTGATTCCAAATCCAGGACTCTTTCCCCAATTGGAGATTTTAGGGTTTAACACTATCTCCTCTTCCATCACTTCACAATAAGAGGTGGGTGGTTCTTTTTTTTTTTTTTTTGCCAAAAGCACTTAACTGAAGATAACTGCACAAGTGATCACTCCTCATCTCCTTAAGCCAAATGACCCTATCACTCTTACTCACTCATCTTCAATGGCTCCCTATCTCTACTAATCAAAAACATGTTCTTTTCTCCACAATCTTCAAAAATCTTACTGTTTGAAAAGCCTGACAAGACTTACATCAACTGAAGCTAAGTGAAATGAGCAGAAACACGGAAATTAAATGTGGATGGAAGCACAGTGTTTTTCAGCCTTTTTTGTTTGTCTGTTTTTTCTTTCTTGTGGTTTTTTTCCCTTTTGGTTTGGTTTTTCATGCACAAATGACAAATATGGAAATATGTTTAAAAGGATTGCACACAGTTAACCTATATCAGATTGCTTGCTATCTTGGGAAGGGAGAAAGAAAAAATTGGAACATAAAAGTCTTACAAAAATGAATGTTGAAAAAGAAAACGATCTTTATATGTATTTGGAAAAATAAAATACTATTGAAAATTTAAAACAAGGGCAGCTAGGTGGCACAGTAGATAGAGCACCAGCCCTGAAGTCAGGAGGACCTGAGTTCAAATCTGGCTTCAGACACTTAACACTAACTAGCTGTGTGACCCTGGGCAAATCACTTAACCCCAATTGCCTCAGCAAAAAAAAAAAAAAAAAAAAATTAAAACAAAAACAAAAACAACTCAATGTTCTTCCATTCCAACCACTCCCTCATCTTCCAGTCTCACATCTTCAGTTGTCTGTTGGGTAGCTTCCCTCAGTTTCCTTATCAGCAGAATCAATGCCTGCCCAGTAGGACACAGATTCTAATCATTTAGACATCTTTCCCCAATTATCTCTTGGTACACTCCAGTCTCAGACATGAAGACAATTCTCTTCCTTGCAGAATCAAACCCTCTACATGTTGTATTTGATCTGGCTCCAGACTCCTGAATAAGAATGTTCTCTGCCAAGGCAAGTGTGGCAACTTTTCTGCACCTTAGTTTCAGAATTTGTTTCCATTACACAAAAGTTCACAGGCTGATCTCTATCTTACACATAGGCCCATATGTGTCTGTCTTCACACTAGAACAAGAGCCACCTCCCCAAGCCTACCCTACCGTAGTAAACTGCGACATCTCTCCCTACTGCGGTCCATCTTCCACAGAGATACCCTAGTGACTTAGGAAAGGGCAGGTCTGTAATTTCCATACTAGAATTCCTCCTGCCCCCCTCCAATCTTGTCACATACCCTTTGATCTAGAAACACTGGCTCTCTGTTTCTCACAAAAGACTCTCCACAGTTCAGCTTTTAAGAATTTTCCCTCATTCTCGCTGTCCTCCAACTCTGGATTACTCTCTCTCTTCATCTATGTCTCCTGTTCTCCTTGGCTTCCTTAAATCCCCACTAAGATATCACTTTCTACAGGAAGCCTTTCACAATCCCTTTCTTAATTCATTTCTTTCTTATTTTCTACTTAGCTGTATGTCACTTATTTATATATATTTGTTTGCATGTTGCTTCCCCCCTAGATTGCAAAGTTCTTATGGGCAAGAATTATCTTTTGCTTTTTTTATATATTCTCAGCACTTAGCATAACACCTGGCACACAGTAGGGCCTTAATAAATGCTTACTGATCAACTCTCCAAATAGATAAATGACAAAAGGCCATGAATCAATAATTCTCAAAGGAACTTTGGGTCATTAAGAACCTTACAAAAGAATGTCCCAAATCACTAGTATTGAAAAGGTTTTACCTCATACTCATCAAAACGGTAAATCACCTTCTACTAATGTCCTTCCTGTGGTGGTTAAATATAAGCTTCTGAAGGACAGAAGCTCAATGGGCAGTATACCACTTTGCTCTTACTGAGATGGTTTAGTGACTTCATTGTTATAGATACTATTTCAAATAATGTAAACTCCAAGCTGTCTACTGCCTACCCATTCTGTGACTTTTATCCATATTCTTCCATAAAGTTTCCACAAGGTATTCACTCAACAACTTAGAAGCTTTCCTCTCAATCATTTTACAACCTGGGGACACCAATATGATGATACACTGGCCATTCCAGTTGTATTTTGCTCCTGACAAATGATGGGCCATCTTTTTTTGTGCATGTTAATCATCCATTGTTTTGATGATGAAAATATAATTAAATGAAAACAGCAGAGAAAAGTCAGAAATCCCTGATTTTAAGGAATTTATATTCAAATGAAGGAGAAAACTCATATGGGAGATTTCAATTACCAGCCCATGGAAAAGTCCCATGGTTATTAGGAAACAGTGACAAACAAACAGCAATGCCTTTTCTTTAATGTACTTCCTACCGTTAAACTCTAACTCACGTGTGGTGTTCAATTTTCTAATAGTAACAAGAAAATGGATGACAAAAACTTTTCTAGGTCTTCAGGCTGCACTGCCACAGGGAATACTTCCAACAATGATAACTATGATGGAAAGTGGGGTAGAATCACTCCACAATAATTAGTTCATTCAAAATGATCATTGTGTAGAAATTATTTCTGCCATGTTTTATATATTGAAAAAAAATGAAATCCAAATGGAGCCATAAAAAATTAATTTTAGTACAGAATTAAATAAGGATAGGCCGTGAAAAAAAATTGTACAAGACTGTAGTATCTACTACATACAAACATAACATAGCATGCATGCATATATTATGCTGCATTTCATCAATAATGACACGTTAAAATTTTCCTTAGACCAATAATAAAAAAATACAACATGAAGCTGTTTCATATGGAATAAACCAGGGATCCTCAAACTTTTAAAATAGGGGGCCAGTTCACTGTCCCTCAGACTGTTGGAGGACCAGACAATAGTAAAAACAAAAACTTTGTTTTGTGGGCCTTTAAATAAAGAAAGTTCATAGCCCTGGGTGAGGAGGATAATCATCCTCAGCTGCCACATCTGGCCAGCAGGCCGTAGTTTGAGGACCCCTGGACTAAACTAACCAGTTATTCCCCCAAAGCTTCTCCTAACCCAGATCTAGCAATACAATTTTAGAAGAAATATACTATAGTTTCTATCTGCCTATAGCAAACATCTGACTCTCCTCTCTGAAAACATGAGAGAAGGACATGTAAAATGGAAGTTCATGACATCTGTCATAGAACCAGCCCAGGGGAGTGAGCTCTTTGTCTTGTAAAGCAATGAGAAGAGAATCCTGCTATACTTCATATTACTACCAGACATCTCCAAAAATAAAGCAGCACTGGAAGTCTGACCAATCCAAGCCAGTCAAACTGCCAGGAGACAGAGCCAACCAAGTCTACTCACTACAGGGGTCCTTGATGAAACAAATAAAATGAAGAAACCACACATATCATCAATTTTATCCTTGTTTCCATGTTAAGTTTAAGATTTAAAACTAAGAGTTAGAGGTTCCTAGGTCTAGCTGACATAAGAGTCTTAAGTTGGCATAAACAATAATCTAAAATTGTCCTTTAAAAATGATAAGAAATTATACAAGTACCTTGATATCAAAATTACAGTCAAGTCTTCTAATTAACACAATGAAGGCACTGGATGAGTTGTCTTTCAGTGGTGGAGGTGCAATGGGTTCGCAGGCATTCTCTGGTTTTGAGTTTATCAGAAATCCCTGAAACAAAGAGAGGTATGGTAAGATTGTTTAAAAATAAATTCTCAAAATTTATTCTTTCTAGTCCAAAGGCAAAAATAAGCCAAGGACATATCTGATTTTTAAACAGTAGTAACTGACAATTATATAGCATTTTAAATTTTATGAAGTACTTCATAAGACCTCATCTGAAACTCAAAAATAAGTGATTATCCCCATTATAAATATGAGAAAACTTGGTGCTTAAAAGGGTAAAATGATTTGTACATAACAAAAAAGTAGGAGAGACACGATAGACCAAGATTTTCATCATACCAGGTCCAACACGCTAGCAGATATTGTACCATACTACCTCTCTTTCTACTTAATTAGGATCCCTTGTCCTTATATTTTGGAAAAGACCATGAAAATAAGTTGCCATATATTTTTCAGAGCTAAGAAATTAGAATGTATCTTTTAGCAATTCTAGGACTTGAAATTTGATTAGTGAGTTATAAAACATATACAAAATCTGTATCAAATCACTTGCATTTTCAATGGGCAGGAGAGGAGGGAGGAAGGGAAAGAATCTGAAACTTAAAAGTTAAAAAACAAATATTAAAAATATCAATTCTAACTGGAAATTGAATGGATGCCCATCAATTGGAGAATGGTTGGATAAATTGTGGTATATGAATGTTATGGAATATTATTGTTCTGTAAAAAATGACCAGCAGGATGAATACAGAGAGGCTTAGAGAGACTTACATGAACTGATGCTGGGAAATGAGCAGAACCAGGAGACCATTATACACTTCAACAACGATACTGTATGAGGATGTATTCTGATGGAAGTGGATTTCTTTGACAAAGAGACCTAACTCAGTTTCAATTGATAAATGATGGACAGAAGCAGCTACACACAAAGAAAGAACACTGGGAAATGAATGTAAACTATTTGCATTTTTGTTTTTCTTCCCAGACTATTTTTACTTTCTGAATCCAATTCTCCCTGTGCAACAAGAGAACTATGCAGTTTTGCAAACATATATTGTATCTAGGATATACTGCCACATATTTAACATATATAGGACTATTTGCCATCTAGGAGAGTGGGTGGAAGGAGGGAGGGAAAAAATCAGAACAGAAGCGAGTACAAGGGATAATGTTGTAAAAAAAATTACCCTGACATGGGTTCTGTCAATAAAAAGTTATTATTTAAAAAAAAAAAAAGTTGATTCTATATATAAGTGGTGGGGATAAAACACTAAAAATATAATTAAAACAAATAAAAGTTGCAGAAACATTTAAAAAAAAAAAACATGCAAAGTATTCCTTTAAAATTTCTGAAAAAAAGTGATGCAGGAAAAAGGCAGCCCACCACACTTAAATTTCTCTCCTCTGAAATGAATGTCTGTGGTACCTGAGCTAGTCAGTCCTTGTCAATAACTAACAATGACTTCTATAAAGTTTCCTAACTGCCACTGAGTCACAAGGAGGGATGTATTTGGAGACAGGCACTACCCAGATCAACACAGCTTAACCAGTCCCCACTGCTAACCTGTGTTATCCAGCTTTGGCTAGAAAGCTCAGGTGAACTCCCCAGAGCCTGCCCTCCTCCTCCCTATCTGCCCTCCCAGTGCCTGCCTGTCCCCCAGCACTTGCCTCCCCAACACCTGCCCCATTCCTTCCTGACTGCTCTCCAGCACTTGCCTCTTTCTCCCCCACCTGCCCCCCAGCACCTTACCGCAGTGCCTGCCCCTCAGCGCCTGCCCCCGTCCTTCCCATCTGCCCCTCAGTACTTGCCCCAAAGGGCTACCAAACTGTGCATACCCTTTAATTGTGCAGTGTTTCTACTGGGCTTATATCCCAAAGAAATCTTAAAGGAGGGAAAGGGATCCACATGTGCAAAAATGTTTGTAGCAGCCCTTATTATAGTGGCAAGGAACTGAAAACTGAGTGGATGCCCATCACCTGGAGAATGATTGGGTAAATTGTGGTATATGAATGTCATGGAATATTATTTTTCTGTAAGAAATGATCAACAGTATGATTTCAGAGAGATCTGGAGAGACTTACATGAACTGATGCTAAGTGAAACGAGCAGAAACAGGAGATCATTGTACATGGCAACAAGACTATACGATGATCAATTATGATGCACATGATTCTTTCCAACAAGAAGATGATTGATGCCAGTTTCAATGATCTTATGATGAAGAGAGCCATCTAAACCCAGAGAGAGGACTGCGGGAACTGAGTGTGGACCACAACATAGTATTTTCACTTTTTCTGTTGCTGTTTGCTTGCTTTTTTTTTTCTGTCACATTTTTTTTTCCTTTTTCATCTGATTTTTCTTGTGCAGCATGATAATTGTGGAAATATGTATAAAAGAAATGCACACTACTACTGGGCTTATCCCCAAAAAGATCTTAAAGAAAGGAAAGGGACCAGTATGTGCCAAAATGTTTGTGGCAGCCCTGTTTGTTGTGGCTAGAAACTGGAAAATGAATGGATGCCCATCAATTGGAGAATGGCTGGGTAAATTGTGGTATATGAATGTTATGGAATATTATTGTTCTGTAAGAAATGACCAGCAGGATGAATACAGAAAGGCCTGGAGAGACTTACATGAACTGATGCTAAGTGAAATGAGCAGAACGAGGAGATCATTATACACTTCAACAACAATACTGTATGAGGATGTATTCTGATGCAAGTGGATTTCTTCGACAAAGAGATCTAAGTCAGTTTCAATTGATCAAAGAAAGAACACTGAGAAACGAATGTGAACTATTTTTGTTTTTCTTCCCAGGTTATTTTTATATTCTGAATCCAATTCTTCCTGTGCAGCAAGAGGACTGTTTGGTTCTGCACATATATATCTACGATATACTGTGACATATTTAACATGTATAGGACTGCTTACCATCTAGGGAAAGGGGTGGAGGGAGAAAGGGGGGAAAAAATCAGAACAGAAGTGAGTGCAAAGGATGTTGTAAAAAATTACCCAGGCATGGGTTCTGTTAATAAAAAGTTATAATTATGGAATAAATAAATAAAAGGGGGGGGAGAAGAACTGCACAGATTTGATGTATTTTGGATTATTTGTTGTCTGGGGTAGGAATGGGGAGAAAGGGAGGGAGAAAAAAATTTGATACACAAGATTTTACAAGGGTGAGTGTTAAAAATTATCTACGCATATGTTTTGAAAATAAAAAGCCACCACTATGGCTTGAAACAGCGATCCTATTGTCTCTCTCTTCAGATAAACACCTTGGTACAATCACCTGCACTTTCCTGTTCAGTCGTTTTCATGCATATCTGACTCTTCCTGATACCATTTGGTGTGTTCTGGGCTAAGACACTGAAGTGGTTTACCATTTCTTTCTTGTGTTACAGATGAGAAAACTGAGGCAGGCCAGGTGAAGTGACTTGCCCAGGCTCACCCAGCTGATGCCTGAGGCTGGATCTGACCTACATGTGCTTGTGTTCTGACTCAGCCTTCTTAAATCTGGATTCCAATTGGGTCACAATGTTTTTTTGACTGACAAATTGAATGGGGGGGGGGGGGGGCCTTTCCCAACCAGAGGCTTCCTGCCTTTGATGCACATCGGAGCCCATTGCTCTTCTCCAGCAGGTCTGGCTGAGCTGCATCGTCTATGTCCTGCTTCAACACCCGAGGCTCCACACTCTCTTGGGGGCAGGAGTGCTCCCATGCACGGCCTTGGGTGATGTTTTACAAACAAGGGTGAGCAAAGGCACTGCCCTGGACTACTCCATTTTTCTAACTGACTGAGAAATCAAGTGGAAGATGAGTAAAAAACAGCTTCTGCTCTTTCATCTTCTCCCGAGAAGCAGAAGGTTCAGACGAGCCCTTGGACAGTCTCTGAAGGCAGGTGCGAGGCCTACTCCTTTGGACTCCAACAACGGGATGCCCCGAGTGGACGTGCCCCCCCCCACTTGTATGACACTTAAAAGGATCTTTTAGCTTGAATTTCCAATTCTCAGGCTGGGCAGAGTGAAAATGTGCCTCAAGGCCAAAGGAAAATCCTTTAGTTGGTTGATTATGGAAGTCCCATGGTCAGCTCTCCAATGAATAAAGATAATTTGGGCAGCAGTAGGTAGAAGAGACTGGAGTCGAGGCTCGAGGCAAGGAACCCCAGTGAAAGGCTGCTGACATAATCTAGGAAAGGGAGGATTGAGAAGCAACAAAGGCAGTGTCTGGGGAGGGAGATAGGAGAAATGTCATGAAGACATCAAGGCAAAATGGAGAGACTGGGTGAATCTAAATCTTTGGAATGGAAGAGAAGGAACTCAAGGTGATGTGGAGGTGAAAAGTCTGGGAGATCTGATGTACCATGCTTTCTAGAGCCCCTACGCTAGAGTGCCAAAATATACCTTCCGGACTAGCATTATGGAGGATCTCAGGACCAGCCCGAGTCCTTGGTCTTAGTGGAGGAGTGAAGAAGGCAGGAGACTCATAAGGATGGTCAAAGTCCTCTCAGCCCCTAAATATCTTGGTAGGATTACATCACTATAGCACACTGAGCATGTGCCAACTATAAAACCATTATATCATCACATCACCACATCACACTGTGCAAGTACTAACTATAAGCACCCTGCTGTATGTAAATGCCTCTTTACAGTAAGTATCCTTGCTTCAAGTAGAACACAAGTGGTGCCCCCTCAGATGGGGAGTCAAACCAGATATTGTCAGCAGGTTCCCTCTGAGCTGAAGGGTCTTTTACCAGAGTTCTCCCACTATGTGCAGCCCTTTACAATCTGAGACATTCCCTCCCGCAAGATTCTAACAATGAAAAATTTCCAGGAGCATTACAGCCAAAATCCCTAATTTCCAAGTCAAACAACTCCAAATATCAAGAAACTACAGTCAGGATCATCCAAGATTTAGTGACTATCACTGTAAAGGAGCACAGATATTCTACAAGCAAAAGATACAGACTTACAATCAAGAAAAATGAATCAAAACAGCATAAAAAGTTCAAAGAAATAGAGAACATCAAAAGCATTACTGATGGAAAGACCAAAGCTGCACAGAAACTCTGCACTGCAAACACAGAAATCAAACGTAACAGAGGAAGGTAAAAATAAGGAGAAAATGATAAGGGACAAAATGAGGAAAATGACCTAAACTCTAAAATGAAAAAAATGATACATATGTGCCCTCTGAATTCTATTTTAATTAGAAGGTCATAGAGAAAGTCTAATGAGACAGAAGATTATAAATAGTTCTGTTATATTCTGAGGATCTTAAAAGGAGACTGAACCAGGAAGGAAAAAGGAATAGGGAGCGAGGGGAGAGCACACAGAAAATGGGGGAAAATTAACTCACATATTCAAAGTGTGCAAAAGAAGAATACATGAATAACGAGGAAAGAAAATATGCAATATTTACCTGCTATGTGCCAGATATTGTGCTAAGTATTTCCACAAATATTATTTTATTTGAGCTTTGCAACAACCCTGAAAGGTAGGGATCATGAGCTAGCTAGTAAGGTCTGCAGCCATGTTTGAACTCAGATCCTTCTGACTTCATTTCCAGCATTATAATAGTGGCTTCTAAGAATACAACAAGGGAGGGGGGGAGCAAACTACACTTGACTTTCACTCTCAACTGAACCAAAAAAGAGAAGAAAGTACAAAGAGATTTGGGCATAGAAAATAAAAGTGCTCCAAGGGGAAAAAATTAGTTGGCTCCTAAGGCTTGATTTCAAAACTGCTAGGATGGTAATAAGACATAACATATATAATAAACAGGGTAAAAGTAGGGGAAAAAAAAAAAGGAAGAAAGCAAGCCAGGGCGGAGAAGAGAAAGAACAGATTTGAGGAGAGAGATTAGCCCTAAGCAAATATATAAAATATATAAAAATATTTATATGAGCAAAGAAGTGGAAACTCTGGAGATGTTCATCAATTGGGGAATATCTAAGCATGCTTTGGTATATGAATGTGACAGAATACTATTGTATTGTAAAAAAGTAAGACTCATTTCAGCTAAATCAGAGAAGACTTGTATGAAATAATTTTAAGTGAAATAAGCAAAATTAGAACAATTTTATATAATAATAATATTAATATTAAGGGAAAAAATTTCGGATTCAGGAACTCCTAGAAAATTAAAATTTTTTCTTATATTAAATTCAAATGTTTTTCTACAAACAAAACCAACACAACCAAAACTAAAACGAAAGCAGAAAGCTGGGAATCAATTTTTATAGCAAACATCTCTGATAAAGACCTCATTTCTCAAATTCATAGAAAACTGAGTCAAAATTGTAAAACTACACATCATTCCCCAATTGAATAATGGCCAAAGGGTATAGAACAGGCAGTTTTCAGACAGAGAAGTCAAAGCTCTCTGTAGTCACATGAAAAATGTTCTAAATCACCACTGATTACAGAAATGCAAGTTAAAATAAACCTGAGGTACTATCTCACAAGTATCAGATTTGACAGAAAAGAAAAATGATAAATATTGGAGAGGATGTGGGGAAAACTGGGACATTAATGCACTACTGGTAGAGTTGTTAGATCTACTCACTGGTGGATTCAATCATTCTGGAGAGCAATCTTATTGTGCTCAAAGGGATCCAGCAATACCACTACTAGGCCTGTATCCAAAAGAGATCTTTAAAAAAGGAAAAAAGATCTATATGTGCAAAAATATTTACAGCATCTTTTTGTGGTGGCAAAGAATTAGAAATTGTGGAGATGCCCATCAATTGGAGAATGACTGAACAAATCGTAGAAAATAAGATATAATGGAATACTACTCTACAACAAAAAATGATGAGCAGGATCCTCTCAGAAAAACCTGGAAAGACTTAACAGGAAATGGTGAAAAGTGAAGTAAGTAGAACCGAGAGAACATTATATACAATAACAGCAATCTTGTGCAATGACCAACCATGATTGACTCAGTTCTTCTCAACAATATAATGAAGCAAGACAATTCCAAAGAGGATTGACCAAAGGATGAAAAAAGCTTTACAAAAGCAGAAAAAGAACTGATGTAGTCTGCAAATAAAAGCATACTATTTTTATTTTTTAATTTTTTTTGTAATTTTTTTTCCATTTTGTTATGTTTTTTCTAACTTAACATAGCTAATATGGAAATATTTTATAGGATTGCACATGTAGAATTTATATAAAATTGCTTGTCGTCTTAGGGAGAAGAGAGAGAACATCTGAAACCAAAATTTTATTTTTAAAAGGAATGTTAAATACATACTTAATACATTCAACATAGGAATAGATATCTTTCTTACTCTGCAGGAAAATAGGAGAGGAATGGAATACAGGAAGGGAGAGAGAGTGATAAAAGAGAGGGGATATTAGTGAATAGAGAACCAGCCCTGAAGTCTAGAACCTGAGTTCAAATCTGATCTCAGACACTTAATGCTTCCAAAAATGTGATCCTGGGCAAGTCATTTAACCCCAACTGCCTCAGCAAAAAAAAGGGGAGGGGATGGTGGAGGGGTGAGTGATTAGTAGCAAAACACTTGAGGATGGGCAGACTAACAGGAGATAGAAAATAGAATAAATAAGGGTGGGAGGAGAATACAGTTAGCAATAGTAATTGTAAAAAAAGAATTCTGAAGCATGTTTCCTTTATTTCTCAAACATAGAGGGAACTGAATCAAATTTACAAAAATAAGAACCATGTCCCAATTGGTAAATGGTCCAAAAATATGATCTATGCCCAAAGGGCTATAAATTCATGTATATCCTTTGACCTAACAATACCACTACTAGGTATGAATACAAAAAAAGATTTCAAAGAGGGAGCGGGGGAAGGACCTATATGTACAAAAATATTTGAGTTTTTTTCTTAGGACAAAGAACTGGAATTGAATCAATTGTAGCGTATGATTATCATGGAATATTATTGTTTGACATGAAGTGATGAGCAGAATGCTTTTGGGAAAAGAAAAAAACCCTGAAAAACCCGTGATGAAGTCAAGCAAAATGAAATGTACTCTTATAAAGTACTCAGAAATATTCTGAGATGACCAGTTGTAAATGACTATGCTATTCTCAGCAGTACAATAATCAATAACTCTTCTGAAGGACTTATGATGAAAAATCCAATCCATACCAGAGAAGAAACTGACTGCGTCTGAATACAGACTGAAGCATATTCTCTCTCTCTTTATCTCTCTCTCTCTCTCTCTCTCTCTCTCTCTCTCTCTCTCAACTTTATTTTCACTTAGGGGATTTTTTTTTTAATTGGGATGGGAGATCTATGTTTCCCTTCACAACATGACTTTGGAAATGCTTTGCATTAACTTCACATATGGTTTGTTAATGGAGGCTGGTATGAGGATAAGCTAGAAAATCTGGAATTCAAAAGTTTAAAAAAAAAGTCATTTGTTACCATCCAATTGTTAATGCTTCACTCTTCAAATTTCCTTGCATTTATTTTTTATTCATTGTGTGCATGCTGGGGTTTTTTTCCCCTGTACTTCAATGTGGACATGTTTTCTTATTGGAATGTGAGTTTTTAGAAGGCCAAGACCATTTTATTTTTATCCTTGTATACACATTACCTAATACAATTCTTTGTATATTAGTAAGCCCTTAATAAAGTATTATAGATAGAGCATTAAAAAATTAATATTAAAAATTACATTTGTATATGACTGGAAAAATACTATTTAGAAGAAAAAATATGAATCAGAAACTCTGATAAACACAACATAAAACCACAGCTCTAGAGACCTCATGATGAACCATGCTATCCACACCTCCTGATAGAGGGATGATGAACTCAAAGAGTGCAGATTGTGACTTAAAAAAAAAAAAAAAGCAATGTGGAAATTTGTTTTGCTTGACTATGATCGTAATGAAAGGGAAGATGTTTATTTTTCTTTGGAGTGGAGAAAAGCCAAGGTAGAAGAGAGAGATAAGAAAGCTTTTTTTGGTTGAAAAAAATTTAATTAAAAAAAAATGACTGAGAAATTTGGTGAGAAAAGTAACAATTTAGTGACGAGACTGAAAGACAGACTGCGATGGGTTTAGGAAAAAGAAGAACTAGACAGCAAATGAAGACAACTTTTTTAAAGAGTTTGGATAATAAAGGGAAGAGAAATATAGGTTTAAATTTGAGGGGACCAAAGGGTCAAATAAAAAAATCTAGTTTAGTAAAAAAGGGCCTGCAAAATCAGGTAATTTACTACTTTTCTTCAGGTAAACAAGTTTAAAAAACAAACAAACAAACAAACAAACAAAAGACTATAACTTATTTAAACATATCCTGCTCTTCCCCATCTACTTCTGTATCTTTGTTTACACCATGCTCTACAAACTCTGGAAATTTCTCTTCTACTTCCCACAATTTCTAATTAAAGGAATTTCAGTTGGATTGGCCTATACTGTGACTAATCCAAGTCCAAGAAAAAGAATTCTCTATAAAACATACCTGATAAGTAGTCCTTCTGCCACAATTTCTTTAAATGTCTCCAATGAGAGGAAATCTCTATTCCCTTATGCACTCCACTCTACTTTTTATGAGTTCAAATTATTAAGAACTTTTTCCTTCAAATTTGCCTCTTTGCAAATTTTATCTTCCTTTCATAGTTTCTGAAGCCTTATAAAACTAATTCAATTCCTTTTTCATGTGCCAACCCTAGAAACACTTGAACAAAATTGTCCTTCTGAGCCTTCTTCCCAAATTCTTTCTACTAGTTATCATGACAGAGGCTTTATGAGCCTTCCTTCTGGTTGCCACAAGTTGTTATAATCCTTATTTGTGCTTACCTCAATGCAGCTCAGGTCAAACAGTCTCCTGACCTTCCTTCCAGCATTTGAATTCTCTATTTCTTGTTCTGTTAATTGGATATTCAATCTTATTCTGTTAATTCAATTAGGTAATGGCTTATTTACTTAATTATTTTATTCAAAAAAAAAAAAACAGTGCATTGCTTTAATCATTAATTCAATGACATTTTTTTTTACTTTTGATTTTATTAATTTATCCTTAAAACTTTAGAATTTCTACTTTGATGTTTAATTTATTTTCTAGGAGATTTTCTCCTTTTGTCAAAAAATTTGTTGAAATGGGTATAGCCCATGAATTTTGCTATATAACCCCATAACCTCAATTTTATAATTTTCTTTGATAAGTTATGTACTATTTCTATATGTTCTTTGATTCATTCTTTTTTTTAGGATGAAGTTATTTAGTCTTAAGTTCCTTAAATTCTTTCTTTAAAGGCTAAATTTTTACTTAATGTAAGTTTTATTACTTTGAAATCAATGTTATGTTTAGTACTTCTGCACTTTTTTACACGTTTATAAAGTACTCTGTGTATATGTGTGTGAAATGTACTAATATATGGTTAATTTTGTTACAGTGTCATATACAGCAGAAAGATATGCATGCTTCTTATTACTGGAGATCTATCATATCAATTTCTGTAAAGATGCCACACACAACTGAGAAGTATGTACACTTCTTCTAATTCCTAGTCAGTAACTGCTAGAGATCTACTATATATAATTTTTCTAAAATTCTTTACAAGTCATTCACTTATTTCCTGCTCATTTTTTGGTTATTTACCTAGACTACAATGGCCCCAAATGTTACAGTTATACTGCCTGTTCTTCTTGTATCTCACTTAGCTTTTCTTTTATTTAGATGCAACATCTTTGAGATCATATGTTTATTGATATTAATTCATTACAACAGATTCTTTCTGTGTCCTCTTCAATGAAGCCTAAATTTACTGCTGTTTGGTCTAAGGTAATGACTGCTACTTTTTCAAAGGTCAGCTAAACAGTACCAAACCTAAAACTATTATAAAATGGCAGTCATCAAAACCAGGTACTGGCTAGGAAATAGAGTGATGGATCAGTGGAACAGATTAGATACTGCAAGGCCCACAGTAATCTAGTATTTGATAACCCCCCAAACTACAGCTTCTGGGATAAGCACTATTTGACAAAAATGTCTGTGAAAAATGGAAAACAATATATCAGAAACTCAGCAAAGACCTACATCTCACACACTTTACCAAAATAAAATCAAAATGGGTACATGATTTGGGCACAAAGAATGATACCATAAACAAACTAGGAGAGCAAGGGATAATTTAGTTATCAGATCTTTAGAAAAGGGAGGAATTTATGACCAAAGAAGAAGTAGAGAACATTATGAAAGGCAAAATGGACAATTCTGATTACATTAAATTAAAAACACAAATAAAACAAACAGAAACAAGATTAAAAGGGAAGTACAAAGTTGGGGAAAAAAATCTTTACAGATAAAGGTCTCATTTCTAAAATACATAAAGAACTGTGTTAAATTTATAATACAAGTCATTCCTCAATTGATAAATGATCAAAGGATATGAACAGATAATTTTCAGATGGTAAAATTAAAGCTATGTGAAAAAATGCTCTCAATCACTACTGATCAAAGAAATGCAAATTAAAACAATTCTGAGATACCACCTCACACCTCTCAGATTGGCTAAAATGACAGGAAAAGATAATGATGAATGTTGGTGGAAATGTGGGGAAAATGGGACACTAATACATTGTTGATGGAGTTGTGAAATGATCCAACCATTCTGGAGAGCAATCTAGAATTATGCCCAAAGGGCTATAAAACTGTGCATATCCTTTGACTCAGCAGTCTATATTCCAAGGAAATCATAAAAGAGGAAAAGGACCCATATGTGTGAAAATATTTGTAGCAGCTCTTTTTTTATAACAAAGAAATGGAAAATGAGTAGATGCCCACCAACTGGGAAATGGCTGAATAAGTTGTGGTACATGAAGGTAATGGAATATTATTGTTCTATAAAAATGATGAACAAGCTGATTTTAGAAAGGCCTGGAAAGATTTACACAAGCCGATGCTGAGCGAAACAAGCAGAACTAGGAATACATTGTACACAATAATTGCAAGAACGTGCAATGATCAACTATGAAAGACTTGGTTCTTCTCAGTGGTTCAGTGATTCAAGGCAATCCCAATACACTTTGAAGAGAAAATGCCATCTGTGGCCAGAAAAAAAAAACTAAGGAAACCAACACATGTTATGTTCACTTCTTTTTTCTGGATTTTTTTCTCTCCCATAGTATTTCACTTTTGTTCTGATTTTTCTCTCTCAACATGATTCATAAGGCAATTTGTATTAAAAATTAATTAATTAATTAAAATAAAACAGCTAAACTAAAATAAATTTTGCTCTAGCCTCTTATTTTAATTCACTTTATCTTCATGTTTTAAGGGCAAAATTCCTGATTTTGCAGTATATATAAGCAAGTCAAACCATCATCACCTGGACTAAACCAGCCCAGGACCCTGAACACAGAAAACTGTGAACAGCAGTGTCCCCAAAACCACCAGACCTACTTCTAGGCCCAGCTTCACAGCCATCCTCAGGGGAAGCAACCTTTGTTGATTGAGAAAGGGCCAGCCATAACCACCAACTGCCAAGCAAAGGCCATTCACAAAGCAGTAAAACTTGCCTAGCTGACACAGCAACATACCCTGAGAGAAACATACAGCCGCATATGCCAGGAAAAGTCAAACTATGTCACCACCTTGGCCACCATCTCCCCTCAGACCTTGATGGAGACAGTCCAGAACCCAGAAACCAAGACTCTTAAGAAAAGCAATGTTTTCAGCTCATCATCCTGGGATAACAGGCACACTGGTACACTGTTGGTGGCGCTATGAATCAGTATGAAAATTCCTGGAAAACAATTTGGAATCCTGCAAATAAAATAATCAAAACATATGTACCTTTTGACTCAGAAATTCTGCTGCTGGGTTTACACTTCAAGTTGATCATTAACAAGAAAAACTCACCAAAATATTTATAACAACTTTTTATTATAGCAAAGAACTGGAGACAAATGAGATGTCCATCTAGTTGGTAATAACTAGGCTAAACATATTTATAGCATGTAAAATGATGAAGAGAGAATATAAAAATGCCTATATTAACTGATGCAAAGTGAAGCAAACAAAAGCAAAGGGGCTTAGACATAGTTCAAAGGGAAGTGGATTCCTGGAAACAACACAAAGACTTATTAGGTTTAATGCCAAGTCAGTCATGCTAAGGGGACTGTGGGATATGTTACTTTATTTCAATGTTTTGCTATATTTAAACTTATCTTTTAATGCCCAAAAGTATTGTTACCGTTTTGATTTACTGTTTTTAATTGCAAATATTTGCTATACAATGAGTTAAATCAGACTTTGTATGAAGGTCTGATGAATCAACTGGCATTTACATCATCATTGCTACAGCCTTGTATAAGCTGGGTGATTAAGCTTCAAATGCAACCTCAGGCATGAAGCACCCACAGTAGAACTTTGGACAAGTTGTTCAGTTCCTTAAAGCCTTAGGCTCTATCTGTAAAACTGAGATATCAATACCTGTCCTACCCATTTCAAGATTTTGTTAAGAGTACTTCATAAGCCTTAATGTGCCATTTAAATATTATTATTAAAGGGAAATGCACTCAAGGATTCAAAATGTTGGCAATAAAAATGAACTTCTGAAATATAACCTCTTCACATAAACTGAGGACAACCTATAATGGATATCAAAAATTGAAGTTCAAGTGATCAAAATGTTATAAAACTTTTAGGGAATCATATATTCATATTTTTAGATACTTTAAACACTATTAACAAAATGTGCTAACATAAAATAATGCTAATAATTTACTAAATACTATTTCTTACCTTTAAACCTTCAGTTGGAAGTCTATAACCAAATCTTGCTGGAAGGTCATCAAATGTCTGTGATACATTTTCAAAGTTATACTACATAGAAAATTAAAATGATTAAATTAGATTTATATTATGCAACAGAATGAAAGCAATACATTGATAATTATATTTAATCAGTTCTACTGCTATCTCATTTATGCTACATACATGTGTATACATATATATAAATAAATCCTTCTAATTTCATCTACAAATGCATTTTCACATAAAATATGGCAAGAAATATGCTTAACATCTATTCTAAGTCAATACAAATACTTCAAACACCTGCATTTTTGCATTCTCCTATCACCAGTGTAGATCATAAGCTTTCTACCACCTTAGATTATATTCATGAGGCTTTTTTTTGGTACAAAAATTTCACACATTGAACCCAACTTGATAATGAGTTCCCCTCCACATTTAACTAGGCTAGTCCTTGAACACATTGGGAGGTCTACATATGAAGTATTAACAGCCTGGTAGAATCTTATGGAATTTGCATGTCACTCACAAAGCACAAGAAGGACAGACACAAGGAGAGAATTTCCATTTAAAATTCATTATTTATTTTTGGTGACCTATGATTTAAGTGAAATTTTCACTAAATTCTTAGTGATTTCACATACACACAAATATAGGTTTTCAAATAGGATGGTTTCTTTGCAAACAATTAGCATAATAAGCAATTTTTATGGGAACTAATTAACTTATACACATATTTACTAATTTATACACAATTTACCCCTAAAAAAATATCCATTTGATTTTCTTCCTTTTATAAAGATTACTAGAAACAGACTCCTGTTTTTCTAACCCCAATCAATACTCTTATAACTATACTTCCTGATGAATTTGAAAAGAGTTTCAAATGCACTTTTAAAAGAAAAAGAGGTTCTGTTTCAATATACTTGCATATTCATTTTTAAGCTTCTCTAAGGCTCAAAAAAGAAAAATGAAACACTAGGCAAAACCCAGCAAAAAAGTACAGTTTGTATTTATAAAACAACATTTGAACAGCACATGCATAGGCACACACACACACACACACACACACACTCACACTCACTCTCACTCTCTCTTTTTCACACACACACACACACACACACACACACACACACACACACACACCCCTTTCAAGCTAGAACAAAACAAAAGCAATACCATTTCTTTATTTCATAATTCTACCCATAATTTGCTTGATGACCTTGAAGAAGCTTATTTAAGCTTTAGTATCTGTATCTGAAACATTAAAGGAATTGAACTAAATAATTTTTAAGAGCCCTCCTGGTTCTGAATTTCTTTAATTCTGTGGTTTTAGATTTTTACCTGAATAATAATCTTGTATTTCAAATGAGGAAAGAGAAGAAGAAAAAATTTTTTAAAGAAAAAGACATCACAGAAAGTTAAATGTACTGACTCCATTTGTGGAAATGATCATAGAATTTGGAACTAAGAGACCTTAGAGATCCATCCTCTTATTTGCAAATAAGGAAACAGACCCAGTTTATAATGTTGGCACATCTCATAAAAATAAAGACTTAATGAGTCATTTCTAATGGTATCATCTCCATGCCTAGAATTCCTCATTCAGCTGAAGCAATATCCTATTCATGTTAAGCTATTAATTATTATTGGCAGGAGGAGTCCAGCCTTGGGTTCTCATGCCATGAAAGGGTGTACAGTCTATACCCCAGATTGGATCAAAAACACTTGCAAAGTGATGCAATATTAATACGTAAGGTGAAAGAGATCAAGGGGCTACTAATGCCAAGATTCTGAAGTTAGGTGACTCAAAGTTTGATCTCTTTGACAGAAACCAGGATATGTGAAAGAACTTGGCCATGAGCAGGAGATAGCAGCTTCAGGGGAAAAAAAGATTTTTCAAGGATGGGGCAGTCCTGGGCACCCTTGCAGAGAGTTGGAAAGGAATTAAGTAATAGAGAAAGGTATGAAGATTATCAGGAACCCCAAGAAAACAAAGTGAGACCATAGTGCTGGAGTCAACAAAAATGTAATTTCCATCTACTGTGTACTAGGTATTGGGAACTTACATTCTACTGGATAAAAAATAGCAAAAAGTTGGGAAGTTGGGACTTGGGGAGTGGCACATTTCACAGAATAATAGAATTGAAAAAAACTTCAGACATCAACTGGGCCAGGAGGAGAGCACCATAGCAGGCAGCCTTGGGGCAGGCTGCACAGGGCCATAGAAAACCCACAACCTAAGCATATGTAGCCCATTGCAGGTAATGAGCCTTTACCAGCGGCTGTATAGGACAAAGGGGAGACTCACCCTGTTGCTGTATGCAATGGACACTGACTACCTTTGTCCCTAGTTCATCTTCCAGAAAAACTCCAAGACTTCCAGAGTTCTCAATTAGAATGTGCATTTATATAAGCAAAGTCCAACAAGATCTTACAGGTGAGATTCTTGCTAGCTCTAAAGGTTCCTGATCATGTTACCACTTTTCTAATTCCTAAGTCATTTTTAATAAGCAATAAGTAATCAAAACTGTAATTTATTTATGACATTAATACTTCAAAGTTATGAAGCTAGGAAAATATTTCTAAGTGCAAGAAGAAATCTTTAAAAATTGGTCCACCGAATTGTTATTCAAAGAAAATGACTAAAATCACTACCATTGATCCATTCAAGATGGATATTCCAAGAAAACTAATAATAAAAAGAAAGGTCTCTTATAGATCAAAATATTTATAGCAACACTTTCAGTAGTAATAAAGCACTAAAGAATAGATTACTGTCAACTTAGAAATGGGCTAAATGAAATGTCATATGTTAATGTTATGAATTACTGCAGCACTGTAAGAAACAATGAATATGATGACTATAGAGAGTCATATGAACTGTTGCAAAGTGAAGAACAATACCCATAATAACTACGAAAATGGAAAGAAAAATAACAAGTAACACTGTAAAATTATGAGCAAGCTTCAATTCCAAAGAGATATAAAGACTAAGCTTCCTCTTCTCCTTTGCAGAGGGTAGGAACTCTGAATGTGTGAACACTGCATATGACAACAGCCTTGGTTGATATGTTAATTTTGCTGAATTTTTTTTAATTCTCTTGTAAGGGACAGCTTTATGAATAGAGGAGCAGGAGGAATATTATTGGATGTATGTGACTTTGAAACAAAAGTTGTCAATTAAAATGTTTTTAAAATCAGCTTAAAGTCTGAGTAACAATCCCAGAAATTGAGGACTTTCTTCCTAGACTATCTTCATAGCTTCATATCATAACTGATAAAAGCAACAGAACTATAAACACTTGCACAGTCTCAATCATTGTTCTGTAAATGCCTTTTTTTCACTAAAAACTACTCTTGCCTGAATCACAAAATATCTATGGGCAAGATAATTTCAAAGCATTAGGAGAATCATGAAGTTCTAATTGTTAATTACTTATCCCATAGAATAAGCATATTATAAAAGTCAATAAACACATGCACACAACCAGTTTGGGTGTTATTTTGTTAAATTTATCTCCCACTTATTTCAGACACATTAAGTTGTTTCAGTTACACTTACCGCTAAAATGTCTGCCTCCACAGGTAATAAGTTAAAGAATGCAAACAGCTGGACAGTCAAAATAGTATATATCTGCGTGGCTGACAACATTAACATCCCTATGGATAACAGCATCTTAATCACCTGAAAAATAAGCACATAAGAATGATGAGAAGGCAAAAAAAAAAAAAAATGATTTCTTAAAATGGCACTTCACAATAGTCAACCGATGCTATTCATTTAGCATATATTTACTGAGGACAAATAGCTATAAATTCATTAGCAATCATTTTAAAACATTGTTTTATGTTATTACTAGCACAGGGTCCTTATTCAATGGAATACATAAATATGTAAACTTCTTTACATAAATTCTTAAATTGTGAAAGTATATTACAAATATATTGCTATTAATGTTTCAGGTCAAACCCATATTTTAATTTTATTATGAATAACTAATTAGTAATAACAGATTTACATGATAAAAGGTGTATTAAAAATTTCCATAACAATTCCATGTAAAACTCTTTTAATTCCCACTTTTTACAGATGATATTTGCAATTCAATCTGAGTCATGTAATATTTATTAAGCGTTTATTATGGTATGTGTAAAGTATATCTATTAGGAACCTGACATACAAAAGAAAAAACAAACATGTCCTTAAGGAGCTTACAATCTACTGGGGATACAACACATGTAGAAGTATGTAAATACAAAGTAATTTCAGGAGGGAAAAAGTAAAAAAAATTTTGGGGAGGAAAGGATTATGGGAAAGAAAACAAAGATTCATTAAAGGATTTATAAAAGCAGTGATACATGAGCTAAGTACCGAAGGGAGCTAGAAGTTCTAAAACTCAGAAGGTGAAGAGAAAGTGCATGATAGGCAATGATTATTCCAGGCTGAGCTATTTGTATTTTTTTCCTAGAAACAAAAGAAAGCTATGTTTAACTCCTGAAATTAGTAAATTAGTAAAAAAAATTAGTAAATTAGTAAAATCTATGTCTTTGTAATATTAAATAAGTAGTAGCCACTAGAAAAGCTGGTAACTATATCAAAAGTCAACAGTTAGCATTTATATTTAGCACTTTAACTTTGCAAAGTACTTTTAAAAGTATCATCATCAACATCTCATGATAAAGTCAGTTCCAATGGTCTTATGATGGAGAGAAAGCCATTTGCACTCAGAGGGAGGACTGTAGGAACTGAATGTGGATCACAGCACAGTATTTTCACTCTTTTTGTTGTTTGTTTGCATTTTGTTTTCTTTCTTTTTTCCTTTTTGATATGATTTTTCTTATGTACCGTATTTGTAGAAATATATATAGAAGAATTGCACATGTTTAACATTAAAAAAAATAACATTTCGTTTGAGTTTTACATCAGCCTTGCGAGACAGGCTATATATAGGTACTTATATTCTAATGGGGGACAAAAAGCAAGTTTTCTTTCAGAGAATTAACATCTTCAAGCATCACAGAGAAAGTTAAATAAGGCAAACACAAGAAAGACACAAGTGAGGCTTTTTGTGTTTGGAGTTTTTGTTTTTTAATTTTGTTGGTCTTAAGAAATGAAAGAATAGAAGGAAAAAGGATTTACTAGGGAAGAAATGTGGAAGAAGATTCACAAACACAACACATGAAAAAGATATAGATACTAAATCAGGAATGGGGGAAACAGGATTCTCATTACCTATTTCACATATGAAAAATAACAATCAACTAAAGTTGAACATACATACTTGTGGTAGAAATACAACAAAAGAGAAATGGGCAAGATCAGGAAAGGGGGATAAAAGAAGGAGAGGGCATGAAAGATCTGTTGCACCAGGGTAAGAAGGCCTTGGGAAACCAGCCAACCTGGATCAGGCTTTAGGAACCAACAAATCCTTAGCCAAGGCAATGGCAACAGCAGGGAGGCTTCAAGAAATCTCAGCCTACAGACACTGGGGGTCAAATAGTCAGGAGGCTGTCTTTTTCCTAACACTAAATCAATGTTGCTTTGCCCATACTCAAGGTCCAGAATATAGTTTTGGCTCAGAGTCCCAGGGCAAGAGCACTAGCATACCAGAACAGCCAGTCAGCCTGGATCAGGACCCTCCCCACAGATCCGGAGTGCAGAGAAGTGCTTGTGGTCACTCACAGATGAAAGCATATAGGCCACGAAAGTAGTAAATACATTTCTCCTTGGCTCCCACCACCTCGGAATAACCAAGAACTTCCAGGTCCCTAGAAGTTTCTCCAAAAACAGCTGCAAAAAATCCCTGACGCTTGTGACATTATGCCCTGTATTCTGGAAACAGTCCAAAAGCCAAGCAAAAGCAAAGACTGGGAAAATAAGCAAACAACAAAAAAGATTCTGATCATAGAAAGTTTCTAAGTAATAAGAAAGATCAAAGCACACACTCAGAAGAAGATAACAAAGTCAGAGCTCCTACAAACAAAGCCTCCAGAAAAAATGAGAATTGGTCTCAGGCCATAGAAGGGCTCAAAAGGGATTTTGAAAATCAAGTTAGAAAAGTAGAGGAAAAATTGTAAAGACAAACAAGAGTGATACAAAAGTAAGTACAAAAAGCTAATGAGGAGAAGAATGCTTTAAATAGCAAAATTGGTCAAATGGAAAAGCACAAAAATTCAATGAGTGTTAGAGTTCAAATGTTGGAGTTTGTTCTTCTCAAAGCACAGCCGGTTTAGAGGCTTGGAGCCCTTCGGATGTCTCCAAATCCAAAGGTTCTGTCCTTCAGCCTCTGCCTCTGCTTTCTTCTGCCTCCAACCAAGACAGAGATGGAAGGTCTCTCTTATCTCCTTCTGGGGAGCCCAGCCACCAACTTGCCGCGGAGAGAGGGCTTCTGGCGTAGCTCCACTGAAATCCGTCAAAGTGTTCTCTGCACCAGAGTCGTTCCTCTCAAGTCCAGCGCGATCAGCCAGCCAAGAGGAAAAAATGTATTCTGCCATAGATCCCTCATTGCTGGCCTTTTATCTGCCTCTTCTGAGAGAATGGGATTATGGGTTTTCTCCCATAGTGCTCTCTGGCCCAATGAGTTTTAAGGGAAGCGTGGACTCCCTTGAAGTTAGAAAGTGTACTTTGTGAAGCTAGCATACTTGTGGACTCCAATGAGTAAAGGTGTGAACACAAGCCTTGTATTGATTAGTTCTACTTAGTACCTTGTTTCAGGTTCTGGCCAAAACATCTTCTTGTAAAATTAGATCAACTCTAATTAGTTAGCAGTTAGTAAGGATTCCAACAAATGAGAAAAATAACTTCTTAAAAATTAGCTTTGAGCAAATATAAGCTAATGACTTTGTGACAAATCAAGGATTTTAGAGGATGGTAGAAAGAAGGATTTATTGGGGGAGGGAGTAGCCAAAAGTAAAACACTTTTGAGGAGGGACATGGTAAAAGGAAAGAGAATAAAATTAACAGAGGGAAATAGTTAGTAATAGTAATTGTGGAAAAAAATTTAAAAGAAGTTTCTCTAATTTAGGCCTCATGTCTCAAATATATAGGGAACTGAGTCAAATTTATTAAAAGCATTTTCCAATTGATAAATCATCAAAAAATAGGGACACTTTTCAGATTAACTAATTAAACTATTTATAGCCATATTAAAAAAAAAGTGTTAACTCACTATTGATTGGAGAAATGCAAATTAAAATAATTTTATACCTATGAGATTAACTAATGGGCCATAGGGAGGAAATGAGAAATGCTGGGAGGAATATGGGGAAAATGAGAATTAATGCATTGTTGGTAGAATTATGAACTGTTTCAGTCATTCTGTAGAGAAATTTGGAACTAGGCACAAAGGACTATAAAATTATACATACCCTTTGACCTAACAGCACCATTACTAGGCATATATTCCAATAGACTTTTTTTTTTTTAAGAGGAAAATGATCTATGTGTATAAAAATGTGTATAGCAGCTTTATTCTCAGGGCAGAGTTGAAACCTGAGGGGATGTCCATCAATTCGGAAGACGTGTAAATAAATTGTGGTACGTGATTATGATGGAATATTATTGCTTTTTGAGAAATGATGAGCAGGGAGCCCTCACAAAAACTAGAAAGTCCTCCCTGAGCTCATGCAAATTGAAACATACTGTTTACAAAGTAATGGCAATGTTGAGGGATGATCAACTATGAATGACTTTGTTATTTTCATTATTAGTGATTCAAGTATACTCTGAAGAACTTAAGATGAAAAATGCTATCTATACCTAGAGAAATAAGTATTATGTTTTCATACAGATTGAAGCATACTTTTTTTTTTTTACTTTTTTTTTTTTGGGGGGGGGAAGATCTATGGTGTTGGGGTTTTTTTTTTTTTTTTTTTTGCAACATGACTTTTATGGAAATGTTTTACTTAACTTCACATGTGCCTTCTCAATGGGAATGTGAGTGGGGAATAAGGAAGAGGGAGAATTCTGGAGGTTAAAAAAAATGTTTAAAATTGCTTTAGAAGCAACTGGGGGAAAAAATCAAATAAATGGGGAGAAACTAATATGACTATCACTGTGTATAACTGAGATGAGATGGAGAGTTAGATAATGTTAGACAACCTCCCCACTGATAGGCTGTTGCATTGGCTGACCTCTCTTCTCTTCCCTCTGCCTCCAATTTATCTCATTCCCAGAGCGCAACACCTGTGTCAGGCAAAGGCTACCTTGCAACTCCTTCAGATGCTATGATCCACAGCTGTGGAGGTTCTCTGTGAACTGACCTGTCCCTCAACAAAGGAGCATTCCAATTCCCTATCCCCTATTAATAACTTATCTATTGTTTATCCAGGAGTTTCAGTGCCTGTCAAAAACAAAAACATCTAAACAGCTAACAGTTTGTGTAATTCTGTGTAATTAATCACCAAATAAAATGAACATTTCCAAAACACTATGATTGTATCTAAAACTATAAATTTCTTTCATGTAGAGCTTACTTTTTAAAATACAATAAATTCAACATGTAATTTTCAAAGTTGTCTTGCTTGTCTTGTTGCTGGACTTCTATTCTCTTGTTTTATTTTTTCTTTGGTGGAAGAGGAGAAAAAGTCTATCCCTAACATCTACTTTTCCTCAAAGGTCTCCTTCCTATTGAAAAACAGAAAAAGTTCTCTTCATTTCCTATACCACAATAGTGTTCTGTTCTATTCTATTTCACATATCATAATTTATTTAGCTATTATTCTCCAACTGATGGGTACCTTCCCCTTCCCCCAGTTTCCAGTTCTTTGCTACTACAACTCTTTGGGGTAAAATCTGGATTCTCAATGGATCAGAAGGTATGCAGAGTTGGTGACTTTTTAGATATTACTCCAAACCACTTTCAAAAATGCTTGAACCAATTAATTCACAGCTCCACCAAGGATAAATTTTTATTTTTCCAAAGTTTTCTCCTTTATCTTCTTTACCATACTGATGAATATAAGAGGAAACCTTAAAGTTGTTTCCATTTTCACTTCTCTAATGTTAGTGATTTGGAACATTTTTTTTTTAAAATATAGTGATAGTTTGGATTTCTTGCTGTAAAACTTGCTGTCATTTTTTTACATGTAGTAAATGACAACTTTATTAGAGAATTCTCTGCAAAGATTCTTTTTCCAATTAACTTTATCATTCTAATTGTAGCTGCATTAGTTTTGTTGGTGCAATAACTTTTAATTTTATATACAATACTGTTGGTTTGCACCTTATTTCTGTCAACACTAAAATTTTCACAGCAGCTTTTTTGTCAGGCTGGGAGTTCTCATCACAGTTGGCCTCCTCTTTAGCTTTACTGAACATTATTGCTTTGTTCATTTCTTCCACGTGTTGTGTAATCTATTGTATTAATGAACCAATTTATATTATAACCAGTACCATACCAACGAGTTTTAATTTTTATTGATTTGTACTTAGCTGAATTGTGATATTAAAGGAAAAAGTACACCATACATTTAACAAACAATATTACATTTGTATCTTGATCAGAATAGTTATGGTCCTGGTTTGAGAAAAAATTTTTTGTAATCTACATTCACTTCTCTACATAGACATGTAATAATCAGATGATTCATGGTAATTATAACAAAATGATATTCCAAAAATCAATGCAATCAGTGAAGTATCCCCAGCAATAATCAAGCTTCTCCTATAATGGACTCCCTTCTAAGCAATCTCCACCAATTAGTATAGGTACAGAGAACAAGAAATAAATTTAATTCTATAAGGCATTCTAAAACCTAAACAAATTATCCTATTTCAATAATAAAAATAATAATTTATTATATGCGAAAAATGTAATGATGTCTTTCAGAACCTAATGCAATAAGCTTTTTAAAAATATACCTTCATGTTTACAAATACAAAACTAGGCTGAGAGTCCCATTCCTACCTTAATCTAAATGCATGCTTTTAAACAATAACTTCTCTTTACTCTTAATAGTCTGTATTACTAATCTATCTGATAATGAAGTTCTGGGTCTTAGTATTTAAAAATTAGTAACCATTTTGGAAGTTTTATGTTTAACAAAACATCTTT
Source organism: Antechinus flavipes (assembly GCF_016432865.1). Taxonomy (NCBI): domain Eukaryota; kingdom Metazoa; phylum Chordata; class Mammalia; order Dasyuromorphia; family Dasyuridae; genus Antechinus; species Antechinus flavipes. The sequence goes on from NC_067400.1 coordinate 43,210,454, forward strand.
ACAATTACTTTGACATTACTACTAGAAAAAGAGATCAGGTATTTGGGAAATGATTGTGCTGTAAAAACCAATATGCCAATAAAATTGTAAATCACATGTATTTAGCTATACACACACATATATACATATGCTAAAGATGAGTTACTCCTACCAATGATGAATATTCAAATATCTTCAAATTCATTAACTATGTTTATGATCCTCTGTAAAAAAAACTAATCAACTTTTATCATGTTATTTCAGTAATATAAAAATATGCAGAGAAAGATAAGAGTTTAACAATTGTGACCATTTCATGGAATTTAAGAAGGATGAAATTATCCCATCCCTATTATTAGTAAAATACAGAATAAAAACTAGGATGTAAATACATAAAAGCTGTTTGGGGGAGTTTGTTTGGGTTTGTTTTTTTTTGTGAGGCACTTGGAGTTAAGTGACTTGCTCAGGATCACACAACCAAAAAGTGTTATACTAGGCAAGTCTTGGCAGAATTTGAACTTTGCTCCTCCAGGGCAGGTGCTCTATCCACTGTGCCATCTAGCTACTCCAAACTTTAAGCTTCTTTTAGTCAAATTACCATCCAATTCTTCCATCAAGTCCTCCTTCCTACTTGGATGATGATTTAATAATGACTCTATGTCCTCAAAAATTATACTATGACAATGTCAACTGTGACAATTCCTCATCCAGAAAAGTTCTGAGTGTGAGCTAAGCAATACTATGTTGGTTCTCTGATCACGCCTTCATTTTCCTTTTTTTTCCTTTGTTAACATATATTAATTGTTTTTTAATATTGCTAGTATGTCTCGTAAGCCCCTCTCATTTCTCCCAACAAAAGAACCTTCTCTTAACAAATAAGTCACTATTCTCCAGCAGATAATCAAATGATAGTTGAGAGGCAATTCTCAAAATGAAAAATGGTCCAAATCACTAAATAAGAGAAATTTAAATTAAAACAACTGCAAGGATCTACTTCTTACCCATCACAAAAATGACAAAAGAAAATGACAATTAGTGTAGAGGATATGGAAGGACATGAATTCTAATGCAGTGCTGGTAGAGTTATAAAATATATAGCCACTGTGAAAATTTACAATTTACAATTATACCCAAAAAAGCCACAAAACTGTGAATATCCTTTAGACCCAACACTGATGATAGTTATGAAATGTATAGCCAATGTGAAAAGCAATTTACAATTATACCCCAAAAAAGTCATAAAACAGTGGATATCCTTTGACCCAACAATACTACTAATAGATATAAACTACAAAAGAGATAAAAGAAAGTACCCCATATACAAAAATATTTACAGCAGCACTCTTATAACAAAGAACTAGACTCAAGGGAGTGTCCATTAACTGAGGAATAGTTGAACAAACTATAGTATATGAATATAATTAAATAATATTGCATAATAGGATACATGAAAAGGATTTACATGAAATAAAACAAAATGGAGCAAAAGCAGAAAAATAATTTCTATTACAAATTAAGACTTTAAAAAAATAAATGCAATGACCAACCACAATTTCAAAAGACAGGTAGGATAAAGTATTGTTTCTACCTCTTGACAGAAAAGTGATGGATTAGAGACCCATTTTCAGACAAGGTTGATTTGTGGATGTATTTGGGACTGTGTCTGTGTGTGTGATTATACAAACTTGTTATAAGAGAGTTGGGATGTTCTATAGAGGCTAAACTCCCAGCCTTACTATATGATGGAGGAGGACTGGCAGAGACCTTTCCTCAGAACTTTGGGGCAACACCTCAACATCAAGGTGCAAATCTGAGAAGTGCTAGTGGTACCCTATTTCTTGATCATCCTGAAAATGAAAAAAGGGCTTGAAGGGTCAGAAGAATGTGAACTACAAGGAAGGGGGGGATCATGGTGACCTCGTCTCCAGATGGGCCTCCTGATGCAACTGCGCTTCACTCTATATAGGATAAGGAGGGAATGACTTGGGCTCCTTTATCAGCAAGGTTCTTCACCATGTCCCAGAAATCTCTTCATTCTGGAAAACCACTCTGGCAATGGAATCCCTGTCTAGGAATTACCTAAGCCCTTCCCTCTCATTGGGCAGTTCCTCCCAGGGCTTCTACTGATGGCCAGTCATCATCATTTCTCAGAAGGATGGAGTCAGTGCTTTCTCCAACATGCTTCTTCCTTCCCTTTTTCAGTTTCCTTTTCTTGTGTATTCTTCTCCCATTAGAATGTAAACTCCTAATGGTGAGAGTGGCAAACCCCCTGCCCCTTAACAACCTTTTGGCTCATACTGGCATTCTCAGTGCTTAGCACAGCACCTAGCATACAGTAATGCTTAACAAGTGTTTGATGACAGCCAGTGATGGGAGGAAAAAAGTCAAGCACATGAATGAAGCAATTTTTAATATGCACAGAAAAGGAATGTCCAAAGGAATGCTGACAAGGGGACAGATGTTGGCACTTAATGTGCTGAATTCATAGAATATATGCTTTAATAAAACAAGCTTTATATTATTATCTTTAGTTTCATGGGTAATACTATGTCTTGTTTTATGAAAAAGCTCCCACTTCATGGTATTTATTAAAGTTCAGGATAAGAAAAAAATTAAAGTTTAAAAAATACAGCCTTGTTTTACATATTCATTAAAATCCTTTGAATAAGACCTTCTAAAATTTTATTCAGAGATATAAGTGGTAGAGCCAATGTTTAAACTAAGCCTTTTTAAACTCAAGTACTGCAGCACTCTTTTCACATCACCAAATAGCTTTTTCTACTTGTCTCCATCCAATACCTAGAATACGATTATGAAAATGGCAAGCACTTAATATTTGCTGAATTAAATCCTGTGACCTTATCCCATGAACATCTAACTAGTAAAAGTCTAGTGACTGCATGAATAAAGAAAACTAAAAAGTCAGCTTCACAGCAATAGGAAAATGTAGTTAATCCCTTCTCCCTTCCCTCAGCAGAAAACTAGAATTGGATTTTATTTCAGTAATAGAAACAGATTTACACTAATCTTGTAGCATTCTCTTCTCCCTCTCCCACTCCTATCCTGCTCCCAAATCCAGTCTTCCTTGTGACTAAATGCAAACATTTTCAAAATGATGAGTCAGGATTTCTAGTTTGGAAAAACAGTAAACCTAAAATGGAAATACAAGAAAACCCATGAATGTAATTTCATCTGCACTAAATAACCAGGTTACTAAATGTCAATTTCTTTCTCAGTAGTAGAACACATAGGATATTCAGTACAATACAGCAGTATTATATCACTATTCAATTTGCCTTTTCAACTTGACCATATATGACTATTTCAAATACCCTTCAATAAAACCAAACTAGACTTTCTGAAGTATACGGTCATATACAACTTTTCATCTCCTTTTCTGTAGGTGTACAGTTCTGCATGAACTTGCTAGCATCTTCCCTACAGAAAGGAAAAGTAATTACTCATTTATATCTATGTGCTCTCCAAAAAAAAAAAAAAAAAAAGGCGCTCCCTAAGAAGGGACTGTTTTATTTTCTCATTGTATCCTTAATGCCTATTATAGCTCCCGTCATATAAAAGTACTTAAGAAACATTTTTGCTTAATAACTAAAAGCGATTTATTTTTCTAAATAAGAATTCTAGCCCTCTTTTGAGATTCTAACATTTTCCCAAACAATCCCTTTTTGTAGTGTCTCATGTCAAAATGCCATGTGACATAATACCTCGTTAGAGTGGGAACTGGCTGAATTCCATTTTATTTCCAAGTAAACATTATTACTATCCAATCAATACCTCCTTAGTAAGGACCGTCTCTCTTTCTTTCTGTGTGTGTGTGTCTCTCTCTCTTACTTGGAACTCAGGGGAAGCCGGGAAGGTCAGTATCTGCTCCAGGGAACAGCAAAGAGCCAGCACCGACTGGATTGACAGCACATGGAGAGGAGTGAGATCTCAGAAGACTGGAGAGGGGACGAGGGGCCCAGAATTTACACATTTTTTTTTCCCCACTTGAAATGTAACCATCTGTAAAGCAAAGTCACCCTGTAGCCCCTAAGCCTATGTCTTGGAGCTGTCACTCTGCCCATGTCCTCATCCCAAGCCTGCCCCAGTCTTCAGAGGGGCACAGGGCTGAGCCAAGGGACTGCCCCGAAAGCTGAGGACTCAAAGCCGTTTCAAACTGGGCATTCGGCAGCGCCTCCACAAATCTCGGACTTGAAATCTCACCAATTTAAGGCTAACCCACGGTCTATTTCATTCAAGCCTTTCATTTTACAGATGAGGAAACTGAGGCTCAGGACCAGCCAAGGTCACCCCATGTCAGGGGTGGCGGGGGACCCCCAAGGCCAGCAAACTCCCCACCGGGGCATCCCGGCTCTAGGACTCTAGCCTGAGATGGAAGAAAACTCGCAACAGGGGATGGCTATCAGCCCCCAAGGCTGGAACCCTGCACTTCAAGTCCCGGAGGCCAGCCCACTGAAGGCAAAAGGAGACCGGGCAGAGCACGACAGCTGTTTAGCCACGCGCGTTTCTATGCGTATCCCAAGTGTGCGGGAGCCCTCAGGCTGCAGGGCGAGGTCACCCCCCATCGCTCGGGGAGGACGTCCCAACGAGGGGCCCAAGACTGGGGCAGCTGCCCACCTGGCTGAAGCAGGAGGATCCCTCTCCTCACCACGCCCTCGGGAAATAGCGGGGTTCCCCTCCAAAGAACCTAAGGAGAGGTGAGAGCGCTCCTCTTCCAGCGGGGTTCCCCGCCTCCACGGCAAGGCACGGAAGGGGAGTGGGGGGGGGGGAGACAATGTCACGCAGGTCAGGGGCGTTCTCGGCCGCCTTCTCCCACCCCGTGGCCCTCAGTCTGCCTCGAGGGCGGAGCAGAAGGAACCCAAACAAATTAAAACTTTACGACACCCCCTCCGCCCTTTAAAAAAAAATCAGTGGGGGGAGGGGCGGAAGCTAGGTCCGGCGGACCGGTCGTGGCGGGGATCAGTTCCCGCAAAGGCTTCCGCAGCCTGCCCCGCCCCGAGAAGTGAAGGGGGGGAGGAAGGGAGCGGGGAACCCACGCTCCCGGGATGAGCGACAGGACGGACGGACGGACGAACGGACGGTGTAGGCCCCCGCCGAGGCGCGGCTCTCACCTGAGGGAGGAGGGGCCGGGGCTGGGCGGCTGGACCGTCCGGGCCAAGAGCGATTTCGTCCCTAATCCCTACTCAGTCGCGTCAGGAGATCCTAAGCGGCATCCATGACCCCGGAGCTCGCTCTGCGGGCCCAACGGCGGAGAAGCCAAAGAAGAGACGACAACACGGCTGGGAGGAGGAAATCCTGCCTTCCTCGTGTTCTCATTGGTAGAGGCCCGGGACGACGGGGAGGAGCTGGGGAAAGCGCTTGGTCAGGAGAGCTGTCCGTCAAGAGAGCGCGAGATCTAGCCCCGCCCCCTCCTCCTCCCCTCCGCCTTTGCCCCTGTGCTGCTGCTGTCCTCACTGCTGTAAAACCCAGCTCCACAGTGGACCAGCAGAAGGGAAGGTGGGAGCCGGCGGATCGGAGGTGCTGCATAGGGGCTGCTTGGTGAGGCTGGGAGGGAGTGACAGCCTGCCCTGGGGGCTCCTAGGAGACGCGGCAGCTCCTAGGCACTGGACTGAACCCATTTAACAGATGCGGCCCCTGGAGGTCTGGACAAGTGTTGATCCCTCTGGGAAAGACCTGCCGGGGTCGCACAGCTAAGCTCCTCCCTTTTTCCAATGCTCACGCCCATCTGCGCCCGGGCTGCCCCCGGGCCACTGCCTGGGCAAGATCGGACCGGTCCACGATGAGTGGGAGGCTGAGCCAGAAGACTTCTGGTGAAGGCGGCTCCCTAGCTGGCTTCCGTGGGAGGCGAGATGCCCCCGAGCCGAAGCATGCCCCGGGGCGGGGGCGGGGCGCGAGGGGGAAGTGTTGGGATCTGTTGGGTTTTTTCTCGGAGGAGGAGTCCGGAGACTGGCTCCCGAAGTGCGGTTGGGTCCCGGAATCTCAAATTGTCAGATGCTGGGGATCGCGTGGTCCGAGTCCCCCAACCTCCATCCCGCAAACAACAAGCTGCCCTCAAAGATTTCCAGGGAGGGGCAACCCACGAGCAAAAGGGATAATCTTTGTAAACCTTTTAGCACTTGCCTGGCACCTAGTAAGCACTGGGGAAAAGTGAGTTCCCTTCTTCCCCCGGGCCACCCATTCCGCTTTGGAGTAGCTCATTTGTCACGGAATATTTCTTCCAATCGAAATGTATTTCAGCTTTCACCCATTATACTTAGTTCTGCTTTCTGGGGCCAAACCGGAGTCGAATTCTTTTTTTTCCTCCAAGCCAAACCTTCCAACTTCTTCACCTTATTCCGAAACCTTAAGCTCTCTGGGTTCATCACCGTGATGGACAGTCTCTACTCTAGCTCTTAGATAAAACCTTCCTAAAATGTTCCTCCTGGCTTCCTTCAGGTCTCATTAAAATCCCCTCTTCTGCCAAAAGCTTTCCCCAGACCTGCTTAATCCTAGGGTCTTCCCTCTGACACTACCCCCAATTTAACCTGCAAATATCCCTTTTGCCCATAGTTGTTTGCATGTTGCATTCAACTGGGAGCTCTTTTAGAAAGAGCTGGGACTGGTTTTTGCTTTTCTTTTTATCCCCGGGGTTTAGCATAATGCCTGGCATGTTAGCTACCTGATAGACGCTTCTTAATTTCCCCCAGAACTGAATACAATTCTCTAGATAGTTTATGGCCAGGTGGGATAGAGCAGATTATCTATCCCAATGTTCCACAGTTAATCTTTCCACAAAGAATGAGAGCTGGGATGTTCTGACGCCCAAACTACTATCCACTATAATAAAAATATAATAACCAGGATAATAGAGCTGTTATCTCAATTTATCCTCACAACCCTGTCGGGTTGGGTGCTATTATTGTCCCTATTTCAACAGATGAGGAACCAAGTTAAGAATGAGTCACTGATCAATCATACTGATCCAGTAGTGTCTGAGGCTAACTCGTGATTTCTGAACTCCAAGTCACCTACTCTCTGCCTCATAATCTGGTTGGTCTGTTTTCGTTTGTCTTGTTCCTATGTTTTCTTTCTTTTTTTTTTTTTTATTCAATGCTTGACCTGTCAACTTTAATGGATTTCCCATTGCCCTTAACAAGATCAAAATACTGACCAGATCCCACTTCACTGTTTGCAAAAATGCTTTCTTACCTCCCTTTCCTCTCTGCCCCTCATAAATCACTTAGAGGATCTAAGTGACTTATTTGCAGAGTTAAGGCGAGCAAATTGCATTTGAATCAGGTTCTCTCACTTAAAAACCCCGGACTGTTTCCATAATGCCTAACTATCTCTTAGCTATCTAAAGAGTTATTTAGAAAAAGTTTAAAAAAAAAAAAAAGTTATAGAATGTTAAAGTTGGAAGAGACCTGAGAGATCACCAGCTCTCATTTTCCTGATAAGAAAAACTGTAGAGAAAAGAATATAATGTCAGAATATTACAGGGATCCGATGACAGTATGCACATTAACATTTTCTCCAACACTTTCTTAAGTCCATTAAAAAAAAAAAAAAAAAAAAAAAAAAAAAAACCTAAACCAAGCCCTGATTTATAGCATTTGCCAGTTTTCAAATTGCTAATGCTCATGCTGAAATTTTAACAATGTCAGTAGTTGATTGGGGCTGGCTCCAGTACACCCCCGAATGTGGCTCTAAATGGCTCAAGTATGATTGAAAAGGAATTATTAGTAGGTAGCATGAATTAATGATCATCTATTTTAAGTTATGAAAGCAAAAAATTACTCCAAGATTTTAGGATCCCTCCGTATTTTCCAACCAGCAGTACAGAGAAACTCTTACTCATCTGCAATATTACTTATTGCCAAAAGTCCTTTCATAAACCTATAGGCTTGAAACTTAACAGTTGTTCTGTTCCTCTACACTCTTTAGTTTAGCGTCTTGCTCTTTAGACCAAGAAAAGTCTTCAGTGGATGTAAAAGCATAGAATGTGGTTTAGCAAATTCTATATGATTTCATTTTACAAAGTAGACTTAAGCAGGCTAAATGATTGGATAGATATATGTCTGCATATTGTATATAATGTATATGTTTGTCATTCTGAAAGAGGACCATGAGATCAGGAAGGTGATGCCGTGGCAAGATGGACTGAAATGAGCAAAAGGTGTCTCTGCAAAGTCACCTGCCTCTCTTTCTCCTCCAGAGCCATCTGCATCCAGTGATTTATAGATCAGGACCACTGGAGATGATCCTGGATGCAATGGGAGACCTTGGCATTTTGTAAGGTCTTTTAACAAATCTCAGTTTGAGACAATGCTATGGCATTCAGTGATTAAGACCTGAAGATAGTTAAATGACATACAAAGGAAATAGAATACAAAAAATAATAATAATAATAACATATATTAGGGCATATAAACCTTATAATCAAATGGAAAAAAAAAACAAATATTTATGCATACACAAACACACACATACACACATGCAGACAGCTAGGTGGCTTAGGGGGATAGAGTCTGAGCCTAGGATTAGGGAGAACTCCCTTTTAAATCTATCTTCAGACATTAACTAGCATTATGGTTCTGGACAAGTCATTTAACCCTGTTTGCCTCAGTTTCCACATCTATAACATGAGCTGGAGAAGGAAGTAGCAAACCACTCCAGTATTTTTGCCAAGAAAACCCCATAGACACTATAGTCCTTAGGATCAGAAAAGACTTAGACACATCTTTACTATTAAATAACAACTAGATAGATAGATGGGAAGAAAGAAAGAAAATAGATGGGTGGAGGGAGGAATAGACAGATAAAATGACTGAGTTCCAAGTCAGACATTCTTTCTTCGCCACACTGGTTTCTAGGAAAAACTAAAAAATACAAGTCTGAAGACAAATGTAACTGGATAGTTTCTATTATTCTCCTGGATAAATATGCGTTGCATCACAAACTTTAATCTTATGACTATCACATCCTATTTCTTTTTTAAAAAATTATTTGAAACAAAGACAAAATAGAATAAAACAGAAAAAAACATCATGGGTACAACAACATAAGGGGATGCAAAACTTGTAACAGTAAATTTCCATTTTTTTTAAATAACTTTTTAATTGATAGAACCCATGCCAGGGTAATTTTTTACAGCATTATCCCTTGCATTCACTTTTGTTCCGACTTTTTCCCTCCCTCCCTTCACCCCCTCCTCAGATGGCAAGCAGTCCTATATATGTTAGATATGTTGCAAGTATATCCTAGATACAATATATGTTTGCAGAACCAAACAGTTCTCTTTTACACAGGGAGAATTGGATTCAGAAGGTATAAATAACCCGGGAAGAAAAATAAAAATGCAAGCAGTTTATATTCATCTCCTAGTGTTCTTTCTTTGGGTGTAGCTGCTTCTGCCCATCTTTGATCAATTGAAACTGAATTAGCTCTTTTTATCGAAGAGATCCACTTCCATCAGAATACATCCTCAAACAGTATCGTTGTTGAGGTATATAATGATCTCCTGGTTCTACTCATTTCACTTAGCATCAGTTCATGTAAGTCTCGCCAGTCCTCTCTGTATTCATCCTGCTGATCATTCCTTACAGAACAATAATATTCCATAACGTTTATATACCACAATTTACTCAACCATTCTCCAATTGATGGGCATCCTTTCATTTTCCAGCTTTAGCCACTACAAACAGGGCTGCCACAAACATTTTGGCCCATACAGGTCCCTTTCCCTTCTTTAAGATCTCTTTGGGGTATAAGCCCAGTAGAAACACTGCTGGATCAAAGGATATGCACAGTTTGATAACTTTTTGAGCATAGTTCCAAATTGCTCTCCAGAATGGCTGGATGTGTTCACAATTCCACCAACAATGTATCAGAGTCCCTGTTTTCCCACATCCCCTCCAACATTCCGCATTATCTTTCCCTGTCATTCTAGCCAATCTGACAAGTGTATAGTGGTATCTCAGAGTTGTCTTAATTTGCATTTCTCTGATTAATAATGATTTGGAGCATATTTTCATATGTCTATAGTTTCAATTTCTTCGTAGTAAATTTCCATTTCAAGAAAGTATATATCATATATCATACGTATTTCAAACTGTCCATCTTTTCTTTGCTTCCTTGTAATGCATTTTTTGCTTTAGTCTTTTTTCTCCTTTCTCTCCTCCACCTTTCCTAAACAGGCTACAATTAACCACCAATATATTTGTGTGGCTGTGTGTATACATAGACAAATATATACACCTATATACATGTGTATTTATAGATATGCATATACACACATACAGATATACTATGTATATAATCATATAGATATACATTCATTTGCATGTATGTAAGGTTGTACTAATTTGTCCTCTATTTCTCTGAAGGGGGATAACATCTTCCTTCCTAGGCCCAAGTTTTTCTATATTTTTCTGGCTCCACCAACTTATCATTTCCTATGTCACAGCAATACTCCAACCTTATACTAACTAGTTGTTTTGAATAGTTTGAAACAATATGAATATGGCTGACATATAATTTCCCTATTTTTCTCCTTTGATTGACTATTTTAATTTTAACTTTGAGATCAGCGATGACTATCCCTGTTTTTTATCCCATTCTATTCCTATAGCATCTATAGCCTCCCCCATTCCCCATCTCAGGCTCATCATCTCTGCTTTATTGTGGACTCCTGGCTGGGACAGGGCCTTCACAAGATCTACATCTGCCATGGAGTCACAGCTGCCACTCTAGCTCAGGTCCTCATCACCTCTCATCTAGTTTAGTTTCACACCCTACTGATCCATTGATCTTTCCACCTTGAGTCCATCCTCCACACTGCTGCCAGATATTTGGCTTAAGCACAGATTGGACCATGTGACTCCTCTACTCGATCAAGTTTTCTTACTGCCTCTAGGATCAAACAAATTCCTCTGTTCAACTTTGAAAACCCTAGACAACCTGACCCAGCTCTATCTTCCCAGCATTGTCAGAACATGCTTCCCATACTCCAAGATTCAGATAAACTGCCCCTCTCTACATACATCCCATTCCCCACCTCCTTGTCTTTGTACTGGTCGCCCCACCTGCCTCTTGAGATACTAGAGCCACCTGCCAATGGCTGCTGGAGGTCAAACTCAGACCTCTAACTCAGATCTCTTCCTTTGAGGGGATGATGATGATACAAGGAGACTGAGAGGCTGTTGCATTGTCTGACCTCTCTCCTCTTCCCTCTGCCTCCAATTTATTTTCCCAGTCCACAAGCAACATCTGCATCAGTAAAAGCTGCTTTGCATCTCCTTCAGATGCTATGATCCACAGCTGTGGAGGCTGTAGGAGAATTGACCTGTCCTTTCACTTAGGCATGGTTCTTAACACATGCTTAGCCTGTTCTCCTTCTTTTTCCCCTCAAAAGTTCCCTTCCTTTAAAATGGATCTCAAGCATCACCTTCTATATAAAACTTTATAAATAAAACACAATAGATACTTAATATTTATTATTCATAATTATGTCAAATAATATCCCTGGACACTTTTGCTAAGAGTTAGAGATACAAAAAAGGGAGTAGGGGGGCAAAAGTCAGTCTAATGAGAAATAATCCCCCCCAATTTTATTTTTTCAATACATACTGCTTTATGAATCATGTTGGGAAAGAAATAAGAACAAGAAGGAAAAACCATGGGAAAGGAAAAACCATGGGAGAGAAAAAAAAGTTAACATAGCCTATATTGATTTACATTCAATCTCCATCATTCTTTTTCTAAATGCAGATGGCATTTTCTATCCAAAGTTTATTGGGATTGCCTTGGATCACAGAGAAGAAGCAAGTTTTTCATAGCTGATCATGCAATCTTACTGTTACTGGGTACAATATATTCCTGATTCTGCTTGTTTTGCTCAACCTCAGTTCATGTAAATCTTTCCAGGCCTTTCTAAACTTAGTATGTTCATCATTTTTTTATAGAACAATAATATTTCTGTTACTTTCATATACTACAACTTATTCAGCCATCTAATGGGGAATAATCTAATGAGTAAAATCATATGCTATTTGTTTGGCTTTGACAGCCTGATTATCCTCTACTTCTCAATGGCTTTGATTAGGAGAAAAACAAAGATCATCATAAACTAAGTTACTCTTCTTAATCAAATTAGTAAGGCTGAAAGCAGAGGGAAAAGGAAAGGTAGGAAAAATAGATCTATAAGATGAAAAGAATTGAAATTAAGTAATTTGGAAAAGGATGAAGGTTAATTCAACAATAGTCTTCAAATATATAAAAGACTATTTGTCTCCACACTCCCAATCTGCTAATGAATTTATAATCTGGTAATAGACTTATAGCACATTGTTTATAATTACTTCTTCTCCTCCCTACTCCCACCTCCTTCAGCCCAAAGCTAGATTTCATCAATGTTGGAAACTCTACAGAATTCCAGGAAGAGATGAAGTTAAGAATGTTTTGGATTTTCTTTTTTAACAATTGTTATGATAAATTTGAGATTAAGGGAAACTAAGCCACAAAAGTCAGAACATAATCTGATAAATCTAGCAATTACCAATAATTGAGGGCAATGATCCCTTAGTAATCAAAGAGACACCCAACTAATGAGAACTTTCTTTTATGTATTCTGGTTACAGAAGTTCCTTACATAATGTCAGACTGGTGCCAACTAACCTAAAACCGTGATTGGTCCATAATTACACTGACTTGCAAAAGGGTCCTCCAGAGCCAATGGTAACAAGAACACAGAATTAATCAGCTCCTTGGAAAGTCCCTAACCCCACCCTCCTTTGTACTAAAGAAAAAGAAATCCAAAGCAAAACATCCTATGACCAGATTGAATCACTTCAAGAGTCAGGTTCACTCTAAGTCACCTGTATACTCTCCTGTCAAGCATTATGCTGCTCAAAGTTATATACATAATTTATCAAGTATCACACACTACCAAGGCCCATATAAAATAGTTCTGGAGCAAAGCCTTTTAAAATTGCTTATAATGATTACTGTTGTGATTAATAAAATTCCTTACTAATCAATCAATGATCAATTTAACAGAATAAAAATGCTGCTTCTACAAATAAAATGAAAACACTAAAGAAAAACACTGAAATTGAAATGAAAGCTACGGAAGACAGATTTGGAAAGGAGATTAATATCTTGGCACAACCCGGGACAATTTGACAAAAACAAATGCTCTGAAAATTTTTATATTATTGTTGAGTTGTTTCAGTCATGTCCAACTTTTTGTGACCCTATTTTGGGGTTTTCTTTGCAAAAATATTGGAATAGTTCTCCATTTTTTTCTCCAGCTTATTTTACAGGTGAGAAAACAAGAGTCAAACAAGGTGAAGGGAATTGCCCAGGGTCACAAAGGTAGTAAGTATGTAGAGCCACACTGAACTCATGAATATAATGTCTTCCTGGTGCCAAGCCCACTGCTCTATTCACCATACTACCTAGACCTGAAAATTACAATGAACTAAATAGAAGCCAATGATTCTAAAAGACAACATGAAATATTAAAATCAAAGTCAGGAGACTAAGACAAAAGCAGAAGAAAATATAAAGTATATCAAAAACAACTAACCTGGAAAACATCATAGGGGCAAAAATTTTAAATCATTGGACTATCCGAGAGACAAAACTAGAAGAAAAAAAAAAAAACCTACACATATTTTAGGAAATCTTAAAACTGCCTACATCTGTTAGAACCAAATTGAGAAGTAGAAATAAAGTCCAGTCACCTATAGAAAACCTCAAAATGAAAACTCCCAGAAATAACATCCAGAGCTTTCAGGTCAAAGAAAATGACAAGTTGTCAGAAATGAAGAATTAATGTACTAAAGAACTATATTTAGTATCACACATGACTTAATAGCTACTATTATAAAGAAAGAGGGAACTTAAAACACAGTATTCCAGAAGGCAAAATGCATAGATTAACAGCCAAGACTACCTCATCCAGCAAAACTAAGTATGATCCTAAAGGGGAGAAAATGGATCTGCATAAAAATAGAGGATTTCCAAATATTCTTGATGAAAAAACCAGAAATGTATAGAAGCTCTGAAGAATATCTGAAATGCAAATATTAGGAGCAACATTAAAAAGTAAACTCAAAATAATAAAAGATTAAACAAAGAACTGTTTCCATTCTAAAATGGGGAGATAATACATGTGACCCTTCTGAACTATATCATCAAAAAGCATAGAAGGACAGCAATCTTAGACAATTCTAAAAGACTCATGCAAAATGCTGTCCACTTCAGAGAAAGAACTATGGAGTCTGAATGCATACTATTTTCACTTTTGTTGTTTTTTTTTCTTTGTTCGGATTCCTTTTTCACAAAATACTAATGTTATATTTAATACAATAGTACATGTATAGCCTATGTCAGATTGATTGCTATATTGGAGAGAGGAGGAAGGGAGAAAAAAATGGAAATCAAGATTTTATAAGTTAAATGTCAACGATTAATAAATAATTTTTTAAAAGATAACAGAAGAGTTCCAATTAGAAAGACCTAAGAGTAGTTCCATTGTGTCTTGATGGTCTTAAGAGAAAACTTGAAAAGAAAGGAAGAGGAATACCTCAGGGGAGTGAGGAAGATAAAGGAAGATTAATGAAAATTATCCCACATGATTAAGGTGTGCAAGTAGAAGTCTATATAAACAAAAAGAAGACAAAAAAAATATATAAATAAGAAGGGAACGACAAAAAGAAGTCCATATAAACAAGAAGGAAAAGACAACGAGAAGTTTATATAAACAAAAAAGAAGAGATGACAAAGAGGAAGCAACTGACATTTAACAGTCACCCTCATCTGAACTGGTCAAAGGAGAGAAGAACATCCATATAGATTGGGATATATCAGGGAAAGGGGAGAAGGGAGCAGTAGAGAGACAGTAGATGTAGGTAGGAAGTAATCTTAAGCAAAATAAACTTTAAAGATGTACAAAAATATGTATAATTCTTTATGATGTAGCAAAGAATGAGAATCTTGAGTGGGTACCCAAAAATGTGGGAAATGGCTGAACAATTTACAGTATATAATACTACTGTGCCATAAGAAATGATGGGGATCATTTCAGATAAATATATGGACTGATGCATAGTAAAGTGAATAGAACCAGTAGAATAATTTATCTAATAATAATAATAATATGGTAAAGACAAACAATTTTGAAAGTATTAGAGGCTGCTAACAATGGAATGACCATTGCAAGTACTAATGATGAAATATGCACATGCTCCATCCATTTCCTAATAGAGAAGTAAAAAAAATTCACAAGCATGAAATGAGAAGAATTTTTTTTTGGATTTGGTCAATGTGAATTTTTTTTTTTTTTGTCCAACCATACATGTTGATAAAATTGTTTTGTTTTGTTTTTTTCCTCAATGAGGGAAGAAAATTTTGGTGGGAAAGAGGGAAGGCAGAATTAGTCCTAATTTTAAAATATATATAATTCTAAAAAATTAATTGGAAACTAGATTGATTTTTAAGAATAATTAGAGCAAAAGTCAAAATAGAAACAATAGATAACTTCATCAAAAGAGCAACAATGAGACAACCTGCTAACACTTTGAGGATGCAACTAAAGCAATTGTTAGGGGAAAACTGAAATCACTAAACACTTGTGTTATTGTTATTCTAAATACATCAATGAGTTGAGCAGGCAACTAAAAAAAAATCTAACCAAAAAAATTTTAAACTTCAATAAATATCAACAAAGAAATTCTGAAAATCAAGTAAGAGATTAACAAAATTATGAACAAAAAACCCCATTGATATAGTAAAAGTTATTTTTACAAAAACTATTAGTTAATTTGATTTTCACAAAGAAAAAAAACAAATTGTGGTTCTGCCTTATACTCTTCAGATTAGTAAAGAAGACAAAAGAAAGTTGATGAAAGGACTGCAGGAAAACAGGCACTTCTGTTGGGCAAGTTCTGAATTGGTCCTATCATTCCAGAAATTAATTTGGAACTATGCCCAAAAAAGTGTTAAAATTGACATCCTTTTCTGACTCAATCCCACTACTGGGCCTATACTCTTTTTTAAAAATCAGGAAAGAGTAGGGGAAAATATGTATAAATGTGTTTTTAGCAGCTTACTTACAGTAGGAATTTCCTGGAATTTCTACATATGATCCACATACTGAAAGTTATGATATATGAATGAAATGTAGTACTCTTTTTTTTACCATAAGGAATGATGAAAGGGACAGTTGCGAAAAAACCTTGGGAAAGTGGTATAAATTGATGGAGGGAGTAGTGATCAGAATCGGGAGAACAACTTATTCAGTAAGACCATGATTGGCTATATAATGATATATATATATATATATCCTTCTTCCGTCTAATCCTTCTTCCACATAATGGCCTTTAAACCCATGAATACTCCCCAGCTATATCCAGGACCAGCATCTCTTTCGATCCAGTCTAACACTGTCAACTTGCCTGCCTGCTGGATGACTACTTAAATACCTCATCAGTGGCTCAAACTCAACACATCTGTTGCCTTTATAAAATCCAGAATCTTGATCCCAACTCCAGGTCTCAGGTCCTTTCCTTCCCACCACCCAAGCAAGATGACATTCCCTTCTCATGGCTCCATAGGAACCCCTGAGGGGCAGAATGATTCTCTCTGATGTCATTAAGTCAAACATTCATTCCAGTGTGTTCTCCCCACTCTTAACCAACAGAGATTTATTGTTCAACCAATTTCCTTAAATTAGCTAATTCAAAGGGATATTTCCTAAGAAATTATAACAAGAACAGAGATATAAATATTTCCCTCCAACAAGTCAAAGTACGTTCCCCTCTCTACAATTTTGATTTCTGAAGAAAGTAAGCTCAGAATTTAAATGATTTCTCTGCCAAGATGATGTGAAAATGTGACAGAGCCGATGAATTTGTTACACCCTCTTGGATGCCACTGATCCACTTCTATGGCAGGCCAGACAGATTGCTTAGGACTTTGATCCTCAGGGCTTCTAGAGACTGTCAGAGAAATCTGCCATGGACTTTAGCTCCCAGCTCTCTGCTCACCTCCTGCCTTTTCCAGGCTCACAAGGTTGTCTCTGATCTATTAGAAGAAAAGACCAATGCAAAAAGGCCAGAACCAAGACCGGTTTTCGTTGGCTACATTTCAGAACCCCAGGTGGAGAAATGAAAGGTCCAAGTCCTCTCTCCTCACACAGAGGCTTCCAGCATCTTATCTCCATGGCAGCCAGTGAGAGAAGCTCTGGCTGATTAGTACCTTCCAAATATGAGCTTCCTTCTCATTCAGCAGCCAATCAAAAGACTTCTTTACACATTAAAGGGAGCAGAAGCGGTCAGAACACCTGTGCCTGTTCTAAATTGGGGAGCAGGGCCTTCCATTTTCTCATTATACTTTTCCAGAAATAGGATTCTCAGCCTCTTCAAAATGGGCTGGCAGCAGACAGAACATGCTGTGCATGATGGAGCCTCCCACTGGCCAGGTTCCCATTATATACACAAAACAGAATTCATCATCTAAATCTGCCCCTTAAGTCAAATGTTCCTCTTTTTATTGAAGGCTTTCCATCTTTTCGGGTAGCCCACTTCCAGTCTGTACCACCAGACTCATCCTTGATTCTCCCCTAGGCTTTATCTCTTACCTCCCAACACACAATCTGTTGTCAATTCTGATGTATTCTATTTCACCAATATCTTTTACATTACCCTCCTTTTATATCATCCATTCAATGGATGTCTACCATTTTATCACTTCTCACTTAAGTAACTATAATAGTCTCCTAATTCATCTCCTCACTTCCAAACTTCCCTCTTTTCAATCCATCCTCCACACAGATGCCAAAATAATCTTCCTAAGACACAGGTCTGCCCAAATCATTCTCCTTTTTGAAAGCCTCCCAAATTCTATTGACTACAAAATATAAATCCCCAAAAGAATTCAAGATCAATACAGTGATTTTCTACCTTTCTCTTCATACTTTTCATCATACATTCTACTAGATGAAAAGAGATCATATTTGTAAAGTGATTTGCAAACCATATCATTCTATAAAAATTCTGGATGTGGTTATTATTTTTCAGCCAAACCTAACTAGTAGATATTTCCCAAAACTGACATAGAATCTCAAGCCTCCTGATGTTTGCACAATCCATTCCCAATGCCCAGAATTCATTTCCTACTCATCTCTGCTTCTAATGATCCTTACTTTTTACAAAAATCTTAGGGTCTATGCCCTGACTCCATAATGCCTTCCCTGATGCATGCAATTTAGGAAAATGGTGAAGTGGAATAAGGCTGGCTTTGTTAGTGAAGTGCCCTGGATTTGAATTCCATCTCTTTTGCTTACAACCTGGACCAGTGTCTTTCTTTCATTTCTCCTCATCTATAAAATAAAGAGGCAGAAAACAGTTGAGTGACTTACTTAAGGTCACCCAGGAAATGTTTAAGGCCAAATTTGAACTCCAACCTGACTCCAGACTCAGTGCTCAATACCCACTGCCCTGTCCAAGTGCCTCATGCATTGTGATAAAATGCCTTATCCCAGAAGCAAATTGGCAGGAATGTCTCAAGTGCTAGTTTCGGAGTGAGGAATTTAGGTTTGATTCACCCCTTCTTAGACACTGACTGGCTATGTTTCCCTCAGTAAATTATTTATCCTCCTGCAGCTTCCATTTCCTCATCTCTAAAATGGGGGAAGAACTAACACTGGTGTTGCAAGGTTATTATTGAAGCTCAAACGATATGGATGGATGGATGGATGGATATTAAGAATTTACTATGTGAAAAGCCCTGAGATAATGTATGTAAAGTTCTGTGCAAACCCTGAAGGACTAAGTGAACTTCAGCTATTGTTTATTATCCTGCCCTGCTGGCAAAGCACTTCATTCTATTCAATATTTTTCCAGTTAGCAAAATGATTCTGATATGAAGGTCACCAAAGACATTTCCCTCTCCCACATAAGACACTTTCTATTTCTCTTCTGCTCCCAAAGCTTTTTCCTTTTTAAGATTAGTGGTAAGATGAAAAAGTAAATATTGCTTTTTGAGAAACGACATACCCACTAAGTGGGTTTCTCTGCCTCTCCTCTCCTCTTTATCCCCTTCTCTTTCCAATCTCTTCCTTTTCCCCTCCCTCTTTTTTATCCCTATTCCCCTCCCTCCTTCTCTTCTCCCCCTTTTGCTCTCCTCTCTTTTCTTCCTCCACCATTTTCAGTCTCTCTCCCGCCCATCCTTCTTTTCTTTTTCCTCCCTCTCTGCTCTTTCCCTCTCTTCTTCTCCTTTCCCCTTTTTCTCCATCTACTTCCTTTCCCCCTTTTTAATCTTTACCACCTCTTTCGGTGGTACTTGAAGGGTTCCAAGAGATGGCAGGAAAAAGAACATTTTTCTGTATGGGAAACACCCTTTAGAAAGCTTTAGTAATTATAAAATTAATGGAAATTTTAAATGTGACTCTTGTAACAAATGAGACTTTTGTAAAAAAAAGTATTTAGCACAGAGCTTGGCACATAGTAGGTGCCACATACATGCTTATTCCCTTTCACTTTTTAAATTTATTTGACTTATTGTTAATTAATTTATTCTTTTCATTTATTATCTATAATATTGTGAGCACTTAAACTATATCTTTACTTCCTTTTCAAGGTTCTTTCTCTTTCTCATTTTAAATTTATCTTACTTATTGTCTAATTAATTTATTGTTTTTCATTTATTCTCTATAATATTGTGAGCACTTAAACTACACCTTTGCTTTCCTTCCAAGATCCTTTCCCAGTGGTCCTAACCTAGAATACAAAGTCTAGGGGAGGCTGTTATGGCTCAGCATGCAAGTCTCCTCTTGCCTCCTTCTAACAGAATGTTATACCAGCTATAAATATTTGATGGCACTGGCAAGCCTCCAGGTACTGGCTTACATCTTCCACTGCCAGAAGCCCTTTGCTGTGGTGTTATTTCTACTTCATTCTATTATGTAACATGGACATTGGACGGTAGAAACAGATGGGATAGGGTTTTTTCAAATATAAATTGCTTTGCTAAAGTAATCTGCTGGGTAATAACCTTTGGACCTTACGGAACCACATACAGATTATTATGACATAACTGTAAATCCTGTTAAAGATACAAACATAATTGTATATGTGTGTGTGTGTGTGTGTGTGTGTGTGTGTGTGTGTGTGTATGTGTGTGTGTGTGTTTGGTAAAAGCTCAATAAATTAATTGGACTTCCAAGAACTGGATCATTTGCCACACAAATGTCACAAATATTGCTCCACAACATAACTCGATGTTTAAGATCACACTAAAAACAGATAAATTGTACTATAATTAATCAAGTCAATTCTGGTATTCATGATCAATAAATTGTTCTTGCTCATGAAGAATACTATTCATATTTGGTGTTTATTCTAAGAATGTCATATTGTAGCACACCTTTATTTTGAATCAAGAAAAAAAACAAGGGCAGCTAAATGGTATAGTGGATGGAGAACCAGCCCATGAGTTTAAATGTAGCCCAAATCCTTTCATCCCAGTTGCTTCCAAAAAGAAAAATGGAAAAAAAAAACAATAGCACAGTGTTCCAATAGAATGTGAACACTTTGAGAGCAGGGACCATCTCCCTTTTGTATTTCTGTCCCCAGCTCCCACCATTGCCTCTGGCACATAAAGGGCATCAAAATATTAATTGATTGGTTACTAATGGGGATTTGAGTTTGCTGACAAGCAGAATTATAACGAGGAATGTTTGCACCTGTGTTGAGGACCATAAACTGTACTTGGGAAAAAGAGTAAAAATATCTTCAATGAAGGGAAGGAGACAAGATTAGAAGATAAAAAACTCCTTTTCATTGGGAAGAGAATAGACAGAACAGATTCAGGAAGGAAAGAAACTCACCCAAACCTATCTTCTGGTGGTTTCCTGTTTTAATTATTCTTGAGGTGCTTTTAAAGAGCAGCTAGGCCAGAGTTCAAATTTGACCTCAAACATTTATTAGCGCTTTGAATTTAGGAAAGTCACTTTACCTGTTAATCTAAGTTTGCTCATAAAATGAGCAAAAATGAGCTACAGAAGGACATGACAAGCTACTCCATTATCTTTGAGGAGAAAACCCCAAAATGGGATCATAAAAAAAATCAGATTTCACTGAACACGAACAATAAAACTTGGGGCAAAAGTACTGCTGAAGAACTGCAAATGTTATCAGGACTTTAAATTTGGTGCCCTAGGGCAAAAATCCTGTTGTCCTAAGCTATAGCTCTGCTAAAAAGTGATTGTTTTTACAGAAATATATTTTATAGTTGTACAATTCTTGTTCCCTTTCTGAGTTTTAAATAGACTACTGTTTTATTGGTACCTCTTCTTCCCTCTCCATCCTAAATGTTGATGTTAGTCAAAACTTCTCTTAAGCCCTATCTTCTATTCCTTCTCTATATTTTTCTTTGGCAATTTCCAAACTTCTCAGAATTTCATTTATGTCTTCCATATGCACAATTGCTACAAATATTTCAAAACCTGACCACTCTTCTCAATTATAGATTGAATAAGTTGAAATGACCTATAGATATCTCCACAGATATGTCCAACAGTACTTTAAACTCCACATGGTTAAAATTAAACTCCTGGTCATTCCCTCTGAGAGCTTTCATTCCTTTTCTTGGTTTCCCTGTTTCTGTTATTAGCACAGTCTATCTCTGGAGCTTGAAACCCTGGAGCCATCTTTTCCCACCCTCCTTCCCCCATATTCAATCATTTGTCATGTAATCTACCATAATTCCACAATATATTTTGCATCTGTCCTCCACTTTCATTCCCACTGCAACCACCTTATTTCATTATATCTCAGCTGGATTATTTTAGTGTTTCCTAACAGATTTCTTGGCCTCCAGTCTCTGTTCTATTTTACATATAGCTGTCAAAGTAATCTTAGGACATTGTACAATCTTTAACTTGGAAGGAATCTTAAACACCATCCAGTCTAAACTCCTAAAACCACACAGAAGATATCCCAACTGTTTATGTTAAATCACTAAAGCTTAAAACTGTGTTAAAATTTTGAAGGTACCCTATATTTAAATCTTGGAGGTACCTCAAAAACCTATACTATCCCCTTCTTTCAGAGGAGGAAACTGTAGCTAAGAGAAATTGGGAGATGTGCCCAGGGTCATACAATTAGTAATTTCATTACAGTAATACAATTAGAAGCAGTATTTGGGACAAAGCTGACTTAAGTCCAAATGCATTATACCAAAGCTTCTTAAACTATGGGTCACAACCCCACATGGAGTCACATAACTGAATGGGGGTATTTATTTTATATGCCTATATAAAAATTTCTTGAAAAGAGGTCACATGTGGAAAAAGTTTAAGAAGTCCTGTACTATACAATATATACAAAATATACCATTTTGGCCCTCTTTATGCAGGAATCTTCTGTTTAATATCTCTAATATATGAGCGACCAACTTTTGTTTGAAAACTTCCAGTAATGAAGAACTCACTGCTTCACAAAACACAGAACTCCATTGACAGAAAGCCTGCATTATTAAGAAATTTTATGAATGGGAAGCTCTGATCACTTCACTCCTAAATTCTCTATGGCTTACCAGATAGAATCCCAACTTCTTAACCTCATATTCCACGCTCCCAAATCTGCCTGCAACCTACTTTTCTACTTTGGTCTAATATAACTCCTTTTACGAATGGGATGATCTAGGCAAACTAAACAGCTTACCACCTCCTAAATTTATTAATTTATCTAGATTCAATTTCTAAACATTTATTAAATATGTGCTATTTGCAAGGAGCTAGGTTAAGCCGTGGAGATATCAAGATGAAAAATATTCATCTCTTAAGGAATTTAAAATTTATTGGGAAAATACAACTTGTGTAATTAAAATACAAAGTAGAAAATGCTAAGAGGGATCCAGAGAAAGTTCACTAACCAAAAAAGTCAACACACACATATCTATATCTATATGTAGAGAGAGAAAGGGAAAAAAAAAGAAAGAAATATTGCAGAGAAGATTCTCTGTTATAGAAGGTATGTTGGAGCACATGAGCTTTGAGGTCTCTCTCAACTCTAAGATTATACGTTATATTAATTTCAGGCATTTATCACAGTTTAATTGGTATCAACTTATCTCCTCTGCTAAATAGTAAGCCTCCTAAGACCAAGGCTAATGGTTTCTTTATTTTGGTCTTTAACTCATTGAGTAGTGGAGCACTTTACAATTTGTAGGTTGCTTGATAAATCAGCTGACTTGAAGATTTCCTTAAAAATATATTAAATAACTACTAAATGGATCATAACTATTCCTATTAATTATCACCTGTCGCATCTAAATAAATTATGTTTCATTTCTATTTTACTATTACTATTTTCAAACAAGTCAGAAAATTTAGGCTCTTGTGAAACTGTTTTAGGATGCTTTAAACATTTTTTCTCCTGCTTTTTTTCTCAATGAATTGGGAGACAGCTGTGCAAACTTAGATTTATAATGCACAGCTTGTAGTAATTAATTTTTTTCTACTTTCTCCAAACCACAACAAACACTCCCTGCAATTTTTAATGTAGCTTGAAAACATAGCATCTATTTTTACACTTTCATAGGAGAAAGAAACAAAATTCAATTCATTGAAATAAATGAAAAGTTGCAAAAATTACAAAGAACATCATTTCTGATTCTCTATAAGCTGTATGATGCTGGACAACCCCCCTCCCCCACCTCAATTTTCTCTTATACAGAACTAGAGGGTTTCCCTTCCAGTTCCAGGAGCCAAAACTAGTTATTTGATTCTAAATGTGATAACAGGGAACCGCTGTTGAACAGAGGAATATTGAGATCAGATCTGAATTTTGAGAACATCACTTTGGCAGCTAAATGGAAGATGAAATAGAGAGACTTGTGGCAGGCAGAATAATCAAAAAGTCACTCACTAGGCCACAGTACTATGATGGAAAAACACTAATAATTAAATTTTAAATGCTATAAAGAATTTCATTTTGTTTCATTATTTTTTTCATCAGTTTCCTTCTTTAATAATTTTTTTTTTTTTTGCTGAGGCAATTGGGATTCAGTGACTTGCCCAGGGTAATGCAGTTTAAAAAATTTTAATATACTAGTAGAGGTGGAAACATGTATATGTATGTACTATTTAATGTATGTACAAGTACATGTTTTATTTGTGTTTATAGATAACATATATAAACACATATCATTTTTCATCTCTTTGCCTCTAGAAATTCTCAGAAACCAACTTAAATGGGCAATTTAGCTTCAAAGAAAGTAAAGATTACTACTGAAATTTTAGTTTAAAAAAAAATTATAAGTATTAAGAATTAAGTTGATTTAACATGTATTGGTCAACCTGCCATCTGGGAGAAGGGTTGGAGGGAAGGAGGGAAAAGTTGGAACAAACGGTTTTTCAATTGTCAATGCTGAAAAATTACCCATGCATATATCTTGTAAATAAAAAGCTATAATAAAAAAATAAAAAATACAATGTTACTGTTAAAAAAAGAAAGAAAGAAAGACAAAATTAATGTCACCTCCAATAACCTTGAAAAGGAATAGAGAAAAACTGCTGAAAATGGTAATGTGGTTTCCTTTACTTTCCCGAAGACATGGATTTGCTTTAAAAAAAAAAAACTTTTTGCGTTCAGTGATATGAACTTTGTCAACCTTGTGGCATTTTCTCAATAGAATAAAGTTCAGATGGGAAGAGAGGCAAGTAGGGCAGAGCTGGCATAAATCTTTTAAACATATTCTATACTTTAAAACAATAAACTATGTATGTTTTATATACAATCTACTTTTTTCTATTCTTTGAAAATACTTACACTTGTTGATGTTTAACAAATTCATCATAAAAAAAAATTTTAAAAAAAAAACACATTTCTGATAGTTGTGTCAATTTATTTGATGCTAAATGCTGAGGATTTGAATACAGTGGTCTGTTTCAGCTACAATCCTGCCTGAAACAATTTTAATTAATTCGACACTCCTCCAAATTCAAGCATTTTCTGCCTGGAGAGAAATTTCCAAACTTGCAGAGTCCCCTCATACCTTCTATCAGTCTCTAACAGACACTTCTGAAGTAGCATTTATAGAATCTTAAACAAAGAACAATGAAATCACAATATGTCACAGTTCAGGATTAGCATTCTCCTTTACCTAATTGAAAATAGTCCTTTGATCTCTAAAAATATCCTTGGGGGATCATCCTCCTAAACCACCCAACTCCTCCTTGACCATTTTTTTCAGACTCTCCTGCAGCTGATCACAAGTCAGTCAGTCAATTAACATTTATTAAATGCCTACTATGTGCCAGGAACTGTGCTAAACCATGGGAATAAAAACAAAGACAAAGAATAATCCCTGCTTTCAAGAAACTTATCATTTAATGGTGACATGAAGTAGTCAAAAAAAACTTGTTGCTTTTGATTAATATCCCTGTCCCTTCAGGAAATGGTCAAAAATGTGATTTATTACTCTCATCCCTTCAGGTAAATCAAACCAAGGTCCCTGGTCCCTTTGATTGTTCTTAATTGGTCACCACTCTATTTACATCAAGGGATGAATCCTTTCTGTACTTGATTTGGAGAAAGGGGAGCAGAACACTGTTTCAGAATTGATAGTTAAAGAATTATAAAGGTTTTTATCCCTGATTAGTCCAAAGTCTTCAGACCAAGATAATTTTAAAGTGCTTTCTTAATATTTCTTAAAGGTGAAGTGAGTATGTTTCCACAGGATTTATGTGAGATTAAAGGCTTTATTTTTGTAGGTACATTTGGTTATTTCTATTTCTGAATGGCTAGTAAGCTTATGACAAAAAAATATCATTTGCAAAGTCTTTTTCCTTCTTCCATTTCAAAATATATTTTGTTGCTATTTCCTCAATGATTTTACTTTTCCCCTTTGAAGTGAAGTCAACTAGAAAGAGATGACACATTTTTAAAAATCCTTTTGTGTTCTTATTTATTCATTAAGAAGAGCAGACTGCATTAAAAATGAGCAAAGAAAGAATGTGAATATGGTTTACAGGATGCTGGCTCCCCCAAGAAAACAAAAAACAAAAACTAAAAGAAAATTCTACCACTCTTTTACCTCTATCCTCCCAGTTTCACAGCTGTTAGAAAATGTGTGAGTTCAGAGCAGAGAAAAAGAAGCCGTCAAAAACAGAAATTGGATAAGGTAGGCGTTCTTAACTGGGGCCAGGGACCTGATCAGTTTTAGGGGGTCTGTGAACTTGAACAGGAAAAAACTTGCATCTCTCTTCATTAAACTTAGAGGAAATTTATCATTTCCTTCCATTTTCACATTATTCAGAAAAAAGAAGGGAGACAGAGCCAAGATGGCAGAAAGTAGACAGATCTTTATTTGAGTTCTTCGTGGTGTTCCTCAGATCAATAACTGATCAAGCCTCTGAACTGGTTGGAGTGACAGAATCCACAAATATTTGGAATGTAACAAATTTCCAGCAGAAGATATTTTGGAAGAATTTCAGAAAAGGTGGAGGAAGGGGGGGTAGGCAACCAATTGCAGGTGCAGTGCAGGGACCCAGGGCTGGGGAGTGTACTGGGATGTTTTTAGCCAAAATACATGAGCATTGGCTACTCTGTCCTGCTTATAAGCCAGTGGATCAACAGATTAGCTGTGAGATATCCAACACAAATACAAAAGGCAAATAGTGAGCCTCTAAATTCTAGAATAAGGCAGGACCTGGCCAGCCCACTCTGCACTGGAAGTCTGGGTGGGCTCCAGGCAACCTAAAACTGCTGTCCCCTGTAGAGGAAGCTTGGGACAATCTGCCTTTGCCCTAAGAGCAGACCTCAACCTTAAAAAACAATTAGCAAAAAAAAAGCAAAAAGAACTCTTACCAAAATAGCTTTTATGAAGAAAGAGAAAAACTGCCCTCAAATCTTGAGGATTCTAAAGGTAAATCATCTCCAGATGAAGCTCAAAGGGTGATATGAGTTGGTGTCTATCTCACCAGGCTCTCTTTGAAGAATTCAAAAAGGATCTTGAAAGAGAGTTAGACGAGAAATGGGGAAAAGAAATAAGAACTTTACAATAGAGTTTGGAAAAGGAAAAACAGAAATTATCTGAATAAAACTTGCAAAATAGATTTAGTGAAATGGAAAAATCATATAACTCCTTACAAAATAGATTTGACAAAATGGAAAAAGCACATAGCTCCTTGAAAAACAGAACTTGTGAAATGGAAAAAAAATCCAATGAACAAAACACTTCATTTAAGAGTTCAGTTGACCAAATGCAAAAGGAGATAAGAAAGCTAACTGTAGAAAATAATTCACTAAAAATTAGAATTGAACAAATGGAAATGAATGATTCAATGAGACTTCAAGAATCAGTCAAACAAAACCAAAAAGTGAAACAATAGAAGAAAATGTAAAATACCTCATTGGAAAAACAACTGACCTGGAAAATAGATCTAGGAGAGACAATCTAAGAATTATTGAACTTCATGAAAACCATGATGAAAAAAAGTCTAGATATCATCTTTCAGGAAATCATCAAGGAAAACTTCCCTGATGTCCTAGAACCAGAGGGTAAAATAGCCATTGAAAGAATTCCCCAATCACCTGCTGAAAGAGATCCCAACATGAAAAGTCCAAGGAACATCATAGCTAAATTACAGAATTATCAGATCAAGGAGAAAATATTGCAAGCAGCCAAATATCAAGGAGCCACAATCAGAATTATCCAGGACCTAGCAGCTTCCACTTTAAAGAATCAAAGGGCCTACAATTTGATATTCCAAAAGGCAAAGGAACTTAGGTTACAGTCAAGAAACAACTATCCAGCAAAATTAAGCATTATCTTTCAGGGGAAAAGATGGGCATTCAATGAAACAGGTAGATTTCATTCATTTCTGATAAAAAAAAAAAAAAAAAAGACAAGAGCTGAACAGAAAATTTGATCTTCAAATATAGAACTCAAGAGAAGCACAAAAAAAGTAAAAATAAAAGAAAAAATCATTTTCTTTTAAAAGTTAAAAAGCATATATCCCTATATGGGACAATGATATGTTTAACTCTTGAGATATGTATCTCTGTTATGGGTATACTTAGAGGGTGCAGATATAATTTTATTTTATTGGGATGATATAAAAAAGAGGAGGAAAGGGAATTCTACTGGAAGAAGAGGAAACTGGAGTTAAAATGGGATAAATCACATCTCATGAAGAGGCAAAAAGATCTATTACAATTGAGAGACAGAAGGGAGGGATACAATCTATGTACAAATAACTTGATATAAATAAAGAGTAAATATGTAAAGAAAGTATCAAAATTTTGCTTTGAAGTTGTAGGGAGTCATTGAGGCAGCTTTTTATGAAGCTAAGATCTGCAGGGATAGAAATCATAAATAGAAGTTTAGATACATATATTGGGCAGAGACTCCTAAGGTTGCATCCCAGACACCAAAGATATTGCTTCTTCAAACTATAAATTAATCTGGCAAGGTTCTGTACCTCATTATCCCTATAACTTTCCAAGTGAAAGTATCTTCTCTGATCACCTTTCCCCTTCATATGTTATCTCCCCTTATTAAAATATACATTCTTTGATTGCTGAGATTTATGGCCATAAAAACACAAAAGAACAAACATAGAAAAAGGGTA
The DNA here is from genome assembly GCF_016432865.1 of Antechinus flavipes. Classification (NCBI taxonomy): domain Eukaryota; kingdom Metazoa; phylum Chordata; class Mammalia; order Dasyuromorphia; family Dasyuridae; genus Antechinus; species Antechinus flavipes. Next base: position 43,239,075 of record NC_067400.1, read on the forward strand.
CCACGCAATAAAACAGACTTCCAACAGGGATGGTGTTTGGTCATAAAAAAATCTCAAATGACTCTTTAATTCTCCCTCATTTTCTACTATTAATACAGTAAACTTTCTAGCCTAAGACACAGTTTAGGAATGTTAGCCCAGATACTTATGCTAACATTTTTACAATTGGATACAGGTAGTCTCAGAGGACAAGGAAAGAGTGTTTTCTTAGCATTCTTCACTTTTGCATAGTATTTGTCACATAATAAATGCTAAATAATATTTTTCTTTCTTTATTTTTAATTTTATACGTTCCTCCATGGAGCTACTGATATGATAGGCTAGGCTGTTTTCTCCACTGAGTTTCTATTTGCTACTTCTCTACTGAATTACTGCTATGCTGTTTATTTAGCAAAGGCAAGTTTTTTTTATCTTTTTATGCTTGCTCACAGAGTCAAGTTATTTCATCTTTTTTTGTGAGTCAGAGCCCATAAGTATAGCAGTCCTTTGGGTTAAATCTATCTTTTTGACATCTTCATTTCTTTTTCTATGGGAATTGTCCAATGACCACTGGATATTTAGATTAACATGAATAAATTCTTTTAAGTTCCTATGAAATCCCATACTGTTAGTTCCAAGGCCAGGCAGATTATCCTAGAACTTTATTAGCTGTCCTGAAGGGAAGGAGTAAAGTGACTTTTGTCCTGAATTCTTGTAGCTATGCACAAATTGTTGCCATTCCTGCATAATTTACAATGAGTTTTCACTATTTATAAATTTGCACAAATTAGTTTAATGGGGTTGCTCTCCTATTGACATCAAATAAGTCCAGCATCCCTGAGAGAGCAGGGGATTTGATTAGGGTATGTAATTTTGGAATTTAAAGCAGTTTGGAGTAAATAATAATAATAATACATTTGAATAGCAAGGCCATTCATACAAATTTAATTTGATCCTCACAACAACTTTATGAGGTAAGTAAGGTTAGTGGTTTTATCCCAATTTCATAAGCAAATAAACTGATGCTTAAGAAAGTTAAGTAATGAAATAGAATACTAGAACTAGCTTTGAACTCCTGAGAGTGAAGGATGAGTAACAAGAGTATAAACTTTAATATTTAAAAGCCTTAAAACTATAGGTACACTATTGGATCTTTTAAGGTCACTGTTTCTTCATAAAATAAGGATAATGCAGATAATAAAATAAATATAATATGTGCTCTAGTTACTTCACTGGGTTGTTGCAAAAAATGCAAAGGTTCTATAACCTTTGATTGCAAAGGGTCTTATTGCCTCAGGTACAGGTATACCTGAAAACAGTACAGAAGAACTCAAAAATATGTTTTTAAGTACAAATTCTCTCTGATATTTTGTCATTGCTGGTCAGTAATACTGGTGTAGGCTTTCATTCCAGGCCACAAGAAGCTTGTAGCACAACCCATTGCACAAGACTCTCCCCAAGGCCACACAAAACCCGGAATAAACCCAGAAGAAATTAAAAAAAAAAAAAAAAAAAAAAAAGGCTGCCACCTAGGAAACTAGACTTCCAACGATGACGGTATTTAGTCATAAAGAAATCTCACCAGACTCTTTCATTCCCCTCACTCCATTCTCCAGAACGGCTGGATCAATTCACAACTCCACTAACAATGTATCAGTATCCCAATTTTCCAACATTCCTCTCCAATATTCATCATTATCTTTTCTAGTCCTTTTAGCCCATCTGAGAGATGTGAAGTGATATCTCAGAGTTGTCTTAATTTTCATTTTTCTAATAAATAGTAATTTAGAGCATTTTTTTAATATGAATAAAAATGGCTTTAATTTGTCTGAAAATTGTCTGTTCATATCCTTTGACTAGCAAAAGAATTTTTAAAAATTAGTATAGTGGGGAGCAAGATGGCCAAGTAGATAGGACTTTGTCTGAACTCTTCCTGACTTCCCTCAGAATCAATACTAGATTGAGCCTCTGACTAGATTTTGAAGTAATAGAACCCTCAAATATTTGAAGTGTAACAAATTTCCAACATAAGATATGTCAGAAAGACTTCAGGAAAGATCTGTCTCAATAGTGCAGGGGGAGACTCAGCCTAGTAAAAGTACAGCCAAATATTCCCAGGATGGAGAGACCCTGCCCAGGGATATTCTAGTGGGAGGTTCTTAGCCAAAATACAGCAGCATTAGCTATTCTAGCCAGGTTCAGAAAGCCAGTGGGTTAGCAGACTAATTGTGAGACCTCAAGTGCACATATAGAAGGCAAATAGTGAGCCCCTAAACCCCAGCATGTAGAGCCTATCCAAGTCAGTGGGAAAGCCTGCAGCACTACCTATCTCAGGTCAGTGGAAACCCTCTCTAGGCCTGTAAAAGAAGTTCAGGAAAATCTCCCCTTGTGCCCTAGCAGCAGAACTCAACCCTTAAAAATGAACAAAAAAGGCAAAAATGACTCTTTTCATAGATGGTTATTATGGAGACAGGAAAGAACAAAACCCAAACCCTGAGGAAACAAAAGGAAAAATGCCCCCAGATGAAGCCTCAAAGGGCAGTATGAACTGGTCTCTAACTCAAAAGGCTCTCTTTGAAGAACTCAAGAAGAATCTTAAAAGAGAGTTAGAAGAAAAATGGAAAAAGGAAATAAGCGCTTAGCAGGAGAGTTTGGAAAAGGAAACACAAAAATTGACTGAAGAAAAAAACTCCTTCAAAAAAAAAAAGAACAATTTCTTAAAAAACAGAATTGGTGAAATGGGTAAAAAAATTCCAATGAACAAAACAACTCTTTTCAAAGTACAATTAGCCAAATGCAAAAGGAGATAAAAAAGCTAACTGAAGAAAATAATTCACTAAAAATTAAAATTGGACTAATGAAAGTGAATGACTCAATGAGACATCAAGAACCATTTAGACAAAACAAAAAGATAAAAGTAGAAGAAAATGTAATTCATTGGAAAAATGACTCTCCTCCAAAACAGATCCAGGAGAGACAATTTATTACCAGAATAATACACTATGACCAAGTAGGATTTAAAACAGGAATGCAAATCTGATTCAATATCAGAAAAACTATTAGCATAATTGACTATATCAATAACCAAATATATCAATAAAGGCAAAAAAATTTGACAAAAAACAGCATCCATTCCTATTAAAAACACAAGAGAGCATATGAATAAATGGAGTTTTTCTTAAAATGGTAAGTGGTATCTATCTAAAATCATCAGCAAGCATTATATGTAATAAGGAAAAACTAGAAGCATTCCCAATAAGAACAGGGGTGAAATAAGGTTGCCTACTATCATTAGTATTCAATATTGTATTAGAAATATTAGCTTTAGCAGTAATAAAAGAAAAAAAATTGAAGGAATTAGAGTAGGTAATCAGGAAACAAAATTATCACTTTGTAGATGACATAATGGTATGCTTACAGAATCCTAGAGAATCAACTAAAAAAATACTAGAAATAATTAACAACTTAAGCAAAATTGAAGGATATAAAATATATGCACATAAATCTTCAGGATTTCTTTATTACTAACAAAATCCAACAGCAAGAGAGAGAAAGAGAAATTCCATTTAAAATAAATGTTGATAATATAAAATATTTGGGAGCTTACCTGTCAAGACAAAGCCAGGAACTATGTATAAACACAATTACAGAATATTTTTAACAAATAAAATTAGATCTATAAAGATGGACAGAAGCAGCTACACCCAAAGAAAGAACACTGGGAAATGAATATAAACTGCTTGCATTTTTGTTTTTCTTCCCGGGTTATTTATACCTTCTGAATTCAGTTCTCCCTGTGCAACAAGACAACTGTTTGGTTCTGCACACATATATTGTATCTAGGATATACTGTAACCTATTCAACATGTAAAGGACTGCTTGCCATCTGGGGGAGGGGGTGAAGAGAGGGAGGGGAAAAATTGGAACAGAAGTGAATGCAAGGGATAATGCTGTAAAAAATTACCCTGGCATGGGTTCTATCAATAAAAAAGTTATTTAAAATTAAAAATAAATAAATAAAAAATAAAAATAAAATAAAATTAGATCTAAACAATTGAAAGAATATCAAGTGCTCATGGGACAACCCAGCTATTATGATAAAGACGATAATTATACCTAAATTAATCTATTTATTCAGTACCATACTACTCAAACTACCAAGAAATTACTTTATAGAACTAGAAAAAATAATGACAAAGTTCATCTGTGTGGTGTTTCTTGTTCTTCTCTTAAAATAAGTAGAATAGTTCTCTCTGGGGGAGAGGTGCAAGTTTCTCGGGGAGGTTTTCTTGGAGGCAGCTTTAGTATCAATTGAAAGTAATAATTGCCTCAAAACTGATAAAAGTTCAGATCTTTTATTGTCTCTAATATAGCCCGGTTAGCTTAGAGCCCTCCGAATGTCTCCAAATCCAAGGGTTTTGTCCTTCAGCCTCTGCCTCTGCTTTCTTCAGCCTCCAGCCAGCACAAAGATGGAATGAATTTCTTGTCTCCTTCACTTGGGGCTCGGCTAGCTTTCTGGTGAGTCTTTCAGACCAGCTTGGTCTCAGTGGGGGAAGTGCAGGAGCCCAGCCACCAACTACAGTGGTGGGAGATGAAGATGAATCTGGTTGTCCGCTGAACTCTCGACTCATAGCTTCTTCCTCTGAAAACTCTTCTTCTGCCACCAGCCAGCCAAGTGGAAAATATTTCTTCTTGCCTCGGAGAGAGGGCTTTTGGCATAATTCCGCTGAAATCTCCCAAAGTGTCTGCACCAGAGTGCTCTTCTCCAATCCAGCTGAACTCTCTTCTGCCACCAAATGGAAAATATATTCTGGAATAGATCTCTCTTCACTGGCCTTATATCTTCTGAGAGAATGGGATTATGGGTTTTCTCCCATAGTGCTCTCTGGCCCTAAGAGCTTTTAAGGGAGGTATGAATTCACAAAGTTACAAAGTTTACTTTGTGAAGCTGACATACTTGTGAACTCCAATGAGTAAAGGTGCAAACACAAGCATTGTACTAATTAGTTCTACTTAGTACCTTGTTTCAGGTTCTGGCCCAAAACATCTTCTTGTAAAATCAGATCAACTCTAATTAGTTAGCAGTTTGTAAAGATTCCAACAATCTGGAAGAAGAAAAGGTTAAGAATTTCAAGGGAATTAATGGAAAAAATTGCAGACGAAGGTGGTCTAGCTGTACCAGACCTAAAATTATATTATAAAGCAGTGGTCAGCAAAACCATTTATTGGCTAAGAAATAGAACAGTGGATGAGTGGAACAAGTTAGGTTCCCAAGACACAATAGTCAATGACTATAGTAATCTAGTGTTTGATAAACTCAAAGACTAGCTTCTGGGGTAAAAACTCACTATTTGTCAAAAATTGCTGGGGAAATTGGGACAATAGCATAACAGAACTAATTTGACACCTTATGCCAACATAAGATTGAAATAGGTTCATGATTTAGACATAAAGGGGGGTACTATAAGCAGATTAGAACAAGAGATGATCTACTTCTCAGATCTGTGGAAAAGGAAGGCATTTATGGCCAAAGAACTAGAGAACATTATGAAATACAAAATGGATAATTTTTATTATATTATATTAAAAAGTTTTTTTGTACAAATGAAACCAGTGCAGCCAAGATTAGAAGGGAAGCAGAAAACTAGGGGAAAATTTTTTACATCCAAAGTTTCTGATAATTTCTAAATATATTTCTAAAACAAATAGAGAATTGACTCAAATTTCTAAAATAGAGAATTGACTCAAATTTATAAGAGTACAAGCCATTCCCCAACTGACAAATGGTCAAAAGATATGAAAAGGAAATTTTCAGATGAAGAAATTAAAGCCAATTCTAGCCATATGAAAAAATGCTCTAAATCACTATTGAATAGAGAATGTAAACTAAGACAACTCTGAGGTACCACTTCATATCTCTCAGACTGGCCAAGATGACAGGAAAAGATAATATAGTATTGGAGGTGATATAGGAAAACTGAGACACTAATACATTGTTGGTGGAGTTGTGAACTGATCCAACCATTCTGAACAGCAATTTGGAACACAAGATTTTGCATGGGTGAACATTGAAAACTATCTTTGCAAAGTAAAAAATAAAATTTGAAAAATAAAAAGCTATTATTATAAAAAATTAGTAAAACAATGCATAGATTGTTGGAAACTTTAGGATGATTTTGATGTGGTACAGCTTCCAGGGAAGATATAGCAATGACCTTAAAGTTCCCTGATCTTGGGAGTGATTAAGTTGTTAATGATAAATTTCTTCCCATAGGTTATCCTGTCCTAGTTTATTCTAAATGACCAGGATGCTATGGCTACATATATTGTTAGCTGTTAGATAAAGAGCCTGTTGGTTAGTGATAATAGTTCCTGAGACTAATGAGAAATAATAATGAGGTGTTTAAAGTTGACACAGGCTCAGAACCAAATTGAGTGTCCCACCACTTGACACAGTGACATTTCAGGCCTAAAAACATACCTTCAGTTAGTTTCCCCCTTGAGCTCTGTCAAGAGAATTATGAATATTACTCCTGCAAACAAAGTCAGAACCAGACCACTCCTCAGCTCTACCTCTAAGTCAAAATTAGCATTTCAGTGACATGAAGTACCGGATTTCTCTAATTTTTTTAAACATAATTTTATCTTTTTTCCCCCTGGTTCTTTGCTAACTTATTTTGGAATTTAGCACACTTTAATTGGTGTTACAATTATAATAAACTTTGCCCCTTGACTTGGAGATAGGTCCAAGCCTGCAAATTCTTTTGAGACATCTCATGACATTGGTCTGGAACCCCAACATTTTTGGAGTCCCCCTTGGGCTCCAACAATTTTATCTTCTTTATTTTGACTTTAAGACCCAAAAGTGAAGTTTCTATCCAGACAATAAATGATTATCTATCTAGCTATCTACATATAGATAGATAGATAATTCTTTTTTAATAAAGCTTTTTATTTTCAAAACATATGCATAATTTTCAACATTCATGCTTGCAAAGCTTTGTGTTCCCAATTTTTTTTCTCCCTCCCTTTCCTCCATTCCCTTCCCTAGAGGGCAAGTAATCCAACATATGTTTAAACAGGTGTATTTCTTCTCTACATATTTCCACAGATATCATGCTGCACAAGAAAAGTCAGATCAAAAAGAAAAAAAATGAGAAAGAAAACAAAATGCAAGTAAATAACAACAACAAAAAATGAAAACACTATGTTGTGATCCACACTATGTTCCCATGGAACACTCTTTGGGTGTAGATGGCTCTCTCCATCACAAGATCATTGGAACTGCCTGGATCATCTCATTGTTGAAGAGACCCATGTCTGTCAGAATTGATCATCGTATAATCTTGTTTTTGCTGTATTATGTATATAAATATTTTTTTTAAATTAAAGTTTTTTATTTTCAAAATATATGCATGGATAATTTTTCAACATTCACTCTTGCAAAACTTGTTACAAATTTTTTCTCTTCCTTTCCCCCACGTTTATTTTCACAATTATTGTGCTGCTAGGTAGATAATTCTTAAGAGTAAACTCTGTTTCCAACAATGAGATGATCCAGGCAGTTCCAATGATCTTGTGATGAAGAGAGCCATCTCTACCCAGAGAAAGAACTGTGGGAACTGAGTGTGGATCACAACATAGCATTTCCCTCTTTTTATTGTTACTGGTTTGCATTTTTTTTCTTTCTCATTTTCTTTCTTTTTTTCATCTGATCTTTCTTGTGCAGCAAGATAATTGTACAAATATGTTTACATATATTAGATTTAACATATATCTAAACATATATTGGATTACTTGCCATCTAGAGGAGGGAATGGGACAAGGAGGGGAAAATTTGGAACACAGGTTACGGAAGGATCAATGTTGAAAAATTATCCGTGCGTATGTTTTGAAAATAAAAGGCTTTAATTTAAAAAAAAAAAAAAAGAGTAAACTCCCTGAAAATAGGCAGCTCTCAGATGATTTTATGTATATGGCTTATCCACTCCATCCACTTGAGATCCAGATCTCAACTTTCTAACTTTCTCTCAAAATTAACCCCCTCTCCCCCAGCAATGTAACAAGTCCAAGAGTTAATTCTAACAGATAGTGTTTATTTACTGAATAGAAGGCTGCAAACTCTCCAGCTTTGCTTTGTTTCTTGCTTCTTTATACTAGAGAGTTGAACTTACTTTCTATTAACACCACAGCGGGGTTTTGAAGATGAATGAGATAACAATGTTGCTGTGTTCTAAGTCTTATAAATACTGAACCCTCCAGAAAAGAGCCGGAGGAAACAGAGTAATATTGTGTTATTAAATGGCAGCTCCCATTGTGCAGAGATGGGCAGAGGAAACAATAGAATCATTTGCCCACACATTCATCTCCTTGGTGTAAGGCGTCACTGTTCTGCCCTCTGCAAAAAAACAAGCTTAGAAATGCCAGCCGGGAACGAAGTGTGCAAAGTTGTTATGGAAACTAGAATACTTTGGCTCAGGGTTATTTACAGAGCACTTTAAGGATTACCCCAGTCCACAAAATCAACTGAGGATTATCCCGGAGGTGAGCACGTCCTCCGGCATCGCGGGGGTTCTCCGAGGATTTGGTGATCCCCTCTCTGCTGTCCATGAACTCTGCAGGAGCCAGCCGGAAGCCAAGGGCGAGGAGGGGTCACTTCTTTAAAATATCCGTGAGATCCGGGCTGGCAGAACTCGGGTCTGGGTCCTGAAAGGTGGTTCCGACTTGCGTCGGTTTCCTTCATCCGAGCCCAGGGCGGTGCGAGCCCGCTCTAGTTGGTCCCCACAGGACAATGTAACTACTGTCTGCAGTCGCCTGGTACTGTGGCACTTTCCCTGGCACATCAGTCCTCCTCCTGGAAGAGAAGCTGGGCTTTGTGGGGAGCTATTTATAGCTGCAGCTGGCTAGCATTTTTGCCCTCGATTGTGCATATGAAGACTTTTGCAAGTGCGTTTTGTTAGCTCAGCAAGATCTCTTGGAGTTGGTTTTTGTTTTGTTTTGTTTTGCTTTTTAAAGAGGTAATTATAAAATGAAGATTTTTATCTCTTTTGAGGGATCTTTTGAACCTTTTGATGTTTCCCCAGGAGACACAGTAGGAGCTATAAAGCTGATGATAAAGGTAAGTGCTTCATCAGTTGACCAATGAGACACTGATTCATTTGCCTTTTTCTAAGACTCTTAAAGGTGGTCTATGAACAACAACCAGCATCTTCTTAAAAATAAGGACCACTGATGTTTCTACAATGCTTTAAAATTTGTAGATCACTTTACAAGCATCATCTCATTTCAGTTTCTATAAAACCCTAACAGAGACCCATGATAGAGATGGCCATCATCGCATTTCAATTTCTATACAATCCTGAGAGAAATATGATAGAGATGGCCATCATTTCATTTTAGCTTCTATACAACCCTGAGAGACCCACGTTAAAGATGGTCATGTGGAGAACTAGAAGGGCCCTTACAGACATCACTGAATCCAACTCTTCTCATATATGTGAAGAAACTTAAAGAATTTAAGTGACTTGCCCAGAGTCTCAAGATGTACGGAGACAGGATTTGAATTCAGGTCTTCCGGATTCTAACCTCAGCACTCTATCTATGGCACCACTTAATTGCCTTCCAAGTTGAAAACATGAGAAATTCAAATTCTTTACTTGCCATATACTTTTCATGATATTCTATTTCTCCTTCCCACATCCCCTTTTGGACTGGACTTGGTCTGAAGGCCAATTGCAATTGCTGGCTGTGGTAAAAACTGTTTTGATAGTTCTACTGGTGTCCATGGGAATACCAAACTGATTATTTCTCATATTGAATCACCCATTTGTTGACACAGCTTATGCTTGTGGAATCTCCCAGTGGGAGGTCCTGACCAGTCAAACTAGGGCCAAGGTGGCAGAAAGGAAATTGCTTGGGTGGAATTCCCCTGCTGTCCAGTTTGAGTACTTAAACCTTGCTGTCACCAAATTGTGGGCAACTAGGTGACTCCAGAGTGCCAGACCGGGAGACAGAAAACTGGAATTAAAATACAGCCTCAGACACTCACTAGCTGTGTGATCCTGGTCACTTCATTCTGTTTGCCTCAGTTTCCTCTTCTGTACAATGAGCTGAAGGAAATGGCAAACCACTCCAGTATCTTTGTCAAAAAAAAAAAAAACCCAAAAAACAAATGGGATCGTGAAGGGCCAGATATGACCGGAACAACTGAACAACAACAACCAAGTGATGGCCAGGGTGTATAGTCTCAGTGAAGATGGGCCCGGAGCAGGGAGGGGGCAGGGGAAGCCCCTCAGAGGGGCCCTAGCGCCCCTCAGAGAAGAGGGCTGGACCAAAGCTGTCCTGTTCCTGGTCACAGCACAATCCCGCAACCCTGGGCAGCCAAGATTCCATCATGGACACTCTCTTCCCCAGGCCTGGGGTGGAAAGTTGTGTCCCTAACACTATTTCCCCCAGAAGCCCGGTGAGTTTTGCTGTGCAGGGTAGCAGGGTAATTTTTACGAACATGTACATCATGTCTGCGGAGGCAGAACCAGAGGGAAGAGATCCTTGTTGCTGGGAGGTCTCATGAAAGGTTTCCTTGAAATCGACTCTGAAGAAAGCAGGCTGTTCTAAAAAGGCAGAGGGGAGAAGAGAGTGCACTCCATGTGCTTAAAAGGATCCAGAAGAAAGGATTCATTTCCCCACTGCTTTCCTCACATCACCCTCCTGATTCTTTTCTCAGCTCTTTGGCTCAAGATGATCCCCAGATTTAAGGTGTCTCTCTCAGTCTCTCCCTCATCATCAACTTCCTGTTAGGCATCTTGACCAAGATGCCCCTTAAGCCCCTCAAACTCAAAATATCCAAAAGAGAATTTCCTAACTTTGATCCTAAACCCAACCTTCTTCCTCTCTGTTTACAATTCTTCTAGTTATTCATGTATAATACTCAGAATCATTCATGACCCTTCCTTCTCCCTGATTTTCATTTACAATTTTGGGGAGGCAAGTGAGGATAAGTGACTTGTCCAGGGTATATAGCTAGTAAGTGTCTGAGACTGGATTTGAATTCAGGTCCTCCTGCCTCTAGGGCTGGTGTCTATGCATTGCCCCAATATTTACAGTTATTTGCCACATTTTGTCACTTCCACCTTCCCAACATCTCTTCTATCCATTCCTATTTTTTGGGGGGGAGGAGGAGAGGGGAAGGGAAGGCATTCAGGATTAAGTGACTTGCCTAGGGTCACACAGATAAGAAGTGCTAAGTGTCTGTGGCTAGATTTGAACTTAGCTTCTCCTGATGGCCAGGGCTGGTGCTCTACCCACTGCACCATCTAGCTGCCCACCTTCCCATCTCTTCTCTGACAATCACTATTGAATTTGAGGTTCATTTCACTTCTCACCTAAACTATTGCAATTGCCTCTGAACTAGTCTGACTAGATCCACCTCTCCTCTCTCCTATACATTTTTTACACGGCTAAAATATTGATCAATATTCTTAAAGTATCAGTCAGAACACATTAATACCCTGCTCAAGGACTTCTGATGGGTTCTTGTTTAGCATCCTTTCTCTCCCTCCACTCCCTCCCTTTCCCTCTGTTCACTAGGGAATCACATCTGAATATACATTTTGATTGCTGAAACCTTGTAAGATAACTTGGGCTTCACAGGCTAGATTTCTTTTTTTAAGAGCCATACCTCAAACCCAAATCACTCGGACTCTCATTGGCCAACAACAGGTCTCAGCCCAAACTCAGCTGGGTCACTGCTTGAGTTCTGATGGCTCAAAGTGAAGGGGAATAGCAGTTGTTTCTGTTTTGATCAGAAACTCTGAGTCTTCCCCACCTAGATTGATTTTTTTAAAAGCTAGTTTAAAAAGGCCATTTTTGGGGGGGACTCATTTCTTATCTAACTTTAATCACTGAATGGGCATTGACTCAAACACACAGACCTAGGAAAACCTTTAGACCAAGGTCTCCCACTACATGTAGGGCCATCTCCAGTCATATTCATCTATGTCTTGCCACTGAATCCAGATGGCTCTGGAGGAGAGAGTGAGATAGCCCTGTCTCATTTTAATCTAGTTCACTTGCAAGTCATGATATCACCTTTCTGACGTCATGTACTTCTTTGAGAATGAAGGACCAATAACAACATTCGGCTTCTGGGATTAAATACAAACTCCTCTACTTGACATTTAAAACCCTTCTCCATTTGTCTTCAGTTTATCTTTCTGGAAAATTTTTACATCCTCAAGTTTTTAACTTTTTCAGGCTTACTTGCTCTTTCCTATGTATAATCATTTTCTTCTGCTTCTCACACCTTTGGATAAATTGTTCCAGAAGTATTTTTTCCTCACCATTACACCTTAAACTCTCTAACTTCTTTCAGTCTTGAATTCAAGTGCCACTTTTATACCTGAGACATTCTCTGATCTCCATCCACCAGGGTTTTCTCTCTTGTACTCAAAGCCTTCCAAAATTTAGTGCTGTTCTCTATCCACCTCTCACAGGTGGACCCTTGGCTGGCCATCAATTTCCGTGACTCATCAAATCATGGAATCACAAGATCTCTGAGTTGGAAAGAATCTCAGAAACCAATCAATCTAACACACACCTAAATAAAAATCCTCTCTACCATATTTAATGGTCCTCTATTGTTTTCTGGGAGCCTTCTTGTAAGGGTTTATTTTGGGGAATAATTTTGTTTTACCAAACCAAAATTTTTCTCTCTGCACCCACTGCCGGTTGCTACTGGTTATCCTCCCTTTATCAAACAAAACAGTTTTTTGTTTTTTTTTTCCCATAGAAACTAGAACTGAAACAAGTCTTTTAAATACTTAAAGTAATACTTCCAATTTCACCCCGATCTTTTTTTTTTCCATGTTAAACATCCCCAGTTTCTTCAATTGATCTTTATATGACATAATTTATAGTCTTGTTGCCCTGATCAACCACCTTTGGTTTATCATGATCTCTCCTAAAATGTGATGCTTTTAACTGAACTCAAGATGTCAGATGTAGTGTGACTGATGCTGAGTGGAGCAGAATTATCCCTCATTCTAAATTTTATGCTTCTATTAATGAAGGACAAGGTATCATTAGCTTTTGGAGACACCATATTGCACAGTCAACTATATGAAGATTATGATCCAATATTTTTTAGATTGTAATACAGGAGAACTAACTAGAACTTCAAAATAGGTGGTTCAAAGAGTCAAACATTTCTTCTTAGCTATAAGAGAGATTTGGACTATGATGATATTTGATCTGGGAGGTGGACTTGAGTCACATCCAAGAATTTTGAAAAAGAAATTAAGTCTGAAGGAAATGGATACTATGAAGAAGGACCTGGGCCAGAAGAGATGATGAGAAAGGTAGTGTTTCCACTTGTCTGCCAGTTAACTAATGAGCTGAGCTGAAGAGAAAAATTATGGTGGAAGAATTATGGGTGATCAAATAGAAAAAGAAGATAATCATTATAAGAAAATGGATTTACATTACAAGGATGTTTCAACATTAGGAAAACAACCAACATAATCATATTAATATAAAATAAATATAAATATAAACTAATGTTTAAAAATTTAGGTACAGGAAGGATTTTTTAATCATAAAAAAGAGTCTGAGAGAAGGAAACTGAACTGTGGCAAAGAGGGAAGAGGTAACAATATGTGGTTGGCTTTCTAATTTTAAGATTAGGATTAGGACTGAAGCATCTGATAATAAATAAATAATATTAATAAGTGCTTATTAGTAAGAAAAAAGAAAAGAAAAACAATGTTAATAAGCACATAATACTTATTCCTTTCCCTTATAATCATCTATTCAAGGTCTGAAGGTAATTCCAAAATTTACCATGTCCTACCTCTCCATGTTTATCTGATAATAGGAACTGTTATAGGTTTTTTTTTTTTTTTTTTTACTCATTTCTTTTAATGCAAACTATTTTCTTTACATTAACTTTGTTTTATGAAAATATCCATGCAAGGTCAAGAAGGCTTGTATCACATGTTGTCTGGATATTTAACATAATAATATTAGTGCTATTTCCTATCCAACTACATCAAGTAGACACTTGGCTATTTTGAGGGTTTGCAGTGTCAGTGACTCATCAAATCATGGAATCAAAGGATCTTTCATGAATTGGAAAGAACCTCAGAAACCATAGCATAATACTTGGTACATAATAGGTACTATATAAATTCTTAATCTTCCCTCCTCTTCTCCCTCCATCCCAGGCTGTGCTGGGGAAGGAAGAATGGAAGAAGCCAGGGAATAGTTAAAAATACATACAATTTAAATAGTAGGTCAGAATGTAGGAATTAGCCTAACTGGGGTTTTGCAGTATTACAATTCTGTTCATTACTTTTCATTGAATAGAAAAGGAAAGAGTCACATGGACTTGAGGGCCATAGTATTGCTCCTAAATTAAAAGCAAAGTAATTGTTGTAACATGGTTAGCTGATTAAATCTCCTACCTTGAACTTGAAAAGGGAACTGGGAAGAAAAAGTGATGACCAAAGACAGTCACACCCTGAACTAGCCCTGTGGGAAAAGATGGGAATGAGCTGGGAGGTATTGCTCCAGCTCCTTCCAAAAGAGGTAGAAGGAGCAGAAAGGAGCAAATACTAAGTGGACAACTTGACTATTTATAGCCAACATAAATTGATTATAATATGAAATGTTATTTAGCCCCAAATCCTGCACATGACTGTGCTTGTGGAAAGTGCAAATTACACTTCTTCCTGAGAGACAGCATGTTATACTTAGCATAATATCTGGCACATAGTAGGTACCTAATATATATTTATTATATCATGTTATGTGATGGAAATAACCAGGGACTTGAAATAAGGAGACCTGAATAATAATCTCATCTTGGACATCACTATGTTAGAGTTGAATTGCAGTATATCTTCATCTATAAAATGAGCTAGAAAAGGTAACAGCAAATCACTCCAGTATTTCATGACCCCATTTTTCATGACTGAAAAAATAACTGAACAACAACAGATTATTATGGTCATTTACAAGTGTGTATTGTGTACCTACTCTATTCATTCTACTGATTTGCCATTCTATTTCTATTTATATTTCCAAATTGCTTTTGATCATCACTACTTTGCAATATATTTTGAAATCTGGTACTGCCAGGATACATTCCTTCATAATTTAAAAAATCGATTCCCTTGATATTCTTGACCTTTTGTTCTTCCAAATAAATTGTTGTTATTTTTTTCTGGCTCTATATAATAATTCTTTGTAGTTTGATTGATATGACACAAAATAGATAAATTAATTATATGATAGGCTTGGCATTTTTGTTATATTGGCTCAATATATCATAAGCAATTAATGTCTCTAGATATTTAGATCTTTCTTTATCTGAAAAGTATTTTATGATTGCATTTAAAGAGTTCCCAGATTTATCTTGGCAGGTAGACTCCAAAGTATTTTCTGTTGTCTTCAGTAAACTTAAATAAAATATCTCTTTCTTTCTCTTCCTACTGGGATTTGTTGGTAACTTATGGAAATGCTGATGATTTATATGGGTTTATTTGTTGGTAATTTATGGAAATGCTAATGATTTATATGAATTTATGTTCTGCAACTTTACTGAAAGTTGTTCAATTGTTTGAACTAGTTTTTCACTTGATTCTCTAGCTTTCTCTAAGTATACCATCATATCATCTACAGAATACTAGTTTTCTCCTTGCCTATTTTCATTCCTTTAATTCTTTTTCTTGTTCTTTAAAAAGATTTCCCAAGTGCTTAGGCTGCCTCTGGCCTGGTAATGCCTTTGTTTAGCTTTCTAAATACTATACAATCTAGCCCCAATCTGTCTTTCCATCCCTATTGGATATACTCTCCCTTCCACATTCTGTCATCCAGCCAAGCTGACTTTGTTTTTCCTTATTAAGTCACTTCATTTCTGATCTCTGAGTCTTTCCACTGACCATTCCTCATGCTCTCCTCTTTCTCTTACCTCTTTTTCTTAAAGTACCTCTCTTATTTTAAGGTCAGTTTAGCCACTATCTTCTGTCTGAAACCTTTCCTACTCACCATAACCGCTAGAGACCTCCTCCCCAAACTATCTTGTATTTAACTATGTATGCACATATGTCTGTGTGTACATTTGTATATCTGTATTTGGATTATCAAAACTAATTCTTCTTGAAATTCTCTCAGCATTTTAATATAAGTATTCTGTTATTCTTGGGTGGGTGAAAGTCAGAGAATACTGTAGATGCTAAAGACCCAAAAATGAGTATCACACATAAGAGAATTGCAGGGATTCCTGGTGATTGCAAACAGGACATGGCAAATTACAAAACTGGGAATTATGAAAAAAAACCATAGTAAAGGATGTTGTCAAGATCATAGCTGAAGCTACACCCAAAGAAAGAACACTGGGAAACGAATGTGAACTATCTGCATTTTTGTTTTTCTTCCCGGGTTATTTTTACCTTCTGAATCCAATTCTCCCTGTTCAACAAGAGAACTCTTCGGTTCTGCAAACATATATTGTATCTAGGATATACTGCAACATATCTAACATATATAAAACTGCTTGCCATCTAGGGGAGAGGGTGGAGGGAGGGAGGGGAAAAATCGGAACAGAAGTGAGTGCAAGGGATAATGTTGTAAAAAAATTACGCTGGCATGGATTCTGTCAATATAAAGTAACTATTAAATAAAATTTAAAAAAAAAATCTTAGCTGAGTAAATAAATATGATCTGTCAGGTAGTGAAAGAGATAGACAGATAGCATGTGTGCTTTACTGGTACCCTCCTAGGACCAAGAGAAAGCCAGGGAAGTCCAGCACAGTGAATGACTTCTTTTTATCCAGCTTATGAGAGGACCTGGACAAGCCATACAGGGCAAGTGAACATGGACGAATTGCAATCTGATTCACTGAAGGAAACAGGCATATGGATGGGATTCCAGATCCACTAGAGTATTTGAGTCTAAGTATTAATTCAGGGAAAATATATTTGCTATTTCACAGTGCTACAGATTTCACCATAACTATCACAAATTTTGTTTTTCCTAGGTGTAAACTGTCTGAATGATTTTTTAAAAAAAATCTTTGTTCTATTTAAGTTTTTTTTGTTGTTGTTTAATGTCTATTTTTTACTTAAGATTTTATTAGAAATGTTTTGGAATGTTCCGCTTTTCACAATCTCTTATTATTCATTTAAAGGATTATTTTCATATTCCACTTTCTGAAGATAAACAAGACAAGATGTACCTACAACTGATGTATGCTGGTGCTGTGCTAAATGATAACTGGAGTCTTGCTGATGTAGGAATATCACTTGGCTCAACTCTCAAGTGCTTGGTCAAGGTATGCTCAGAGCAGTAGTTACTGAAGTTGTTTGCATTATAGTTTCTCTAAATCACAGCTTATTTGCTTCAGCTAAGCTCAGTGTCACAATTATTAACTAAATATATCTCCACTCATAGGAGGTACCTAATCATGAGAAAGAAGAAGAAGGTCATTTGAAAGAAAGTCAATGAGTAGAAAAGGCCTTTGAAGAGTTTCTTTGCAAGATAATTGCAAAGTAGAAGGATAAGTTGTTTGTGTCCTAATTGAATTTGGGCAGTTCCTAACTTAGGAACAGCTTTATAAATGATAGTTAGTTTTATAGGCCAGCCTATAAAAACCTTTTAAACAAATGTCCACCTCAGTGTTTCAATGATCTGCCATATCTTGCCGTGGACAATCGAACTGAAAAGCCTTTATGCATTTGTAGATGTTTCTGGAGAATTAATATAACTGAAAATTTCATCACCTGTAACCATTTTGGTGATGGCCTCTCCAAACGTGGATTATTTATATACAATATGTCACTGGGCTATATTCAAGATCTTTCATTCATGGAAGAACCTGCCAGAAGTTGGACTTCTCTCGTAGAGCTTTTAAGAACCCAAGTCAATCTTCAACCCTTTTGTTGAAGAAATATCAGAACTTCAGAGAAAGTTTTGATTAATAATGTACTTGAAATACAATATTACTGATGATATAGAACTTAATCACACTTGATAGAATGCTTCTTCACAATTTGGGCTTCTTCTCCACACATGTGAGTGCTCAGAAAAACGACTCTAAGTTTAAGACATACTTTTTTACTATTTTTAAAATTTTAATTTAATTTAATTTTTTATTTCTTTATTTTTTTTTAATTTTATGTATTTATTACGATTATCTTACTTTTATTAGCAGACCAGAGAATGCATTAAATCAAAACAAGATATTTAATCAGATATCACAGCAAATAAGATGACAAGACAAGATAGCCAATGTCCACATGGGATATACTCTCATCTCCCCACGAGTGGAGTCATAGAGAACATATGTGATCAGCACATGAGCACTCACAGACACCTAGAATGTCATATGGTCAAGGAGCACATATGGCCAGGGAACGTTGCAACGTGCTCCAGAGTTGCTGTTGTACTCTGATGGTATCATTTTGTTGCTCCTTGTGTAATGCCGAAGAAACTGAGCAAGACGAGATTAGAGACAAATTCAATAGTTTATTAAATGGAGAGAAATACTGGGACCAATGGATCCATGATTGGTCCCAGGGTTAGAGGAGACTATCATCTCAAAGACTCTAGCCCTGAGGATCGGGACAGCAAGCTTTTTATCGAATAACAAGAACAATGACGTAGTGGGGGAGGCACCTAGATGGGGATAAACTAATGGTGAGGGAGGTTACTGATATTCTAATGACATCAAAAACAGATAAACCTTTATCTTGTCAAACATTAAGAAGGAATGTCTATAAATCTTTATCTCAAACATTAAGAGGGAAAGGTTATAACCTAAGGCAGAATAACTAGGACAATTGGAGAAACTGGTCACAACATTAAAACTTGCTGCATTTAGTTAAATACTGTGTTTCTGATGTGGGAAAGATTCCTTTCTAGATTCTCATCCTCTCCCAATTAATAATGTAAATTACCCTTTAACTCACAAATCCTGGTCCCTTTGAATTCCAATAGAAGATCTGACCTGTTCCCAGCCCCACCCGGATCTGAGCCAACTTTGGAGCTACACCCAAAAGCCCCTCAAGCTAAGTCTCCCATTATAAAAGGGAGACACAGGGACCTCCTCTTTGCAGAGATTCCAAACATGCTAGCCATGTGAGGACTCTCTGTCCGCTGGACCCTCTATCCAGTGCCCTCCTTATCTCTACCTTCACCTATTTCCTTACTTCCAAACCCAATAACAAACCTCTTTTATCAATCTAGCTCTCCGGCCAATAAAGGCTTTTTTGGGGACTCGTGCTGCTACTAGACCCCATTTGCCGCCCTATCCTTGCGCCAAATCCAAGGGGGTTGCAGGGGAGCTTTGCTTGACTCCCTGTACCCCAAACCTGCCACTAGGCCTTAACTAAACCCTAATCTCATTTAGTTACCCCAAATCTAGACCTCAACATTTCTACCCCTCAGTACATTGTCTCTGCCAAGGAGCACTGAGCTAGTCTCTGATACCATCTACCAGTCAATTCCTCAAGGTCACCTGCTCTCTGCTCCCAGGTGCTTAATTTAAATGGCTAGAAAACTTCTTCCTTAGATGGGCAGATTGCTGCTCTTTTAGGGAAGAGTTGTCCCACCCAGCTAATAAAAGTTATTAAAGAATGCTTTAGGCAAAGATTAAATCTTATTATTTTAATTTTTTTTTCTGGTGCTGATCAGGATCCCAAACACTATTTGACTTGAAGTTTGAAAATTCCTTGCAACTCGTTTTATATCGCTGAATATGAGCTTTTGGGGATAATCTTTTTCTTTAAAAAAAAAAAAAAAAGTTTTGAGAGAGTCTAGGGGAACAAGGTTGATCTTACTCCAAAGGTCCTCTTGACATATAAATAAATTTAGAGGCCAGAACAAAAATTAGGCTAAGTAGGTAAGCCCCACATTCCAACCTATTATGAACATCTGCTACATTTATGTTATCCCTCCTGACTTCTTTATTGCGTAATGACATCACCTTTTTTAAATTCTCTGGATCTGAAGTTTGGGGGAAGTTGGGCTGAAACAGGTATCCTTCACTTTTTTGTGTCCTAGATAACTTTTATCAGTCCAGTGAATCCAGAGATCCCCTTCTCAGAGTATTATTTTGTTGCCTAAATTCACAACTGAAGGAAATTAATCATTTCATTTATAAATGAGTGAAAATAGATTCTTTTTTCCCATCTGAGTTCATGGACTCCTGATGCGATCCAAAGATTCCTTGGAGGTGGGTAGATCCCAGATAAAGAACCTCAGTCTAGATCAAAGCTACTTAATTATGGGTCATGACACATAACTGAAAGCGGGGATCCCCAAAAATGTGGCAACAATAAAAGATATCAAGTATTTCGTCAAGATTTAATTCTTTATGTAAAAATAAACAAGCACATTTATCTCATCAATATGCAAATTTGCTTTTGTCTTTAATAAATAGTAAATTTAATTTTTAAAATTAATTTAATTAAAAGTTATTACATATATATAGTAAAATGGTGTGTGTGTGTGTGTGTGTATCAAAGAACTGCTTTAAAATAAAGTTCTTTACGATTTATCACCAGTAGGGGCAGCTAGATGGAGCAGTGAGTAGAGTAGAGCACTGGCTCTGAAGTCAGGAGGACCTGAGTTCAAATCCAATCTCAGATATTTAAATACTTCCTAACTGTGTGACCCTGGGGGGGGTCACTTAATCTTAATTGCCTGGGGGTGAGGGGGAAGATGATTTATCATCAGTTAATGTTTGATTTGTATACCTATTTTATATATTTACATACCCAGAGTCATGTAAAAATTTCTCGGGCAGGGTAGCTAGATGGCACCCTGAAGTCAGGAGGACCTGAGTTCAAATCCGATCTTAGACACTTAGCACTTCCTAGCAGTGTGACCCTGGGCAAGTCACTTAACCCCAACTGTCTCAGCAAATAAATAAAGTCCTTGGGCAAAAAGGGTGTCATAAGGGGGGAAAGCATGAGAAATCCAGAGCTAGATGCCCTTTCTATCTCAAAATCCCCTGAGTATCTAAGAGAAGGTAGGACCCCAGGAGATCTAGAGCCACTTAAAGCCATAAAAACCATCCTCTCCCCAGGGATTGCTAGACTCAGTCAGGAAGTCCCTTCCGCCTTGAAGTAGCCGAGTGGGTCACGGGAACAGAATGAATGAGCCTCCTGAAATTCCTGCTGCTCCGGGTCATCAGCCTAACCCCAGTTCTGGTCAGACTCTCCCCTAACTCACAAACACTGTTCACTCAAAGTTTCAGTCTGGATCGAGCCCTTACTGAGGCTCTGGAACTACGCAAGCCAGGGCTTGAATGCAGGGAAATCTCACAGATCTGTGGCCGTAGTCCAAGATGGGCAAACAGAAACTACTGCTTCAAAAACAGGATTCACAAAACATCCGGGACTCTGAGAATGCCGTTGTGCGGGCTGCCTAATCTTCCTCAGGTGACTGGAGGCAATCTCCTCAAGGCCCCTTCTTGCATTGCACAATTATATGGACAAACATCACCAGAAACCCAAGTGGTATTTACCCAATCAGATATAAGTTCCCCGAGGAGGCTGGTCACACCTTCCAAGATCCAGTCTGAGAATCCAGGGAAACAAAACACTTTCCTGTATTATTATTATTAATTTTTTTTGGCAGGGCTAGAAAACATTAGTCAGCTGATAAATAAAATATCATTCTAAGTGCCTCAAATGCTTATGGGTAAGAACCTGTCCTTAGTCCTTTCATCAAATGCTGAATACAAAGAGTAATTAGGTAGTGAGATAAATTTGAAAAACATTCCATTTCGCTTGCGGTCTTTGTTTTCATATTGTGATTGTATGAAGAACTGATCAGCCTTTAGACAATTATTTAAAATTAGGTAGTGGTTCTACCAGTTTTACAGGCATTGTTCTACCCCTATGGGTATTGCATGAACAGTTTCAAATGTCCTTATGAAAAGTATTTTATAAATATGTTAGGCTTTTGTAAAAGCGTTTTTTTTTTTTTTTTGGAAGGAGGGATTGAATTTCTTTTAAAAAAAATCACAGTTTTTTAAAAAAGAATCATACTATGCATATATTGGATTTAACATATATTTCTACCATGTTTAACATATATCGGATGACTTGCCATCTAGGAGAGGAGATGGGGGGCTGGAGATTGGAACAAAAGGTTTTGCAAGGCTTAATGTTGAAAAATTATTCATGTATATGTTTTGAAAATAAAAAGCTTTTAATTAAAAAAATGAAAGAAATCATAGATCCAGAATCAGACATCATCTGATTCTGAAGAAGGGACCCCAAAACTCTAAAACTCCTTGAAGGAGAAATTCTCCTTGAACTCTGCCTCAATGAGAGACCCTGCCTGAGGGAAACAAGATAAACAGCTTCATTCTGTTATCTAGGTGGGATTGGTTCAGTCCCAAGCTAAAAGAATTCCAACCCAATTCAATTAAAGATCTTCTATTCAATTCAGCTCCACCCTCCAGCTTCATTGGGAGGGAGAGCTGGCCTCCCTTGCAGCCAAAGACCACCTTATAAAAATGGCAATTAAAAACTCATTTCTTTGCAGAGGTTCTAAACATGCCAGGCTATGCCAAGGAGGCATCTGCCCACTGAAATAATATTCTTTCCCAGTGTCACAATCTCTTTATCTTCACCTATTTCCCTAACCAGACTTTACGCCTCTCTGTCAGGAATTCTAACCTTACTTCCCAATCCCTATAATAAACCTCTTTTATCAATCTAGGTTTTCGGGTTTGTAAATTCCTTTACAGAGAATCTCTGCACCTCCTGAAGAGGTTTCCCCAAAACTCCCTACCCTTGCCCCGAATCCCAGGGGGTGCAGGGGAGCTAAACCTCTCCATTTGATTCCCTGAACCCCAAACCTGCCACTAGAATTTATCATTTAACTCCCTGACCACCAGGAATCCTAATCTCATTTTGGGTCAAACTAGACTTCACCTCATCAATTCCACCTCATTTTTAATAGATAACAAAAGTGAGATTAGGTGACTTAACTTGCACAGGCAGTAGGAAGTGTCAAGAGGGTTTAAACCCAGATCCTTGATGCTCAAGAGTAGCCCATTTTCTTTATTTTCTATTTTTATTCTTTTTTTTTTTTAAAGTGTAGCCCATTTTCTACAATTCCACACTGTCTCTCTCATAACAAAGGTCTATTAACAATGGGGGGACTCCATAGGAGAAAAAACAGAAAAAATGAAAAATAAATTTGATTTTTTTGAGGGTGTTGAGGTCTAGCTTTGGGGTACCTAAATGAAATTAGGGTTAAGGTCTAGTGGCAGGTTTGGGGTACAGATTCGGCGCAAGGGGGTCTAGTAGCGGCGCAAGTTCCCAATAAAAGCATTTATTGGCCCAGAGAGCTAGATTGATAGAAGAGGTTTATTATTAGATAAGCAAAGTTAAAGTATAGGCGAAGGTAGAGATAAGGAGGGCACTGGACAGAGGGTCCAGTGGACAGAGGGTCCTCACATGGTAGCCATGTTTGGAATCTCTGCAAAGAGGGGTTCCCAGCGTGGCCTTTTTATAATAGGAGACTTACCTCGAGAGGCTTTCGGGTGTAGCCCCAAAGTTGGCTCATAACCAGGTGGGGCTGGGAACAGGTCAGATCTTCTATTGGAATTCAAAGGGACCAGGATTTGTGAGTTAAAGGGTAATTTACATTATTAACTAGGAGAGGGTGGGAATCTAGAAAGGAATCTTTCCCGCATCATTCCCCCCTCAAGCAGTTGGAACTTAAATTCATTTAAGGAAAAAGAAATAGGGCAAAGTCTCTTATTGAGACAGAATTGAAACTTTTCTCCTTCCAGGATTTTCCAAGTTCAGGGGTCCCCTCTTCATCCCCCCCCTCAAGCAGTCACCTCCAAAGGCATGTGGGAAAAGGGGCACCGGATCTCCTCTTAACTGCTTCGAGCTGGCAAGGGTCGTAGAGATTTGGGATTTCATGCCAGGAGGTGAGACATGAGGTGTGGGGTTTGGGGATGGCAGTAGGGCATCTAAGGGGTGTGTGTCCCGGTCAGTCATTCCCAGTCAGTTGTCCCATGTTCTCCAGGCTGAAGGGCAGTTGAGAGTCCAAAGATCGGGAGCAGGTTAAAACCGGGGTGTCATCCAGGATGGATATGACGACAGCAGGAGATGCATCAGGTCCCTTCTGTGGGCTGCCTGTAAAAATGCTGATGGCCCATCTAACAAGGATTAGTAGGAGAAAATGCTGGGAGCAAAAGATTATTTGTCTATAGTAAAAAGTGTTTAAGTAGCCTTGAATTTAGCCCTTTCACTCTTAATTTCCAGGAAAGCTTATTTCTCCTGGTGTTGGTCCAGGGTGTAGACTAAGAAGTCAGGGGAAAACTGGAGGACTATATATCTAATCAAGATAAGAATGCAATTTAAGCTCTTAGAAATCTTTTAACTGTGCTGCCTTTCTTTAAAAAGAGTTGATTCCTCAATAAGCAAAGATCCTAAGCCTTCCTCCCACTTTCCCCCACTCTTATGGGGGAGGGGTGAAAGGGATCAGAGGGAGTGCAAAGTTATCTCAGCATTGCCAACCCAGCTTACGGGCCCCTGAGGTGTTGGGACTGTCCTGGGATAAAAGGGAAACAGGGCCAGACCCCAATTCCCTACCGGGGAGCAGGACCGGGGGCCAATTCAGGGCAATGAGATAGATTGGGCTAGTCTATTCCAGGCAGAATAGGGTTCTTGGTGTGTGGAAAGGTGAAGAATTTACAGATTAAGCATATATTGATCAGAGACTGTTAACTAAAGTAAATCAGGCCTATAGGCCCCAGTCACATGATTTTAGATGAGACCTGGACTGCATTCCATTGTCCAAAGAAGGAATTAAGTGGCGGAAGCTGTATGTCACCTTTTTCACTGCATTCCACTGACCAAATAGGGAAATAAAGGTTTATGTAACCAATCACAGCTTATAAAGGGTGGGATTTGGGGGGTTCTTTGTCTGAAATGTATAAAAGTCGTAAGCATCTTCAAGTGAATGACTCTCCTCCTGTGAGTATCTTTGCTGTCCTTTCTGGCCCACAGGACAGGACAGTCCGCTTCTCGAGATTCTAATAAATTCTTTCTGTACATCATTTGGAGTGACTCCTGAGTAGTCAGTTTGGGTAGGTGCAATTGCCCCAAACATTGGGAACTATACTTTAAAATTCATGTTTGTGTATCAAGAGAGGCCCTAAAGTAAGTGGATAAAGCCAATCTTAAGAGTCAGGAAAATCTGCTTCTGACACATATTTTGTTGTTATTTTCTCTTCCAACTTTCAATTTATTGTTTATTTATTTACTTATTCATTATCCATTGATGACAAATTTTATTTTAGAATTTTGATTTTCAAATTCTTTTCCTCCCTTCCTCATTGAGAAGGTCAACAATAATAATACCCAATTATACATATGACACATATTCTTGAAGAGGCAACATGGTACAGTGGAAAGAATACTGGTTTGGAATCAGAAGCCCAGATTTAAACACTGCTTCTGCTGCTCTGTATACAGGAAGAAAGAGCCACAGAAGGAAGATTCAGGGAGTGTTGGTCAGGGAGTTGATTCAGTCCCACAAACATTAACTATATTGTTTGTTGAACTTAAGTGACAGGTAAACAGTGATAGGCCATTACTTATGGGGACTTATATAAATGCAGTCAATCTGCAGCCTCCTAGTAGCCAAAGCTTTCCCATCTAGTTTCAAGACAAGCAGAAGACAAGACTAATTGCTCCTTGTCTCTGATTCAGGAAATGGGCTTAGGTGACCCTCCCCAAAAGAAATTGTTAGCAATTAAAATGGAAAGAATGAATTCCCAGAGGTCTGATATTTAAATCTCACTTCTGACACTACCTGGATGAACTTGGTTTAGGAAGGCTTGTGTTAAAAGGAAAATTCTTTTTTCCAGGTTTCTCTCTGATCAGGGAAGCAAAACTCAGAACAAAGAGAATTAAAAGGATTTTATTAGAAGTGTGTCAAGGTGTAAAACATTGACAGGCTGATCAATGAAGATCAGCAAGTTTTTAAGGTGGATCCAGCTTTTGTTTTTTTTGGAATCCTTTCATAATGAAATGAAAACAATTGGGATAGGTCCAGCCAGATCAGCAAAAAGGGAAAGGCCTCTGCACCCCAGTACTTCCCCAGTTGCTGGGACTTGCAGGCTAACCAGAAAGCTCTTAAGTGATGTACCACAGGTGACACATCAATTCTTTCTCTGCAGATGGATAGCGTTTTCATCATAAGTCCTTCAGAGCTGTCTTGTATGGCTGTGTGACTGAAAAGAGCTAAATCATTCACAGTTGACCATACAATTCTGCTGTTCTATATACAGTATTTTCTTGGTTCTGCTCATTTCACTTTGAATCAGATCATATAAGTGTTTCCAGATTTTTCTGAGAGCATCCTGGTCCTTTCTTACAGCACAAAATCATATACAACAAATACAACAACTTGTTCAGTCATTGCTCAATTGATGGGCAGTCTGTCAATTTCTAGTTCTTTGCTACTACTAAAAGAGCGTCTCTAAATATATTTTTGTACATTATGGATGCATTTCCTTTTTTTTCCCTTTGGGAAACAGATCTAGTAGTGGTATTGCTTAGTCACAGGGTATAGATGGTTTTTAACCCTTTGGACATAATACCAAATTGCTCTAAAGATGATTTAATCAGTATATAACTTTACCAACAGTGCATAAATGGTTCAATTTTCCTACATTCTTTCCAACATTTGTTATTTTTCTTTTCTGTCTTATTAGCTAATCTGATAGGCAAAGGTAGTAGCTTAAAGTTATTTTAATTTGCATTTTTTCTAATCAATACTGATTTAGACATTTCTTCATGACAATAGATAGCTTTGACTACTTTTCCTGAAAATTGTTGGTTCATAGCCTGCAACCATTTATCATTTGAGGAATGGCTCTTATTTCTATAAATTTGACTATAAATTTGAGAAATGAGGTTTTTATCAGGGAAACTTTAAGCAGGGTTTAAGTCTGCAAAGACTGCAGAGGGGATGCAGCAGCTTCCCCCAGCACTGATTTACAAATAGGAATGAGAATAACAGGTCACTGAGTCAGCATAACTTTCAAAAATTGGACTGGATGACCTCTGAGGTCCTGGCTAGCTATAGGGTCATTATAGGATCCTGGCACAGGGGTCCTCAAACTTTTTAAATAGGGGGCCAGTTCACTGTCCCTTAAACTGTTGGAGGGCCAGACTATAGTAAAAACAAAAACTTTGTTTTGTGGGCCTTTAAATAAAGAAACTTCATAGCCCTGGGTGAGGGGGATAAACGTCCTCAGATGCTGCATCTGGTCCACGGGCCATGTCCATGGGCCATATCCACGGGCCATGTCCACGGGCCATGTCCACGGGCCGTAGTTTAAGGACCCCTGATAGAGGGTACATGATCTGAGAGAACAGAAAAATGGTGTCTGCTTTCTGCCATAGCCTTAATAAAAGGATCAGTCTTCTAAACTTACCCCATTAGATCTCAGTTACAGAATTGCCCCCTTTTCCTCCCACTGTATGTATGTGTGTGTGTGTGTATTCTTGTGCTATGAGACCTTTAAAGATAGCTCTAAGCTGCAAGATGCCCAAGGTCATGAGAACATTGATCACTGAAGGATTTGGCAATGTATCATCAAAGCAGGAACAACTCTGCCACCACACCACCTTCTGAAACTTTCCCTATTGCCTATATTAAAGTCACAAGTTCCTCCTGAGCAGAGGTCACAGGACCATGACAGATTCAATCTTGTATCCCCTGAAAGTATTCCTTAGCCAAAAATATTTTCCTGAGATCTACTCTCAGGCCTAAAATTTCTACTATTACCATATTTTAATGGCATCTTCATTGGACATAAGACAATATTTTTGTTTTTTGTTATCTCTGAGGGGTAAGAATTAGCTAGATAGTATTGAAATCAGGGAATTTTCTTCTGACTAATCTACTACCACCCACTTGTCCTATAACTGAAATCTAGATTCTGTGATACAAAAGAGGGTTAAATTTTTTATATAGAAGAAAAAGGTCTATAACAGGGAGGAGAGGCAAGGATACAGGGAGATTTTCAGTGCTTGGGAACAATATGAAAATTCCTTTAGGAAGTAGAATATAAAGTAGAGACTTTTTTTTTAAAGTAGAGACTTTGAAAGGAATTATATATATATATATATATGTATGTATGTATATATTTTTAAAATAACTTTTTATTGATAGAACTCATGCCAGGGTAATTTTTTACAACATTATCCCTTGCATTCACTTCTGTTCCGATTTTTCCCCTCCCTCCCTCCCTCCACCCCCTCCCCCAGATGGCAAGCAATCCTTTACATGTTGCATAGGTTACAGTATATCCTGGATACAATATACGTGTGCAGAACCGAACAGTTTTCTTGTTGCACAGGGAGAATTGAATTCAGAATGTATAAATAGTCCGGGAAGAAAAACAAGAATGCAAGCAGTTTATATTCATCTCCCAGTGTTTTTTCTTTGGGTGTAGCTGCTTCTGCCCATCTTTGATCAATTGAAACTGAATTAGCTCTCTTTATCGAAGAGATCCACTTCCATCAGAATACATCCTCAAACAGTATCATTGCTGAGGTATATAATGATCTCCTGGTTCTGCTCATTTCACTTAGCATCAGTTCATGTAAGTCTCGCCAGTCCTCTCTGTATTCATCCTGCTGGTCATTCTAAAGGAATTATATATTTGAAGGACAAACTACCTATTTCAAAATTTTGCCAGAAAAACTTTTCCTTCCAAATATAATTAAAGTGTTTCTACTTCTGGGGAGATTGAGGGGGATTTACTGATTCCTCCAGGTTTGGTATTCTGTCACAAACCATCATCACTTGAAATATTTCATATTTATTCCACATACATTTTTGTATTTACTTATTCACTTATATGTTCTTTTCTCCCTAGCAGAATGTAAGCTCCAGAGGGCAGGTTTTTGTTTAAGGTTTTGTTCTTATATCCTCAGCTCATAACACAGTACTTCAAACATTAAAATATTTATTGAAGTGAAGTGAATTAAACTGAAGTTGACTTACATAATTAGGAAACTACTGTATTACCATGATGAGAGTAAAATGTTCAATTTTGAGGATTTTGAGGAACTTCCCTTGGGTTCCCCTTTCTTTAAAAAAATCAAAACATACTAGCTTACTGCTTACTAACTTTAGGAATTGTTAAGGGTGTGTATGTGTTTGTATGTGTGTGTGTTTTATGAATAAAGAAACTGGGGTAGTTTGCCCCCAAATGTATAGTTTTCCAGTAATCTTTTTTTCTGTTCAAGAACCTGAACTACACTCATATTGTTTTTTTGAAAACAAAAGGGAACAAAGCCAGAAATTTTTATGAAACTAAATGAAAGATTAAGAGTAAACAACATTTCCAATCAAACCGGAAAGAAGTAGGGCCTTTTCCCAAACAAAATGACACAAAGTTATTTAAGCTCCTTATTCCCTTGGTTCAGCAACAAGTGAAACCTAATTACTCTTAATCCTAAATAAATTACTTAGATGAAATAGTGGGTGGAACATTGGACTTGAAGTCAGGAGACCTTCATTCAAATCCTTCTTTGTCACTAGCATTACTATGGGCAAATCACTTAACCCCTCTCAGTCTCAACTTTTCTCCTCCCTGAAATGATAGCTAGCATGTAGCTCCCTGGATTGTTGGGAAGACCAAATGAGATAACAGGTAAAGTTCTTTGTAAAGCTTAAGGTACTATATAAGTATCAGGTATTATCATTATTAAAATAAAAAAGAACAAACATGGCAGAAGAACAGACCAGAGTTCAGTGGAACTTGAATCTTTTCCTCCCATCCCTGCCTCTTGGACAGCAGGACTAACATACTTTAAGATGAATGCTCTCTTTACTTTTTTCTTTCTTCTTAGAAAGAAAACAAACCAACCCTCTACATCTACAATGCAGTAACTCAAGAAACAATGCCGATAAAGGGAAACATTTGCCTTCTTGGTAAAAAAGTATCCTATCTGAAAACACTGATAAGTCTGAGATGTGGCTTTCCAGTGAGTATCTTCTGTCTCCGGACTCCTCAAGGAAGGGAGATGTATGACTGTAACACACTAATGGATTATCAAACAGACATAGGTACAGTATATGATTTTATTTTTTTACTTTGGAAATTCTTTCTAAACTTGTCCATCATAGGTCAATTTGCAATACAAAAAAACTCTAAGATTCTATAAGAATTCTTTTTTGGTTCAGAAATTTGGCTTTAAATTAATGTTAGAAATTATAACTGATTCTTAT
Source organism: Antechinus flavipes (assembly GCF_016432865.1). NCBI lineage: Eukaryota > Metazoa > Chordata > Mammalia > Dasyuromorphia > Dasyuridae > Antechinus > Antechinus flavipes. Next base: position 43,269,340 of record NC_067400.1, read on the forward strand.
ATAGTAAGTGCTAATATCTCCATTTTATGGATGAGCAAACTGTGGCTTGGAGAAGCAATACTGAATATTGCCTGAAGTAAATTATTTGAGGATTGGAGAAAGAAATTAGAGAGGGAAGACTTTTATACTATATAAAGAAACTCATTTATAGTACATGAAGTTATACTTGTTATAATGAGGTTTGTGCTATGTCTACCATCCACATGGGTAGCTCTTTGCTTCAACTTTTCCTATAGAATTCATATAATAATAACATTAAGATAGGGAACATTTATAGTTCTTTAAGATCTGCAAAGTGCTTCATAAATATGATTCATTTTATTCTCACAATAACCCTGGGAGATAGGTGCTATAAATTATCCTCATTTTACAAAAGAGGAAACTGAGACAGAGAGAGGTTAAGTGATTTGCCTGGCTCACATCACAAGTAGCTAATATTTGAAGCCAGATTTGATTTTCTCATTCTAAATGTAGCCATTGCACCACATAGCTGTCTCCAATCCAATGAAATCTTCTCCAAACAATTATGAAGACTTAACATTTTTTTCCTTTCTATAACTTGTTCTTGTTTCAGGACCTCAAAGTCCTTTGAGATTTATTAATCTAAGCTAACCAAACATCACAAGCTCTGTAACAAAACTGTTTTGTAACAGGGCAACTGAAATACAGAGAAGTTACACGATTCGCCCCTTTTCCCTCGATGTATTGTGCAAGTTTTGTTTGCCCAACATTGTGCTAAACATTAGGAAGCTTTAGAAAAATCATCCAGTTTGCCTCATACTAAAGGAACTCACAAGCTGCTTTCTTACCCCAAACATGAGAACATCAACAACAAGCTGAGAATAGACCCTGCTCTGCTAGCTTTGGTGATCCTTCTGAGATTTTAATATGACAACTCCTCTCAGTACCTGTATAGCAACATTCAAGCAATACACTTTCATTGAATGATTACTGTAATGCTTGCTTTTGTTATATGGTTGGGAGAAATGTTTCCTAAAAATTGAAAACGAGTATCAGCCAGAGAAGCAAGGAAGAGACCTTTACGGCTATGAGCAGGCTGAAATATGTTTTTAAAAAATGAGGAATTATTAAGAAGTAAAGTACAAATTATTAAGAGACAGCTAGGTGATTTAATGGATGGAATGCTGGGGCCAACTTGACTCCAGAGTCAGGAAGACCTTCAGTCTCATATATTTACTAGCTGCCTGAATCTATGCAAGTTTGCTTTAATCCACTGAGAAGGAAATGGCAAACTACTACAACATCTTTGCCAAAAAAACTGTTTAAACAATAAAGGGTCTTGGAAAGTTGAACACACTCATTAATAGGAACAACAGATTATTAACAAAAAAGTTTAAGAGCAAAAGAGATTTGATATTCATGTGGCAAGAAGAGATGATAACTAAAGGAAAACCTGTGGACTCATTTGATGTCCAAGAGAAGTCACTTCAAGTGACTTTTTAACACGTTGGGGTAGATCCCCTGTGAGGAGCTTATGGGAGGATTTAGATAAGAATTACATGGGAATCCTAAGACTCCTCCATCCTGAGAGGCAACACGATACAGCAGACCAGTGCTGCCCTTTGCAGAGCATCAAGGTTTCTACTCTTTGATGGGTATGTCCCCCCATTGTTCTTGCAGTCTGTGTTCCCTGCAAGCAGCTTTTGTTCTTATCTCTTCAGGGTCTCCTGATTATCTTATAGGTAATGACTAGAAAGCCTCTCCCTGATGAGGGTAGGTTGACAGGTTTTAGCACCTTAGGTTAGCCAGAAAAAAAACCCCCAAACCCCACCACTCAGTTTCCTCCACAATAACAAGGACACAGTAATAGTACCTCCCTTCCAGGTTGCAGAAGGATCAGATGAGATAATATTTGTAAAGCACTAAGCATAGCATTCTATCAGTGCTTGTTATGGTTACACAACTAGTAGGTATCAGAGGCAAGAGTCAGAGGCTGAGTCCAAGTCGAGCACTTATCCATTGTCCTATGCTGACTCCTGCAAAAGGAAGCAAAGCAGCTTATTGGTCTTTATTTTCAAACCAGAAAAAATAGAGAGCCATTGAATTTTAGAGGGGAAAAAGGACACTGCAGGTCATCTGTTCTATAACAGTAGCCAACTTGAGAATTCCCTTCATGTCTTCCCTGGTAAGTGATGATCATAGCCTCTATAATAGAAAATGCAGATTTTGTTTAAGATCTTCCTATGTATTGATATTTCCTAATGAGAAAGTCCAAGTATCTCACAAAGTGTCTCATTCTGTTTCTGAAAACTCTTCTTCAAAGCTCAATAGCAAGTTCTTTATATTCTTTATATATGAGAATTGCCCTATATAACTAAACCCCAATTAATGTAACTGCTCAGATACTTCAGCCCTGATACCTTTTTGGTTAAAAACTCCTCTTTGATTGAATCACAGAATCTAAATAAACAAAAGGGCTAAATTAGGTATCAATAGCTCCTGAACAACTTTATTCTATCAATCAATCAATCAATTTATCACCTAAAGCTATAAACTAGATATGACTCGAATAAAAACTGATGAGCCACAAGGAAACATCTTGTAATTGGTTGAAGAGAATCGGTCAACCTGTGGGGCTTGGGTAAAATGTCATGCCAGTTTGAAATCTGGCAATCCAATAGCAGGTCTGTCATGTTCTTGAGAGGGAATTATTTGGGAAGAAGAGATTCTCTGTCTCTTACCTACTTTTTTTTTTTTTTTTTTTTTTTTTTTGAGAAGATGATGTCCCTGTGAAATTTGAAAAGTTAGAAAATTTGGATTTTCCATGGGATGTTGGTATCAGTATCCACAAAACAGTAGCATCTGTACTGGCAGTCAAGGACAAACTGAACCCACAGAAGAAGCAGCTTCAAGATTTTACAAGGACTTCAACTTTCAAAGTCCATTAAAGAGCTACAAATTCTAAAGGGAGTCTTCATGGGATTCTAGAAAAGGAGAGAAAGACTTCCAGAATTCAGGAACTCTGAGTTGTACCTTTACCACTTGATGTTCCCGGCCAAGAGCCTAGAAGAAAGAGTTATCCAGTCAGTCCCTTTCTATGTGACTAAAACTAGACCTATCCTGCTTTCTCCTGCAGGTTCAGGTGGCAAACAAAAGGATGTAAATAGATGTACATGTCTAGGTCTGCCACAAATGTTAATGAAAAGCAAAACCGCAATTTATAAAATACAACTTTTATAACAATAAATGAACAGTTTCAGCTCTGGGTTCCAGCTGCACTGAGCCCAAGTAGGACAATAGGAAGGGAATGAAACCCTTCAGTTCTTACAAGTTGCCCGCAATACAATAGCTGTTTTACAGGTACTGCAGCCACTGTAGCAAGAAGCTAGTCTTGTATCTTGTCATTTAGCTCGTTAGCTTTCCCTTCTTCCCGTGGGATTAGGGAGAGACTACTGCCTGGCAATCACAATACGGCTACCGCTGCTCTACTCTGGGTGCACATCTACTCTCTCTTAGTTTCTCCTCTTTGTGGGCTCTCTCAAGTTTCATCCCCTTACCAATACTATGGACTAGTTTCTTGTATAGTGAAAACTCAAAATCCCAGGCAATCTTTGTGCCCCTTGCAGAGGAATTATTACACATAGGAAGGGAATAGAATTAAAATATGTGTAATCTCACAATAAATTAGTATTTTATAGATAATCAAGTATCAGTAAATGAAAGAATTTAATTCAGAATAGACTGTTAAAACTCTCGTCTTTCCTATGCCTTTCTCTAGGGAAATTAAATGTCTTAGAAAAAAAAAATCAGGAGAATTAGCTGCCCTTTCATAAACAAATTTGAATTTCCAATTATGGAATTTTTGATAAGTGCTTTAGTCAAATCATTACTAAAGAACTGTTGTAAAACTACACTTTTCTAGAGAAGAAATCACGATATATGTCAGGGGACCTTCTTACCATGGTAGAGCTGATCTGCGTCAGTCAGATCATAGTAAATTGGGACCAGAAACATAAGATCAACAACTGTGGAAAAATAAATACAGCAAATAAGAAGGAAGGTCAAGGATACTTGATGTCTAAATTAGGTATGAAGTCAAGGAGGACTCTGGAAATTGTCAAGTTCTGCTAAGCCAAAATCAAGACCACTGGGGAGCAGGACCAGTCACATTAGGTTCAGTCACATAGTCTGGAGCAGTCAGACAGGGTCTAGTGGGATCCCTTCCTTGCTTATACGTTAAGTCCTACATGCTCAGTTGCACGTATTCATTTGAAAAGGGGAAGAAAATGCAAATAGCAAAGAATGAGGAAAAGGGGAAAAAAAGGCAAATAATTAAATGGCAAAAGGGAAGAGAAGGCAAGGAGAAAAAAAAAATAGAAAATGGAAGATAATGCTTAGGTCAAATGAAAGGTCTCATATAGACTAAAATAGAACAGTACTTTTTGTTTCTTATATGATACCAAGCATTCTTGGTCTCCAAGATCAAAAGCAGTTCAAAAGAGCATTAAAAATTTTTTTTTCATATAGATGTTTAAAGCACGCAATTTTTTTTCTTTTGAAAGCTGTTTATGTCCTTTGATTATGTCCTTTGATTTATGTAAGAGAAACTTAATCAATATTATAGAAAAAGAAACAGAAATACTCTGAAGTCCAAATGAATGACTGATTCAGAAGCAGAATGCCTTCAGACTAATACAGAGGCCAGTTCTACTCTCTTAGCAGAAACACACTTTCTTGTCACATCCATAATAGCAACTCGCCTTCGTTTTGGTCGAGCAAACTTTGTGGACTATAAATCACAAAGACAAGGGTGATAAAATGTTATTCTTCCTCACCTACAGGAACAGAACTTCGTTTAGATGTATGGGATGGATGGAAAGAATTTCTGACTGGTTGTCTCCAAGGACAAAAGCTTAAAGTCCAACGGTATCTATCAGAGGAAGAACCAGTACTCAAGTATGGATACTAAAAATAAATGTTAACTATATTAACAAAGTTTATTCCCCCTCCATCCCCCCTCCCGCAATACTCACAAGAACAGCTATTCCTTATAATCCTTGACACAGAGCTGCAATGTTACAATAAATGGTGACCCTACTATACTCCATAAAGTGATAGGAAATCCAGAATTGGATGGAATTACAGAGGACATTTTTTTTTTTTTTTGCATTTTTAAATGACATCTTTTTATTTACAAGTTATATGCATGGGTAATTTTACAGCATTGACAATTGGCAAACCTTTTGTTCCAATTTTTCCCCTCCGTCCCCCATCCCCTCCCCCAGATGGCAGGTTGACAATACATATTAAATATGTTAAAGTATAAGTTAAATACAATATATGTGTACATGTCCAAACCGTTATAGTGTACAATTAGCCTGTGAAGGAAATAAAAAATGCAGGCGGACAAAAATAGAGGGATTGGGAATTCTATGTAATGGTTCATAGTCATCTCCCAGAGTTCTTTCACTGGGCGGAGCTGGTTCAGTTCATTCCTGCTCCATTGAAACTGATTTGGTTCTTCTCATTGCTGGAGATGACCAGGTCCATCAGAATTAGTTATCATATAGTATTGTTGTTGAAGTACATAATGATCTCCTGCTCCTGATCGTTTCGCTCAGTGTAAAGGACATTTTGTTCATTTCTTACTGTTTGGGTCTGTAGCATCATGATACACAGAAAATATAGTTAATGATTTAGAGCCAAAGTAGATGGTATCTCAGGCTGCTTATCTGTGTGAAGAAGCTGCCACTGGTCCATGCTTTGAGTCTGTGGAGTCTGACTTCTGCCTAGATTTTTATTGACTTCCTTGGATATTTGCTAGATCTCCTTCTCAGGGACTTATTCCCCGCAGAAGCTATGTTCTCTCCCTCCAGGTCTGTCGATTGCAACTAGACTCAAGCAGCCCCAGCTCCTCCATTCTCTCCATCTCACCTTCACAGTGGGGATGGGAACCTGGCAGGAAAAGTGAATGCTATTCAAGCTCTTCCACTCAGTTTGGCTTAATCCCTTAATTGAGCAGCTCCTGGGCTCCTCCATTATCCTGCTGCCCTCTGCTGGAGCTGTTTTCCATTGCTAGGGCATCTTCCTCAAAGCAAGGGGGTTCTCTTTAGTCATGTCCATAGCTTTGCCAACCAGAATAGAAAAGAACCTCCCTTTTGAGGTCCTTATAGCATGTAATAAGAAATGTAATAAGAAAATTCTTCCCAACTCCCATTATGCTCTGGTAGAGAGTGGCCGGAGTATGAGCATTATAAAGGCAAATAACAGAATTAGGATGAATGTTGGAAACTCTTTGCTTATGTTTTGAAAATTAAAAAGTATTTAAAATTTTTTAAAAGTGATACATTTACACATAAAAAAGAGTGAAGGTTAGCAGATTGGACAGCTTAGATATGGCGCTAAAACCTTCTAAGTTTAAAAAAATGTTAAAAAAGGTCTTCAGTATGGTCTTTTAAGAGTACATGGACAGGGGCAGCTAGATGGCACAGTGGATAGAGCCTCAGCCCTGAAGTCAGGAGGACCTGAGTTCAAACTGGGCCTTACATTTAATACTTCCTGGCTGTATGACCCTGGGCAAGTCACCTAATCCCAATTGCCTCAGGGGGAAAAAAGAGTATGTGGACAGAATTATACAGGATCAGATATATAGATAGATTGTTGTCTGTACCTGTGAAGGGAGTGCTCACATTGATGAGTTCATCAATTCATTTAAATTCTGAAGTATATTAAATGAATCTCTTGTGGAGTTTTTCCACTAATATAATCCATTGGAATTACCAGTTACTTAACTTTTTCTTTTTGAATTATTTTTAATTAAAAAGACAAATAATTATATCTTTTGAATTATCAAATAATTAGATAAATAACTACCTCAATAAAACCATAATTTCCGGAATATGGGTATTCCTTCCAATGATTCAGATTAAATCATGTCTATTTTGTGCAACTTCATCTATGTCTTCCCATAAATTTTTCCCAAGGATCTACACAAAATTCTTTTTTTTTTTAAACAAAATACTCAAACCAATGTTTATTGTTTCACTGTTTCTTAATTACTTTCTATAGCATTCTCATTGTGCTTTAAAAAGATGAGGTACAGTGTAAATGTTAACAAAACAATTCATCACAAAACACTTTATTGCATACTATTGAGCTTTTTTTTTTTTTTAATAACTTTTTATTGACAAATCCTATGCTAGGGTAATTTTTTACAGCATTATCCCTTGCACTCACTTCTGTTCCGATAATAACTCAAATTCTTTAGACATTGTTGGAGAATACTAGAGCTGTCCATTGGTGTCTCATTCCAACTACAATTATGTAATGGATAATGTACTGAGAATTGGAAATCAAAAACCCAAATTCTGTCTTAGATATTTGTTTGGCCCAACTGGGCCAAGGCAATCGGGGTTAAGTGAATTCCCCAGGGTCACACAGCTAGAAAGCATTAAGAGTTTGAGGTTACATTTGAACCCAAGACCTCTTGACTTTAGGACTGGTACGCTATCTACTACGCCCTCTAGTTGCTTTTGAATTAAACACATATTAGCTGTGTGACTAAGAAAATCTTTTAACCTCTTTGTCTCAGTTTCCTTATCCATAAAAAAGAAGGAATTCCATGTCCTTAAAGGTTTATTCTGGCCCTAAATCCATGATTCTAGAATCCTTTTTATTGTTCCTGTATTTCCCCGAGAAGCTTCTTTAAATTCCTTTTCCTATATAATACCTTATTTATATTTTGCTTCCTCTCGTATCGAATATATTGACTTTGGAGCTATATAATATCATTGAAAGAACATTGTGCATAGTATAATATTTACAAATGGGTTTTGTATGAGTCAAATGACTCATTACTACTCATTTTACCAATAGTTGCTATAGTACTTAATAGAAATATTTTTGGCATACTTCTACCTAGCAAAAGGGAAAGAACCACAATAGAATATCTAATAATGTGCTTGAGTACCTAGTGCTATCAGTTTTTTTTTAATTATTAATTTTACTATATTTTAGACACAAGGTTTGATTTATTTGTACATACAAAATGTAAACATAGCAAAATAAATAGTAAAACAACTGATGCAGGGTCCCATTTCATGCTCATGATCCCATTAAAGAATTATTATTATTATTATTTGCTGAGGCAACTGGGGTTAAGTGACTTGCCCAGGGTTACACAACTAGGAAGTGTTAAGTATCTGAGATCACATTTGAACTCAGGGTTCAGTCAGGTTGAACTGACTTCAGGGTTGATGCTCTATCCACTATACCACCTAGCTGCCCCTAAAGAATTATTTTCTAAAATCCATTCAATTGCAAATTCAAGTGCAAAAGCATGATGATGAATATCTATTATTCAAGTAACATAAATAATATTGATAATACAAATAAACTATTTAAAAGGTGGTAATTTTTCCAATTTTACAAAATGTACATTATATTTCAATTTAATATATGATATATTGATAGTTCAATAGGTTCATTTTAGTTCTCTGTAATGCAGAGCCTTACATTTTATATTCAGTTGGAAAGAAGATGACTGCACACCATCAGCATAGGTCATTACCATCAGTTGGAAGCTATGTTACTTCCATAGCTACTTGTTTCTGCAATTACATTTTTAAATTTTTAAATTTATTATTATAGCTTTTTATTGACAAAACATATGCATGGGTAATTTTTCAACATTGACCCTTGCAAAAACTTCTGTTCCAACTTTTCCCCTCCTCCCCTCCACCTCTTCCCCTAGATGGCAAGTAGTCTCATACATGTTAAATATGTTAAAGTATATGTTAAATACAATATATGTATACATATTTATACAGTTATCTTGCTGCACAAGAAAAATTGGATTTAGAAAGAAGGTAAAAAACAACCTGGGAAGAAAAACAAAAATTCTGCAATTACATTTAAGCCCAATCCTTCCGACTCATGGTTCTCTCTGGCTACGCCGCTGATGGCACTGCTAGGAGCCACCTTTGGCACTCTGTCCATTCTGGCAGCAACTGGCAAGTTTTAAGGCTGTTGGCAATAGAGCCGAAGTCCTTGTATTGATATGCACATCGACTGGAGAAACAACACTGACATTGTTGAGGTGTGCTGTATTTCTCAGGCAGGAATTGTTCATATGAAGTCTCTGAGGGCTGCTGGTGCACTACACTGGGACTGAATGGTTTCCTTACAAGTTGTCCATTCACTTTCCTATTTTGTGCATTTATTCAGGTACCAAAAGAGAGTAGCACTTTATATGGCTGCATTTTATGGATATATTGAACTCACAGAGTGGACTCTACAGCAAGGAGTAAGGCCCAATGAAGCAGTTGGGGTCCATCCCTATCGAGAATGGTGTCAAGAAACGTATCATCCAGATACCATTAAATGTCCCATTCATGCAGCCTCCGAAACAGGACAACTATTGATCCTTAAGGCCTTCATCAATTACAATGTCTTATGTCTAGACTGTAAAAATGCACTGGGACAGATACCACTAACAATCGCCCTTAAACACAGGCATAAAGACTGTGTATTATACTTGGTGGCTAAGATGTGGTCCATGGTTTCTTATTCTAAAATTTCAATCCCCATGAAGATCTATATCAAAATCAAGCAATGGCTTCTCAGAGCTCAGCGTCACACCCTTCAGAGAAGACGCCACACTGGGACTCGGAGGTTCAGAACACGAGTTGGAGATTTTGTCATGGTGGATGGCTTTACCCAGCCAAAAATGACCTCCAGAGAATGGAGTAAAGCTGGGAACAAGAGTATAAAAAACAAAGTTTCCAAACTGCCAAATTTCCATGAAAAAACCCAAAGCAGGAAAACTCTGGATCTTTTAACAGTTTCGCAACAGCAGAAATGTGTAAGCAGCATAAAATTGCCTCCAATAAAAGAAACAAATGGGTTCTCAAGATTACAAGAGTCTCATCCAAACAATCAGAAAAAAAAGATAGCAACATCTAGAAGGAAGGAATTGATGACAACAAATCTGTACTCAGCCCAAATCCCTCTTCCTTCACTTGATACTGGGGGCTATTCACATCCTCCTTTTTACTATGTGACCCCTAAGGCAGCCTGTTTCCTCACTTCATCCCTTCAGTCTTTTTTGGAATACAGTGGGAAGACTACAAGAGAGAATGCAATCTACTGCTTAGCTACTGCAAGGTATTTTTTTCTTTAATCATTCATGTAAGCCAATATTAAGTTGTACATCCTGAGTCAAAAATTTTCATCACTATCATTAGTAGTATATGCTCTGAGACATTTATGATTAAATTATTGATTTAATTTTTATTTTAATTTATTAATTTTAATAAATTAATATTAAGTATAATAATAGATTATATATAATTATATAAAAATAAACAAAATTAATTTAATAATTAATGATTAAATAAATGAAAATTAAATCTAAGACATTCTGATTAAAAGTATTTCTGTAAATAAGTATTAATTCAACAAGTATGATTAAAAGTGTTTCTGTAAATGAAAACAGAACAAAGACTTTGAAAAATAAGGGGAAGAAAATGTATTTAAAAAGCACAGGTCTAGAGTCAGTAAACTATAACTCTGGGCCAAACAATCCAGAAACTGTCTACTTTTGTATAGCTTGACCATCTTAGTTTTTACATTTTAAAATAATTTTTTTGTATTTTAAAATGTAAAAGTTATTAGCTTGAGGGGCATGTAAAACAGGATTTGTATCCTTTGTAGGACTGTGTTTTGCCAACTTTTGGCATCATTAATTGGACAATGCTGAAAATGGAAGTAAATAGGTAAGTAATTGAATAATAAAGTAAGCCAAAATGAATTAAGAGGTGAAGCTCTTGGAGATAAAGATTGGACAAGATAAGAAAGCTGAATGAAATCGATAGTAATTTAGGATAAGTAAAATTATTTGAACCATCTGCTTCTGACACATTTACATGAGTAATTTTTCCGCATTGACAATTGCAAAACCTTCTGTTTCAATTTTCCCCCTCCTTCTTCTTACCCCCTCCCCTAGATGGCAGGTAGACCAACACATGTTAAATATGTTAAAATATATATTAAATATAATATATGTATACATATTTATACAGTTATTTTGCTGCACAGGAAGAACTGGACTTTGAAATAATGTAAAATTACCCTGTGAAGGAAATAAAAAATCCAAGCAGACAAAAACAGAGAGATTGGAAATGCTATGTAGTAGTTCCCCCTCATTTCCCAGAGTTCTTTCACTGGATGTAGCTGGTTCTATTCATTATTGAACAAATGGAGCTCATTTGGTTCATCTCATTGTTGAAGAGAGCCATGTCCATCAGAATTGATCATCATATAGTATTGTTGTTGAAGTACATAATGATTGACACATTTATTATCATAAATACTCACCATTGGTGATATACTAGGATTCTGTCATTTCCATGTCGTGTAACATTTTGTGCACCCACTTTATCACATTTGATTTTTTGAGGACCTGCTCCTTCCTTACTATTTGGCAAACTGCTACCACCTAGTGGTGATAATCTGGGCAGCTACTGGACAAAATTGGGGATAACTAGTGACATTAATAATTCACTGGGTCACAAGTTTTAGAGTTGAAAGAACCTTAAAGAGTGGATGCCTGTTAGTTGGAGAAAGGCTGAATTAGTTGTATTTGGATGGAAGAGAACACTATGGTTCCATAAGAAATGATGAATAGGTGGATTTCAGAAAAACCTGGAAAGACTTCCATGACAAGCTGAGTGAAGTGAGCAGAACCAGGAGAACAGTGTGCACAATAGCAACAAGATTATGTGATGATCCACTATGACAGTCTTAGCTCTTCTCAGCAATACAGTGATCTGAGACAATTCCAATAGATTTGGGATGGAAAATGCCTTCTGCATCCAGAGGAAGAACTAAGGAGACTGAATGCAGATCAAAGTATACTATTGTCACTTTTTTTCCTTTCTTGTGGTTTTCCCCTTTTGTTCTGATTTTTCTTTCACAACATGACTAATACGGAAATATGCTTAAAATGATTGTGCATGGTATAACCTCTATCAGATTGCTTACTGTCTTAGGGAGGGGGGAAAAATTTAAAATGAATATTGAAAACTATCTTTACATATAATTGGAAAAAATAAAATACTAATAAATAAAAAAAATAACAAACAACAAAAACAAAAACATAAAAACAATAAAGGACTTAAAGATGATCATCTATTCCAGCCTTTTGTTTTATAGATGAGGAAACTAAGGCTCAGACATTTCAGTAATTTATCCCAGACTAATGGATAGATAAAAGTACAGAATGAAGAATGTCCCCAGATCTAAACAGGAAAAGATTAGGTTTTAAGATAAATTATTTGTTATTTTTTTTGCAGTGCATTTAAAGAAAAACGGTGGCTTCAGCAATTAGAAATTGCAAAGGCTATGGCAAAGAAGAGCATTTATAATCTAACTACAGAAGGCATGACTTCAAAATGAAGATATCCTCAGGAGGCTTTCCTTTGATTTCCTCTTTGTTTTATTTATTTATTTTGCAAGACACTCAGAGTTAAGTGACTTGCCCAGGGTCACACACCTAAAAAGTATTAAATGTCTACGGTGGCATTTGAACTCTAGGTCTTGGGGATTCCAGGGCCAGTGCTCTATCCACTTTGCCATCTAACTGCCCTGAGTCTTTCTTTGAGAAGGCAAGACCTCCATTCATTTGTGATTAACAAAGTGCTGACATAATTTCTCATTTCTAATGCCAACAACCCCCAGATACCAGCAGGAAAGAAGGGCTCATAAATGGACTTTAACACTTAGTTCTGTGATCTCTAAATGTTAGCAATTTGGATCACCAAGTCGCCGACTCTGAGGTAGAGAGGACCTGAGAAGCCTTCTTAATTCAACCAGGCCTGAACAGAAATCTCCGATTATTTCCAGACAGACTGTTCAGTCTAAAGAATTTCAGAAACAAGGAATTCACTAGTCTCTGAATCAATTCTACTTTTAGCTGTCTCTTGTTAACAAGTTTTTTTCCTTATGTTAAGCTCAAATCTGCCTCTTTACTCCTTCAAATAATTTTTATATAGTTCTGACTTCTGAAACAAAGTAGAGAAAATGTAGTCCCTTTCCCACATTACATTCTTTTAATACTTGGAGACAGCTATCATCCCTCCAGTCTTTTCAATTAATAGTTTGTTTTTTTTATTATAGCTTTTTATTTACAAGATATATATATGCATGGGTAATTTTTCAACATTGACCTTTGTAAAACCTTTTATTCCAATTTTTCCCCTCCTTCCCCTTTCCCCCGTCCCCCAGATGGCAGGTAAACCAATACATGTTAAATATATTAAAGTATATGTTCAATTAATAGTTATATGCAGCTGATTTTGCCTAACTCCAGAGCTAAGAATTACCTGACGGTAACTGAAAATAATTAAAAGAGAAACATCAAACCCTTTTAAAAAAAAAGAAAATTGAATGCAGAAGTCAGAAGCAGCTACCTGACTTTGATCCCAACTGACCCAGTGACTAGTAGATCCAAACAGGTTTCACCCATTGATGCACCAGGAGCTAGCAATTCTGACCAGATTTCACACCTCCCACCTGTCTTTCTGCCCTAATACATGGATTTTTATTTGTTATGCAAAACAATTTATTAATAGCATCTTAGGGCTGAGCCCCCTTCTACTCCTCCCTGTACCCCAATTTGGGTACTCCAATACTCTGGTATTATGTAGTAATCCCAATTTGCAATACCTTGTCTCTATTAAAGAATCTAGTTTTTGCTGTTTTAGTCATCTTATTTCAGGTTGATATATTTGGTGTCAGAAAATGGAATTTGAAGATTCCTGCCCAGATGGCCACTGTTTTTAACCTCGTAAACCTGGTACTAGCCTGGACCCCTTGTGTTTCAGGCCAGATTTGATTCAGTGTTTCAGCCTGGGTAAGTCTCTCAAATTTTCTGAATTCCTGTCTTTTTGGTTGAGTTCTTGACTCTTTAATCAAGTTTTTGTTAAAAAACAAAACAAAAAGAAGACCTATGGGTGGGGGCAAGGAAAGGAGAAAATCACAAAATAAAATTGCATAGCAGAAAACAAAAGAAAATTTAGAAGGAACACAGAAAAGATGAATAGTTCTGAAAACAATATGTAGGCTTTATTACATAGGTTTTTGTGAAATGGAAATTTATTGTTTTGTATTAAATCTCTTATGATCTGCTACATATATAAAAAAGTTTTTTTTCTTTCCTCATTTTGTATTTAAGTTTCAAATGAATTTTTAAAATTAAAAGGAAAAACTTCAAAATAAAGCTTAAAAAAAAGGTCCATGGACAATTTGGGTTCCCTTCCAGCAGGTTCCCCTAAAAAGGGAGAGCTGCTAGGTTTGTAATTATGGATCATGTGTGTCTACTCTAACAGATCTGCCTAAAAGGAGAGTTTCTGGCTATATGTTTTGTTTGTTTGTTGTTTTTCTTTGTGGAATACCAAATGTGCCATTGTGCGTGTAGGTGTGTGTCCTTCAGTAAAAAGTCACATTTTTTTCTTCTTTTTGATTGGAGTACTGGAGAAGGGAAAGAATGAGGTCAAAACTAACTGTACACTTGTTTTTGTTTCTAGATGTAGTGGAAACTGAAAAATTTAAGCCCAGACTACCTATAGAATTTTTACAGATAATCAGAGCCAAAAGTAGCAAAAACAGCAATGAGAAGAAAAAAGTTTGAAACAAGAATTAGATGGCTTTTTCAGGGAATTACAGGAGATTCTCCTCCTTCACCAATTAATTTGAATAATTCCCTTTCTTTTGACAGAGAGCAGAATTGTCAGAAAGATAATATTGGCAGAGATGCAGTTAGAGAGTTATTTTTCCCCTTGCTTTTAAGTAATTTATTTCTAACTAATAAAAACTTATTTGGGAATTGAATAATAGAAATTATAAATGCAGGTTTAATTAAACCCTGAAATTAAATTTTGTAGATTATGTTTAATTTTAATCTGGGAGAACTGTCTGGTTTTTCCCTCATCACCCTGAGTTTTTTTTTTTTTTTTAAATAACTTTTTATTGATAGAACGCATGCCAGGGTAATTTTTTACAGCATTATCCCTTGCATTCACTTCTGTTCCGATTTTTCCCCTCCCTCCCTCCACCCCTTCCCCCAGATGGCAAGAGTCCTTTACATGTTGAATGGGTTGCAGTATATCCTAGATACAATATATGTGTGCAGATCCGAACAGTTTTCTTGTTGCACAGGGAGAATTGAATTCAGAAGGTATAAATAACCCGGGAAGAAGAACAAAAATGCAAGCGGTTTATATTCATTCCCCATCACCCTGAGTTTTAAGTATTAACTCATAGAAAAGAGAAAAGTCTGTGTGAATTGGAAATCAACCAAAAGATAGAGAATTTGATTAGAAAATCTAGTTAGATACTTGATTATTGAAGTGGAAATCAATTTAGAAATAATTTTTGAATTGATATGAGTTTTGAACTTAGAAATTTTGCTATAATTGTGAGACTCTTACCCACTTTTATAATAGATTATTGAGTTTTTGAGTTCCAGTTTACTTCTTGCTCCAAAAAGAAAAAGTTATTTAAGAAAACAATTTGAAGTTTACATGGAATTTATTAGGATAATTGCTGTTTGAATAGATGAAATTTTTGTAAACCATTAACAGTTTTTATTATTGCTAAAAACATCTTAAATATTTTTGCTGCTTCCATTTCTTAGAGAATAACAGATTTGTAACTAATTAGATTCTAAGTAAAAGTCTTTAATAAAATCATTGGTTTTGTAAGAATTCAGTAAAGATTACAGAATAATGTTCAGTCATTTTTCAGTTGTGTCTGAATTTTCCTGACCTCATTTGGGGTTTTCTTGACAAAGCTGCTGGTATGATTTGCCATTTCTCTTTCCAGCTCATTTTACAGATGAAGAAACTGAGGCAAACAGGATTAAGTGACTTCCCCAGGGTCATAGAGCTAGTAAGTTTCTGAGGCCAGATTTGAACTCAGAAGGTTGAGTTTTTCTGACTCTGAGCCTAATACTCTAGCCACTGTTCCTAGTCTGAAATGCTGTTTGAATAAATAAGAAAGGCATGGGATTTCATACTACAGGAGAAATGTATACACAAGAAAAGGTTGAAAGATTTGAAGGATGTTATGACTTAAAATGGGAAAATCCCCATTTGGGAAATAACTGAATTTATTCCCCTCTCATTTTAAGTGAAATATGTCTCCTCTAATAAGATGCTTTTTGCTAAGTCAGAATTTATTGTACCATTTAGTATTAAGACAAAGTATTTTTAAAAATACATGGACCTAGAAATGTGTTAATTGTGTGATCCTAAAACAAGTTACCTCAGTTTACAAATCTGTAATATGATTTAAGAAAATAGCTCATATTGATTTGATAGTTCTTTGCATTAGGACTATTAGTAAAATGGAAAATTCTTTTTAGATGAGTATTCTTTTTTGGTTTTATACACACACACACACACACACACACACACATTAATTGCTATATACTTTGGATAGTAGTTTCAATTGTTATAAATTCAATTGCTAAATAAATGCTGTTATATATATTTTCGAATGTTCATTGAGAAGTGCAACAGGTACTTGTAATGTTTTTATTTAATTTTGGTTGAGAACTAGAAATTACAAAAGGAAAAGATTCTGAAGTTTTGACTTACTAGCTTGTTATTAGTAAGGTCAGATAAACTTCTAGCTGCAGAAAAGATGTTGTGTGACTTTTGGAAAGATAGGCACTTTTTCCTTATAAGCTGATTCGTTATAACAATGTGAGAGTCATTTATGTCCAGCCCTAAGAACACTTAGTAAAACTTGCTGTTTAAGGTGAAGTTTTTAGGGGATTATAATTAATGTTCCTCTGAGTCTGATTCCAGGTACAATCATCAAGAAATGCTACTGAGCCAATGATCTACAATACCAGAAGCCCTACCGGGGCAGGTGGGGAGGAGGAGAAGGAGGTGAGGGAGGGGACATCTAGGAACTGTTGGTGGAGTTATGTCTAATGAGAAATCTGGGAGAGCCACTTTTGTCATGGGCTGATTCAGTTTCCTCAGAATGATGCTTCCTCTTTATTGGAAAAATTTCCCACCTAGCTTATTCTAATCCCAGCTATGACATTCTGTCAATGCCATTGGTTGCTTATATTATTCTTGCCTGGAATCAACATCAAGCTAAGGGAGCTTTTTATTTTCCCTACTAATTATGTCCTTTTTTGCTTTTATGACAACTTTCTATAATCATGGTGGATAATCAATAGAAGATATGAACACAATGCTGAATCTTTTTGGACTAAAATGGGAACATACCTACGTTAGCATAACAAGATGCAAGTGTGTTAGATCATAGCTATTCAATTTGAAATTACAGTTCTTTCTATAACCCCAAACAACTGAGTAGATAAGTACTTGGGCTTGTCATCTGCCCTGATGGTTCTGTATTTTTGTATAAAACAAGATCAAATATCTTACATTGGTAAGGGTAATTAGACAATGATGTAAGAATTTGCAAAACCAGGATATAATTGTGTTATTTAGTGAAATTGATATAAATGTTTTCTGTTCTGTGTTAGAGAAAAGAATTTCAGCTCAATTGGTTATCTTGGAAGAGAGCGAGTTATGGTTTATCTTACATTGCCTCAAAGAGACATTCATTTGCTTAGATTTTTTAATATGAAATTCACACATATATGAAGTATTCTATAAAATGAAAGCAAATTACAAGATTGAAGAGGATTTATGTGTTTTAGCCTATATGGCTGTGTTATCTATTTCATTTGAAGATGGCATTTTTTCATCTTTTAAATAAATTCATATATCTGCTCATTAAACTTACTCAAGAAGTTAGCTACTTGCAAAGAGTGTTTTATCTATGTGCCCATATATAGCATTAGATCCTTAGCAGCAATTTATCCTCCTAAGGGGGAAATGAGCAGTGTAAAAGTAAATAACTAGTGTACATAAATGTTTTTAAAGGGCACAAAAACCTTGAAGATGTTTTAAAAACAAATTGTAAAAAATTATTAGAATTTTCTGATTTCTCAATTGTTATTTGGATTTCCTGAATATATCAACATAACAATTTGCTAATTTACATCATAAGTAATCATCATAATATATCATAAGTAATAAACTGAAGTTCCTTCCCTTTCTGGAACTTAAATCCAAGGTGAAGATTGAAATACATAAAAACCAGAAGTTAAATGATAGGAGAGTTACTGTCGATTTTTAAAGTACTTTTAAACCTTATCTAACTAACATCAAAGAGTATGGAAAAATGTAAATTTTGTGATCTAGAAGTTACTAATTTGATGTTCTTATTAGTGCTATAAAGTTTGAGCTAGTTCTTAACAAATGACTTAGTTATTGGCAAAGCATATTTAAAATGAGATCTATTTTGTATGAAATTTTTACAGAAAGGGGATCTTTACAAGTGACCTTAACAAGAAAAGCAGATCTGCTAGAATAAGCAGCTCTCAGAACTCACCTATTTTAGAATGCTTAGGAAGGATGATTTTCCGAAATCAGATGATTGCAGTAGTACATGACCTCAGAAACCAAAGAACTTCAGACTTCTGAGCCCCAAGTTGTAAGAGCCTGAAGAAATGAACAGTGGGAGTGGGTTACTCTTCCCTTTTACTTCTTCCCCATGGACTGTTGTTTTTTGTAAGGCTTGCTTCCCTTAATGGCGATTACCCCCAGTAGCTCCCGATAAAGTATTGGTCAATCTCTTTTACTCTTTACCTAATACTATCATGGTAAGTCTCATAGTTAAAAACCTTTGATAAAGTGCTTAATACCTTATGATCTTGTATACCCTGGTGAATCTGATTCTCTCCTGCATCTTTGTGGACCTTTTTAGTTGGCTCCCTTTTCACTTTGGGGATGTTGTATGCTCTCTCTCACACAGCCCTCCTTGTGGCTATCTTGCTCTTTGGCAGGGGAGGTAGGATTAAGTGTTGCCTACATGTCCCTTCTCATATTGGGATGTTATTATTGATATCATCTTGGCCCATTAGCTCATAGAACTTTTTGATGCTTTCCTTGGTCAGCAGTCGGAATTTATCTTGACCAAGAAGGGGGAATGTTGAATACAACTGACATTGTATGATGTATAAAAAGTTTGAGAGACATAGTTTCAGGGTAGTTAATAATTTTATAAATTATGTCTAACTGATAAAAAAAAAAGTCATTTGGCTTTCTCTTATAAACCAAAGATAAATCACGGAGGCTGCTCATGTATATATATCTTTGGAAGAATGGGTGTTCACAACAGATGGAAATGAACTCTGCTTGGTTAACAATGAATAAATATTATGAGAGGTGGACATATTCTAATGAAGAGCTAAGGGACCCTGACTTTGATTATATCACTCTTTCTCCTCTCTACTCCCACCACCCTCAACCTCAGGTAGACTAGATAAAGGGAACCACCTCAAACTCAAACTGGAATCGACAGAAATTAGATTCTCTTTGTAAGATTTTCTAGTTAGGTAGGTTAAGAATTCCACCTAAATAAGATGATCTAGGTGGGGTTAATTTTTTGAACAAGATCAGAAATCTCCTTGAGAGATTAGACTTTGAATGAGGAAATAGGAAAGGAAAAAAAAATCTGGATTTGCATTCTCCTCTATATTAATTGGTTCTTAATATGAGAAAAATACTCATTGCCCAACCCCAGTGCAATGAATTTCCTAAGAACAATTGAAAGCATTTAAAAGAGGTCTATCAAGACAGCTACCAAAAATGTTGATAACAGAAGGGATTACTTGACTTTGATCCCAAATGATCCAGTGACTTGAAGAGATCCAAACTGGTTTCCTCCTTATTAAAATGTATCTAATCCTGCTCCTTCCTACACTTCTTGGGCACTCTTGTACCTGGGTTTGCATGGTGATGCTGAATTGAAATTCCTTTGCCTCAATTAAAGATTCAAATTTTTGCTACTTTGGCAGTCTTCTCAATTTCAGGTTGACACACAATTCTATAATAAGAGGGTTTTTTTTTTTTTTTTTTTTTTTAGCTCTTTCATGATCCTAGATACTATTTTAAAAATTCAAATAAAATGTTGATATCATTTCTTTTCATTACCAAAAATTTTCCCAGTATTTTTCTCTTTCCTTTCCAGAGCCATGCCATTTACAAATAATATATATTTGAAAGACAAAAAAGGGGGGAAAAACCCAGTATAATTAATATTTCAAAAAAGCTTAAAAATATGTGCACATACTACACTTCTAGACTTTTAACCTCTCCAAAAGGATGCAGTGGGAGTGCTGCTCTCCTTTTAAATGCTCTCTAGTTTGTGAAGGTTCTTTCTAAATTGTGGTTCCAAGAATTGAATACAGTACTTCAGATATGATCTGATAGGGACAAAATATAGCAGAAGTGTTACCTTATTTTGGACACCATGTTTATTTTAGTCTCTGATTATATTAGTTTTTTTGCTCTCATACTGTCTTTTAGACTTGCAGGGCCCTAAAGCACTTAGAACTTTTTCATCCTATGTGGCCAAACTTTGTTTATCTGATGCTTATAAAAGTTTCTTTTTGTAGCTCATATAACCTCATTTTAATAAGCCTGTGTAGGTCCTGATTCCAATGCAGACATTCTTTATGCCTTGAAATGCATGTCATCTATAATGATATTTAAATCATTGATAAAAATGGTAAATTAAACACCTATGGTATGAACAAAAATCTTCCAAAATATATTTTTACATAGGAAATTCATATGATAGCTTGAAAAATAACTTGCAAGGCTGATACCCCACATAACTGACTGATCCCCAGTCAATTAACCTTGGCAGTGGGACAGAAGCTTTTACAAGGAAAAACAGGAATTGATACCTACAAACCTCAAGTCTATCAATACTCCTCTCATCCTTCATTTAAGCAACAAATACTTAAGTTATCACATGCAGAGCATTAAAGCAGTTGGATACAAAGAAGCATATCACATAGTTCCTGTCCATAGCTAATAGTTATAGGAAAGTAACATAATGAATAATTAAATGATGAAAATTCAATGAAGCAAGTGAAAGTCACATAAATGGCAGAGGGTGATTTTAGAGGGAGAAGAGGGATAGTCAGAAAGAGTGGAGGATTAAAAGGATGAGGTACAATATCTAGAGTTCAGGGATGGCAATCTGTGCCAGGGGAGATTGTACTCTCACCTGTTATGGGCCAGAACTCTGAATTTGAAACAAAAGATTCTTACAAGGTATTAAGTTAGTGGAATTGATAGACAATAGTTATCTAATTTAGCATGGTTCAGTATGATTAATTTAATCCTACAAGGAGATGTTATGAGCCAGAACTTGAAACAAGGTATTAAGTGGAATTGAGGAGACAATGTGTAAATCTAGTTTAGCACTGATTTAATCCAACAACAAATAATGGTTTCCTAGTGATATAATGATTGCTTTGTACTCAGTGTGTAGCATATAAGCTAGAAGCCTTAGCCAGAGAGATTCAGAGATTCAGAGACAAGTGGACAGAAGGCTGAAGGCTGAAGGTTGAAGGCTGAAGGTTGAAGACTGGAGCACAAGCCCTTGGACTCAGACAGATTCGTCCCATCTCACACCACCTTGGTGGAAGGCTCTCCTTCTTTGCTTCTCCACTGAAATCAAGAGTTTCGAAAGGCCCCTAGAAAACTACCCGAGCCCCAAGTGAAGGAGATAAGACTTTGAAGGAGACAATGAAGGATTTGGACTTTAATCCCTAGCTACTCCTGTGGGATTACTGAACTGAAATGAAGGCTGCTCCCAGAGACCCCAAGAAAACCTCAACAGAGAACATTACATTTTAGAGAGAACACAAAGTGTTATGATTATTTTTTGCAAATGCTCAAATGACACCCACTGAAATACTGGATGATCAAGTGTCCTCTGAAATGATGCTTCATGTTGTCTTTGGATGCCAAATACAAGCAGCTACATCTATCTTTATGCTTCTCCAGGACAAACCTATGAGCTATCCTGCCATTAGCTGTAACTTCTGTCTTCTGATTTTGTCAAAGGCAATACACAACTTCTCCAGTAACACATATTGAGCTTTGGATGAGCATTTCCTATTTAATGTACCAATAGGTAAATAAAGTTCATAAAAAGTGCAAAAACCAGGTGACTTTTAACATGCACTACCCCCTTTGCATACTACTAAAGTTGGAGGAATTGAGGAATAATCTGAATTTTTCTATTTCTTGAGTTGCCATGGCCAAAGAATTCATCAAGTGATAACTTAATACATCCATAAGTTTTTGATGAACTTACTATGTGTCACTCATTATATTAAATGCTAAAGATACAAAGAAAGTAAAAAAAAAATAATAAGACTCTACACTTAATGAACCTACATTCCAATAGAGACCAAGGCTAATAATGAAGGATAATGAAAATCTTGATTAGTTAAGACTGGCCACAGATCAGACTCAATCTGTTACTGGTACTATGTTAGAACTCCAGCATAATTTAGAAACTATCAGTTTTCACTATAGTATTTGCTGTTTTCGGGCCCATCAAAAAAGTAGGATAATTTTCTTATCACAGTGAGCCACCAAAGGAGGAGTCAATGAAGGATAAATACCAATTAAGTGCAAAATTCATGCTCTCAGGAACCTTATCATTGGTAAGGACACATTAGTACTGCTTCTTATACCTCATCAGTATTCTTTGTCCCTAGGACTCCACGGATAGGAGGCCAGAGGGAAGAGCTACTCCCCAATCCTACATTTAAGGAGACCCTCACCTGGCCATTTCTTCATTTTCCACTCAGCTTCTTTCCTTTGGCTGTCTCCATGATTTGTATGGCCTTTCCCCAAAACTCTCTTTGGTTTATCTGTGCTATCTTTCTCTATTAGATTATTTGCTTCCTCCAGGCAGAGATTTTCATTTTCATATTTATATGTTCAGTGCTTAGCACAGTGCCTGGGACATAGCTGGTGCCTAATCAATGCTTATTGACTAATGGAGAAAACAAAACTTTCAAGCAAATAAAAGAATTGTAACCATAAATGTAATTTTAAATATTTTTCTTATTCTAAAGCAATTTAAGATTATATTTATGATATGTGGCATGCACGTGGGCTAAATAAAATCTTTTAAAGATTACATTAACACATAATATTTGTGTAGGATTAGGTCTCTACTTAAAGAAAACTCCTAATCAATGTATTGCTTGGATTATATCTTAAAGAAAAATATTTCCTTATGTCTATTAAACATTTTGCTCATAAATCTTTTGGGTCCTCTCTAGGGTGTGAAATACATGACTGCATAAAATAAATTGGATTTCAGGTGAATACATTGCAGCTATGCACCCCTGCAGAGCAAGATAAGAATTTTTTTATTTGTAGAAAACGCTCTGAAGGAACATTAGAGCACTATCTGCATAACTGAAACAGCTTTACTTCACACGACTGCCATTTTACTGAAGTCTTCTGATGACTAATTAGCTAATATTATTAAGTTTAAGGAGAGGCACCACGACTTCTAAGTGTTATTGTATTTTACATAAACAAAAAGGAATTCCCTAATTCGTCATGAAATCTTCATCTTCTATATGTTGGAAACTTAATCACTTCTTCCCAGAACACTCCAAATATCACTAAATATTATTCCAGCTTTCACAGCTGGGGCTCAGCACTAGAAGTATTTTTCCTTTTCATATCTTCATTACTAACTCATGCTGTCTGGAGCCAATCTTAAACACTGTCATGAAAGGGGTGACGCAAATGATGGATTTCTCTATGCTTTTGTCTCCTTGTCAACGCACTGAGTCAAGCTGTGATTATAAGAGGTGCAAAGGAAAAAGCCATTTTTACAGGCCATTAGGATGCAGGCAGGGAAACAAGACAAGGGCAGTGGAGATCCAAGGGGAAACGATGGCCCGTGCAGCAGGCAGAGGTCGACAGCTTGGTCAGGATCACTTGGAAGAGTGAGGCTGTCACGATCTCATTTCTCCTCTGTCTCTGCACTTCAGTTCCTTCCCGGGAAAACGCTGGCGGGGTCCCTGGCACCTGTGCACTCAGGGTCCGCAGTCTCTGCTCCTGAGGAGCCCCCTTTGTACTCCCGGACAGTGTCACGACTTCGGGGAGAAGGGGTGACCCGGCCGGGCTGGGCTGCGAGATGGGATAAAAAGATTGGAGAGGGGAAAGGCAAGTAGAGCCATCTGCCTAACAGAAGTAACCTTCGCCCTACGACCGTCGGACGCTTGAAGGCAGCACCAGTAGAGTGCAGGCGAAGGTTTTGAACACCAGCCTTTCTGGTGAAACCTGAACGTAAAAGACCCCCTCTGACCTGGCCACTGAGGATGGCCGCCCCTACTGCTGTGAAGCCCCAACGAGATGTTTTTTGGGGTGCTCAACTTCTCCACTTGGAGCGAAGCGGGGGACGGGTCACTACTGCAGCGGGCCGGGGACGACAAGCCGCGAGCGGAGGTACAGAGCAGCTCAATATTCTCAAACCATTCATTGCAAGCTAGGTGCATTCTGGACTAGGAACCAAAGGACTAATAAATGAGCTCCACAAATCTGTTCGCCCTCTCGGCCTCCATGACTAGGTCTCCGCCCGGCACAGCGGGAGGGAGGTGGGAGAAAACTAGGTTTAGGGAGGAGGCGGCCCGGGATCCGGAGCGCACGGGGGCGGGGCCGGGAAGGCAGACGTCAACGGCCGGAACCCCCACCTCGGGAGGACGCGGCTTCGCCGGAGCGATCCGCGACGGACTCAGCAGACGGAAGTGTTCTTTAGAGAAGGCAGGCCTTCCGCCGCCGCCGCTGCTGCCGAGGTTCGGCCCGAAGAGGAGAAAGATGCTTCTGGAGCTGTCCGAGGAGCACCGCGAGCACCTGAGCTTCCTACCGAAGGTGGACTACGCCGGTCAGTGCGCGCGCCCGCTCTTGTGCGTGCGTGAGGAGGGAGGCAAGCGGGGAGGGTGCCCCCTCCCACCCAGTTCACGTGCCCTATCATTGCGCGTGCGCGCCCCCTACTGACTTCTCTCCACTTGGTGCGCCCCCTATCGACTCTATCTCCGCCCTGTGCCTCTGTTTCTTCCCAGTCTTAGTTCGCTCTCAAATGCCCTTCCCTTCCTTTTTCTTCTCTCCCCTTCACTCCCGCCTCCTGAAATTCTCTCATCTTTTGCCCCCCTTGCTCCAGTCACATGCCCACTTCCCTCTAGTTCTCGCGACCACACCCAACTTCACGCGCCCCTCACCCCTCCGTTTCTTTTCTCTGCTTCCGCCCTCCTTTCATTACCCACTGAGCTTTCCTCTTTTTCTCTCCCCTGGCTTTGCTTGCGCTTGCGTGTTTCAAACTTCAAGTGCCCCCTATTGTTAGTTCTCCATTCTAACTTCTGTTCCCTGAAGCGCCACGTCCTATCTGCTCTCCTCCCAGCTTCGCGCACCACGCCCATCTTTTTCGCGCTTGCGCACTCCCGCTCAGTGCCGCGCTCCGGGCTTGCTCCGCTCCCTCACGCGTGCGCTTGCGCACTCCCTCAGTCGCCTGCTTCCCTCAGCCTCGCGCCCCAGTTGCGCTCCATTCTCTTACCCTGGCGCGCTCCTTCCACCCACCCGGGCCTCGTTCTCACGTCCGTTCCTCTTTGTCTTGTCTCCCACAGTGGTCGCCGAATTCGGCCGGATCGCTCTGGAGTTTCTGAGGAAAGGCTCCAACCCGAAAGTGTATGAAGGGGCCGCCAGTAAGGAGCGTGCGGCGCCTGGGGCCCCTCCGGAGGCAGTCTCCCTCCTCCCACTTTGTCGGGGGGAAAACTGGGGCTTGGGGGTGTGGGAGGCATGCAGATCGAGATGGTAACCACGGTTTGGGCATCCTGCCTCCCAGCCCAACCCCCCTCCCTCTTGCCTGGCAGCCCCGCCCACCTGGCTCTCCTGTGTGCTGGGGCGTGGGCTTTTCCCAAGTGTCCGGCAGGTCTGGCTGGGACTGGGACTGGAGTTTAGCCTCGTTTGAAACCGGAAGGTGCGAGGGTGGGGAAAGGGGCTCAGGGTCCTGGGGCCAAGAAAGCCCTGGAAAGGATTGTCCCACACGGGTCCCGGAAAGAGAAGCAGGCTGGGGCCGTGATCTGCAGGCATGAGCCCCTGCTGCGCTCGAGGAGATGGGGGAAATGGGGGTCTCCCTTCCCCTAGGCTGGCGCAGTGGTGCCCGCCTGGGCAGTAACATTTGTTTGTTTTATAAATGGGATCTTTAAGTGAAACCTTGGTTGGGTGATCCTGCATGGCTGCGCGGTGGGAGAAGTTCCCAGGCCCCAGCGTGTGCTCGGAACGCTCCGGGGGTCTCACCTTCAGGCAGGGCTGATCCGGCCAGAGTGGGAGGGGCCATCTGACGGACTCCCAGGGTCAGCAGGCTCTAACGCCACTCAGATGAGTCGCCCTGATGGTTGGCAGCCCAGGCAAAGTGGGGCGGGCACTGTCCCCCTCAGCCCCTGAAGCCCCTTGCAGCCCTCCAGGCCCAGCCCAAGGGTTTCTGTTTGCGCCTGAAGGGGATGGGGGTTCAAGGGGCAGCCTCGGGGGCTTCCTACTGGAAGGAGGGTGGGGTCTGAAAGGTAAGGTGGAAACCCTGGACTTTCACTGCTAGCACCTTGGGGTTAAGGAAATGCTGAGGGCAGAAATGGCCAATCCCTTTGGTGGAAATAGAGGCAGATGAGAGCTCAGGTTTGGACCTTTTGAGTTCAAGATGGCAGTTGGTGATTGGGGGTGAATTCATAGGTCCCTGAGTGAACTGCACCTGAAGTGCTGACGTCACTTTCCTCCAACACCAGCAGGGGTTAATTGTCACGCTCTCCCATGCCTGGGTCACTTACTATTTTGGTTTATGTTCTGTTGCTTATGATAGTATTGAGAAGGTGTAGTGAGAAAAGGAAAAAGAGCGTAGGGCCAGACTCCCCATTTAGAGGCGTGGTGTGCATGATGCACCAACAGAGACTGAACAGTCCCAAAATCCAGAGAGGGGAGAGAGTACCCATTAAAAAAGGGATTGTGGGGTTTGGCCATTTAAGACCACTGCTAACTTTGGAGAGTGCAGTTTTAGTTGGATGGTGATGTTGAAAGCCAGATTACAAAGGGTTTAGAAGTGAGAAAAAAGTGTGTTTTGGCCATTTTTTCAAAGGGGCTGTTCAAAAAGGTGGTGAGATACAGCATGTCAGTGTGAGGGAATAGTCAAGTTTAGGATGGTATTTAAGCACTGGAAATACAGGCAACTTAAAGGAAAGGGAGAAGAGGGAAAGATCAAAGATTCTTGAATCTGCTGGAGAAGATGGAATAAAATAACATACTAAATGTCACTTTAAAGTTCTTTACAAATATTTTACTTTCACAACTTTAGGAGATAGGGGATATTATTCCCATTTTATAGATGGGAAAAATGAAGGCTGAGAGAGATTAAATGATTTGCCTAGGATTACCCAGCTGGAGCAAGGTTAGAATTCATCTTCCTGATTCCAGATACAGCACTCTCTATTGGACCATCTAGTTAAAACAGTATAGTTTTACCTTTGCAAGGAGAAGGGCCACCTCATTGTCAGAAACTGGGAGAAAGGGGAAGAGTAGAAGATAACACCAAAATTTTTCCAAGATGAAGAGAAGAGGAAATTAACATTAAATGGTCTGTTTTCTCAGTAAAGTAAGAGACAAGGTGCTTAATTGAGAAGGACAAAAGAAGAAAGTGTGAGGCTTAAGGGGGAGGAAGAGAAAGTTTAGAATAGCTTCTCCGGATGGTGAAATAAAGAATCATTTTGGAAAGAGTTAAAGGACTGCCTTGCTGCAGTGAGAGTCCAGTTGAGTTTGGATGATGTGTCCACTCAGCACGTTTGTGAGGCTCTGTCATCTGGTCCAGAAGCTTGTGAGCCAGAGCTGAGGGTGTGGGTGGGTGGAGCCAAGCTTTGGCAAGAGAAGAATCTCCGTAAGTCCAAGTGGTGAGAGTCAAGAGCAGGGGCAGGGTGACAGCTAAGTATTGGGCTGGTGTTGGAGGGGAGAACTGAAGTCATTACTTGGGGCTGGGGTGGGGTGTGAGGTGGAGGGTAGGGGGGCAGACAAAGACAGACAGGGGAAGGGGGAGAGAGAAACAGAATTATAGGTTATGGTCAGATAAGAGAATGTGAGCATATCTAACTTGGAAAATGGAACATTTTTCAGTAATGTTGAAATGTAGTGGGTTGCCTCCCTCTGTGTGGCTGAGATAGGGTGAAGGGGGTAGGCCATGGGATTTAAGGAGTCCAAGGAATTAGGGAGTTTGAGGCGACCCAAGTGCCTACTTTAAATCCTTTTGTAGAAAGGCAACATTTGGGCAGGAGAGGAAGATGGTAAGCCAGGTAGGGAACTCTTTGAGAAGGGAGGAAGAATAAGGAGTAAAGGCTTATTGTTAGCTGCCCTGAGGTGGATTTTGTTTGAAAAACTTTGGTTTGAGTGGGCTTCAATGGAGCACAGGTTGTTGAGTACAGAGATTAGAGAGGAGACATTGGAAGTGCCCATGGGCTCCTCCAGGATCAGTGTTCGAGGGTGTAAGAGAAGGTCCAGCTAGTAGTAGAGAGGAGAGTATGGATTGAAAAGCTGTGTAAAGGAAAAGTTGGAGAGGTGGTAGGCCTGGGGCAGGGAGGCCCACGAAGGTTCCACTGCACTAGGCCTGGTGAGGGGCCCAAGCAAGGGAGGGGAGCAGATGGGATGGATGCATGTGAGAGGGGCCTGGAGGGGCCTAGAGAGAGGAGCAGGGGAGACGGGGGACCCCAAGTGACGAGAAGGAGGGTGTGAGAGGGGCTGGTGTTTGAGAGAGGAACAGTTAATGATACAGCAGGACTAAAGCTTGAGGAGAGGTGAGGACTGGATGTCCAGGCATGGGAGCTGATGAGATCACCACGGGGAAGGACCTGGGATGAGGGCCAGATATGGACGGTGGTCCAGGAAAGGGCACTGAGAAGAAGGAGCTGGGTAGATAGGTAAAAGGAGACCCAAGAGAGAACGTTAGGGGAAAATAAACCATGGAAAGAGTGGTGACTCAGCAGTATCAAATTGCTAAAAGTTCGAGAAGCATAAAGATTTAGTTTTGAAAGGTCACTAGTAACTTTGAGGTCACTTGTAAATTTGAGTGATGGTCTAGGAAACCAGATTGCAGTGGTTTGAAGAGGGAGAGGAAATGTAAGCAAGAATTTAGCTTTCTAAAAGCCTTTTTGCAATTTTTATCTTAATTGAAGTGACTGTAAAATTCAGGGCCTTGCATAATAGATACATGACTATGTAAAAGGAAATGTTTTTCAGGAAAATAACTGTATTGTGGTTTCCTTTTCTGCCTTCAGGAAAACTCAATGTTAGTAGTAACACAGTCCAACATGGAGTTGAAGGATTAACATACCTACTCACTGAGAGCTCAAAACTCATGGTAAGATTTTGTTGGTAGGGTTGAGAACCATTTAAGAACTATTCATATTCTCCATCATGGAAGGTCAAGAACCAGTCATATTCTTTATTGGGGAAATGGAAGGATCTTTTGTAAAATATTCCCTTCAAGTATATGTAGAAGTTGGAGTAGATTATTGGTTGGTAAATAGTTTAGTGTACTATGAAAAGAAATATTTGACTCCTAATGGAGAAGATTGTCACCCTGGAACACCTTATCAATCCTGCTGTGAAGTGGTGTGGCTGTCATGTTCTCCAAGTAATTTGGGACAAAGTGCTGGCTTTGGATCTCTCTCTGAGCCCAAATGTGATAATGAAGCAGTAAGAATGAGGTGGGTTCTGGAAAAAAGGCTGACCTATTTTTGCTATTTTAAAATTGTCCCATTTGAGAATTTTTCTGAAACAAAATCTCAATAGCATATTTAAGAGGAGGCAGCCATTGAATTGATTTCATTTTCTTTCTAAATCAGTAATATGTGTGGTATATGAATATTATGGAATATTATTGTTTGGTAAGAAATGACCAACAGGAGGATTTCAGAAAGGCCTGGAGACACTTACATGAACTGATGCTGAGTGAAATGAGCAGGGCCAGACGATCATTATATACTTCAACAACAATACTGTATGATAATCAATTCTGATGGACGTGACCTCTTCAACAATGAGATGAACAAATCAGTTCTAATAGAGCAATAATGAACTGAATCTGCTACACCCAGCGAAAGAACTCTAGGAGATAACTAAGAACCACTACATAGAATTCCCAATTCCTCTATTTTTGTCCGCCAGCATTTTTGATTTCCTTCACAGGCTAATTGTACACTATTTCAAACTCCAATTCTTTTTGTACAGCAAAATAACTGTTAGGACATATATGCTTTAACATACTTAACATGTATTGGTCAACCTACCATCTGGGGGAGGGGATGGAGGGAAGGAGGGGAAAAATTGAAACAAAAGGTTTGGCAATTGTCAATGCTGTAAAATTACCCATGCATATAACTTGTAAATAAAAAGCTATAATTTAAAAAAAAAAAAAAAAGAAGGAAAAAAATCATTAATATGTAAAACCGGATAGAGAACTTTTCATTGTGGAATATATCTTAATATCTGTAGCCTCTTCAAATTCAAAAAGTACTATCATTCATTTAGCTTTTGTAAGGATGGTCAGGAATTGTGATTATCACTAGATGGTGGAATTTTGATTATTATTAGGTGGGTTTTTGATTGAACAGGATATTTATTAGACAAAAAGAAGCTGAAGAGATTATATTTACTATTATACTTTTAAATTTGATATATGCTAATTGTTTGTTACTACATAATGCTTCCTATATTCTTCCAGATTTCTGAACTGGATTTCCAAGATTCGGTGCTTGTTTTGGGATTCAGTGAAGACTTAAATAAATTGTTGCTTCAGCTTTACCTTGACCACAGAAAAGAAATCAGAACGATTCTGAGTGAATTGGCACCAGTGTTCCCTAGTTACCACAATCTTGAATGGAGATTAGATGTACAGGTAGGATTATTTACAATTTTTACTGTTGGAGAATTTACTGTTATGTTAGGCTTATCTTCCTTTGCTTCACTCTTTAAATATCTTTACTATATTTAAAACAAAAGTGTTTTGTCATGTTTATTGTAAGGCTAATTTGTAACTGATTAATTGGTAAATAGTGGCTTCAATTTTCGGTTAACTTCTTTGGTGTATTCAAATCGGGGATATTGACTAATATGAAAGGAGGTAATTGCAAAGATTTTCAAAGTTAGTCTTAAAAAACATGATTTATGACTGTCTAAAAATTATTTTGAAGATAGTTGGAGATATTTTTTTAGAAGGTGAAACTTTAATCAGTAAAATACTTATTTTATGGTACCAATCCAATAAAGACTAATTAATTGTTAATTGTTTGATTCATAGAAGTAGAAGTAAAGTTACAAGGAGTATCTTTTGTAATACCATATATTTTATGTGTTTAAGAGCATTATTTTGATCCCGGTGTGGTGGCTTGTGTCCATAATTCTAGCTAGTGGACAAACTGAGGTCATAAGTTCTGTGAACAGTGCAGACTGGGGAGGCAGCTACGTAGTTCAGTGGATAGAGCACTTGACCTGGAATCAGGAAGATCTCAGTTCAAATCCAGCCTCATATAGTTACTAGCTGTGTGACTGTGAGCAAGTCATTTAACCTCTTTTCCCCTCAGTCTTACTGGAGAAGAAAATTGCAAACCACTCCTGCGTTTTTATCCAGATGGTATTGGAGTATGCTACTCGGTGGGGTCAAAGAATTACATCCAAGTGAATGACTAAACAATGCCGGTTAGAAGCCCCTGCGAACAGGAGGGCCACTGAGTTGCTTTGGGAGGGGCAAACAAGCTTTGGTTAAAAACCAAGAGCAGGTCAAACTCTTGCCCATTAGTAGTGGGTTCAGACCCATGGCTAGCCTCTGCATGTCCAACCTGAACAAGATCGAGAAATGCAATCTCAAAATAAAAAAAACATTACTCTGAGAATGGGGTCCATAAGTTTCACCAAATTGCCAAAGAGACACAAGGCCACTTAAGAATCAGTGGTTTCAGTACTAGAAAGTCCAGCCTTGTGCTTGATCTTGACAAGAGGCAGTCCCCTGGCATGAGAATGGTATGATGAAGGTCGTGGTGGTGCACTTGGCAGGAGGGCGCCGAAGGAGCCAAGTGAAGGACCCAGAGGCCTCCTCAGCACTTAGGCTTCCCTGTCTGCTTTCAGGTTGGAGGCAGCGGGCATTGGGAAGAAATCACAACAGAACCTTGTCGATGACTGGACTCCAGAGGTAGAATAGAGGAAGCATAGTCTTGTTTTACTAGAATAGTGGGGGGTGAGGGGGAGAGAATATACCTGTGTTAGGTATCTCTAGATCCATTCAGTCAAGGATAAGGCAAAGGCCTCCTGCCTGAGGGCAGCAAATGGTAAGGTCCTAGAAGGATGCCAGCTTTAACTCATGTGGTAGAGAGGGCAGAGTTAAATAAAGGATTTCGGGTTCAAATGAAAGGTCTAGGAGGGAAAAGCTTTCCTATATTTGGCCTGATAATGCCTTTTCTTTATACCTTTGACCCTTAAAGCTATCTAATTCTATAGATAAATGCCATGATGGAGTGGAAGGAACATGGTTTTGTGAGTCAAAAGACCCTGGGTATCAGTTTTATTTCACTTTCACAATCTGACCTGTATATGTCCTCCTATTTCTTAGAGCCTCCTTTCAAATGTCAAGTGAGAAGGTTGGACCACCATTAGTTAATGGTCCCTTTCAACTCCAATCATATTACTCCTAAATTTCATCTTTTATTTAAAACCTTAACTTTACACTTAAATGGAATTGTGGAAATTTTTACCATTAAGCACATTTAATAATGGAGTCATATCTCTCTCTAATAAAATGATCTTCCTTTCTTTATTTCTGTCCTTTGGTACAGATAAGAGTAACTTTTGAGTATTTTAAAAAATTGATTACTAAACGAATATGCCTTTAGCAACCAGCATGATAATTAATCAACCAATATTTAGGAAGTAATTGCTATATGCCAACCCTGCAGGCTACATGTTGATTTAGAAAACCACAATTTAACGTTATTTTTGTTTTTTATCTTTTAATTTATTTTGTTAAACTTTTTCCAGTTAAATTTTATTCTTGTTCAAGCAGTAATGGGAACTTCTGTGGATAGTGAATTTAACACCTTTGACGTTGTGCACAGAAAACTAACTTTAGAAAGACCTAGGATCAAGCCTTTCCTCTGACACAAACTGCCTGTCTGACCCTGAACAAATCACTTGGTGTTCTTCTTGGGAACTCTTAAGATGAACTTGTGGAGAAATTACTGATCTCTGTTGGGAGCGGGAGACTCCTCACTGTATAGTCAGTCCCTAGTTTGGTGAAATCATAAGATCTAGTCTTTATCTCTGTCCTATGGGTTAGGTACTGTTTGAGGTGCCATCGTTACAAAGACAAAAAGCAAAAAGCATCTGAAATGAAAATAAATGCATAGCTGATTAAATAAGACCCAGCTCAGAATAATATAAAATGCATTTCAAAATTGGAAATCTGCTGTAATGATTTTTACTTTTTAATGTTAAAATGTTTCAAAGAAATAATTGAGTTTTTCTTTAATTTACTTAGTTCAAACCCTTACTGAGGGTTTTGAGCTGAAATAAATTCTTCCATAGAAGTAGATGGAAAGAAATGTGTCCAATGAAGACCAAGTGGGTCAAAAGATTAGTAACAAGAAACAGCCTTTCATTTCTGAGTAACTGACTTGGCTCCACTCAAGTTGGTAATGAGTAAACTTTTACTATTTAATTAATGTGCAGTAGCTTATGTGGAACGAGGTAATGGTCAGCCTAGTTTCTAGTGGAAAGATGCCCAGAATAAATCAAGAGTACAATTTATGCCTTTGTTAATAACAGTAAATTGAATGTTTCAGACTGAGCTTCCCTGTTACTTCAGGGGTGGTCAGCATTAGACTGCAGAATGAGAACATATTACTGTTGTTTAAATTTAACTCTGTGCTCTGTCTGTGGTTTAATAGAACACTTAGTATTCCAGAGCTTTTAATGTCTGCTATCTTTCTTAAGCTAATTCAAGAAAAGTTAAGTGTCAAATAAGATTTTTTTTCTCTTTTATATCCCTTATCGGATTACCAACCCCTTCCAACTTTATGTGTAGTTCTGCAATTATAAATACATTTCTAAAGTTGTTCCTCAGGTATTTAATTTTACTTTAAGATTTTTTTCTAATTATGAGAAAGTATTGTGGGGAGGAGCAAAATAAATTTTCCTTTTAGAAACACAAGATCAAATAATAATATTATGTGCTATTAACAATTCTTTGCTTTTTTCCTGTATTACATAAATATAGGTATGATTGAGCTTTTTTCTCAGAATACATAAGTAAATTAAAGATATAAAAATAAAAAGATAAAAAATAAAAATGATTTAAAAATTTATTTGATTCTGAAAGTTTACCAAAGAAAGTAATGAAACAGTATAATTATAGAAGGGATATTGGAGTTGTAGCACTTGAATTCAAATCTTGGATCTCTTGTTTACTATTTGTGTGATCTTTAAAAGTTACCTTGTCTTGGGACTTCATCTTCTGCTCAGGAGGTTTACTTAGATGATCTTTGAACTTGTTTACTAGCATTAAATCTTACGGTCATAAAGACCAGGTTAGGTACATATCGACTCAGTCAGAATTTTTCAACCAATTCAAATCATGGTGAATGTTGTATATTTGTTCCCAAGTCATTCTCTTACTTCTCTCAGAGTTCAGCACCTGGCCCACCACCTTCCTCTCCTGAGTTCCTGCCCTTATTCTTGGAGATTTCATAATGATGATGCTTGTTTCATTTCATCTCAGCCAAACTTAGGAACTGTCACAAACCATTACTCATAAATGTACCACTTCCTTGGTTAGAAACTGATAGTCGTCTATCTGAAAATAACCCATCTTTTTTATGTCTCATCCTCCTTATGTCTGTTCTCCATCATCAAGCTATCGGGTTCTCTTCTTGCCCTGAAGCAGTTTCTCATGATGTGACCCCAACTCCAACTTCACTTTTCTCCCTTTGTAATCTGGACCCTTTCATTAGTCATTTCAGTTCTGTGCTGAACTCTCTCAGGAAATCCGTGTCCCTTGGTCTTGCTACTGATAATCTCTTGCCTGTGCTTCAGTCCTGGATTACTCTCTGCACCGTGAGTCTCGTCTAATAACACTAACAGGTTGTTGAATGGAGCCAGAAAAAAGATTCTGCTGACCGGGAACATTCTCAACTCACATTTAGCAATTGGGCCTTCCTAAGAGAGCAGCCCTTTTATTCCTCCCCCATCAGTTCCCCGTTTCACTCTCCACAGAAGCTATTCAAACCCTGCCCTTTTCTCAGACCGCCGGTGCTCTGCTCTTCTCCTGTCTTAGATGAGGAGAAAATTGAGACCTCTTGTGTGAGCTCCTGCTTCTCACATTCCCTTCATCTCAGAATGCCCTAATGTTACTCCTCCTCCATGCGTTCCCTTCCTCTGTCTCTGATGAGAAGTCCTTTCCTGCATAGGATTTGATCCCATCCCCTTGTACTTTCTCAGATGGCGTCCTCAGACATCCCTGCTCTCTCAAACCTTCATCCTCTCTTCTTTTTTGGTGCCTTCTCTATAGCCTTCAAACATCCAGGTCTCATTCATCCTTAAAAAATTGTCACTAGACTTATCATCCCCTCCAGCTGAAAGCTTTTCTCTCCTCTTTCTTGGTCAGACTTCCTGAAAAAAAGCTCTCTCCCCACTTGGAGCTTTCTTCTCACTCTTCTCCCCATGCTGACCTGAATGTCCCTTCCAGAGTCAGTGGTGCCCGTCCTTCCCATTCAGCCCACTGCCTTTGACCTCTCTCTCTCCCCTCCCGGGCCTTTGTGTTCTTGTCCCACTGCTGCTGCTGCTCATCTTCCTCCACAGGCCCTCTGCTGGCTGCTCACTCACATCATGCCCCATAACCGGGAGGCTCCCCAGAGCCTAGCACAGACTCTCTACATTCCGTTCCATTAGTCTGTCACTTACGCAAATGGGTCACAGAGCCCTTTGTCCAGGCCCTGTGTCTCTCCTGACTTTATTTAGCCCCATCATCAGGCGTCTCTTGGATGTGCCATCTAATTTCAGTATGTCCAACCCTGACCTCGTAGGTTCTCTCCCACTTCCCAACCCGGCCCCCCTTTCAGACTTCCTGATTCTGTCATAACTGCCACTATTCTTCCTGCCTTCCAGGTTCATTACCTGAGCATCATCCTTTAGTCTTCATTGCCCCTCACTCCACATAATCCAGTAATTTGCCAAATCTTTATTTCTACCTCCCCCACATCTCTTACATCTGACTCCTCATCACTCACATAACTTTCACATTAATTCAAGACCTCATGACCTCTAGCCTAATTTGTTTTTTGTTTGTTTATTTTAGGTTTTTTTTTAGCTTAGATGGTTGATAGATTTTTATTAACTGCTTCCAAGAAAGAGAGAATAATGTTGAGGGACATTACCTGATTTGTGGAACCATATAAAAAATATTGGATCTCTGATTATTTAATTATGATTAAAAAACTCAGGGAAATTATTTTATAAAAAATTTGGTGCAATTAGTAATATTTTAATTTAATATCCTTTTAATATATGCCATAGTTAGTCTTATAGTTAAGATGTTAAATTTTTGAACACAGTATGGGAATATGATATTGCTTGATTATGCATATAAATAGAATTTTGTTTTTCTTTTGTTTTTGAGGGGAGGGGTATTGAGAAAGGCAGAGTTGGAGAGGAAAAAAAAGATGCTTTTGATCATTGAAAAAATTTTTTAAATTGTTAAAAATGTTAGTCTGCCTAAGGAATTCAGCTCCGTGTTCTCTAGTTAGTTATTCTGGGAATTCCCAAATCTTTAGCCTCTCTTCAACACCTCCTGAACAAAATCCAAGCTCTTTATTTAAAATTTCTTTTAGCCAACCTTGCCAGCTCTTCAGTATCTTAAATAGTACTTTCAAATCATCTTCACTAAGGCCCATGTTATATTATCATTACTATATTTATTGCATACTTGTTATGTGTAGAAACTAAGTGCTAAGTGTTAGGGATACCATAAAATGGTATAGGATATGGTCTGCCCTCTAAATTGTTTGAAGAGATGATAGACAAAAAATATGATAATCCAAGCATGGTGTATTCTGAATGAATCAGAACCTTTCACCAGCTAAAAGAAATTTAGATTTGTGAGTCATCCTGGATTAATTCCCCTCCTTTCAATGTTTAGTGAGCTGAAGCTCTGAGAGCTTGTGCCAACACCAAGATGATAAAATCAAACTGTTTCTGATTGTTGTAGCACAGAGTTTGTACTGAGTATTTATGTTGAGCTAGTCTGCTGTAGATTAGGACCAGTAAATAAAAAAAGATAATGCCAAGGGGCTTAAGAACTATTAGATAGAAAGAAAAAGGGAAAGGTAACAGTTGATCACGTGTCTTTTAGGGAAGAAATAGGAAAAAAAATATGAAGATTTGTAAAGTTTGATAATTTACAATGATGATCCTAAATCATCAGTAAAACCGAT
The DNA here is from genome assembly GCF_016432865.1 of Antechinus flavipes. Classification (NCBI taxonomy): domain Eukaryota; kingdom Metazoa; phylum Chordata; class Mammalia; order Dasyuromorphia; family Dasyuridae; genus Antechinus; species Antechinus flavipes. Next base: position 43,306,784 of record NC_067400.1, read on the forward strand.
GTTCTTAAGAATGAAATCAAATTGGGGTTTGCTCCTTGGTATAATGGATAGAGAACCAGCTTTGGAATCAAGAAGCCCAGAGTTCAAATACAGCCTCAGACCCTTGACAATTAACTAGCTGTGGCAAGTCATTTAACTCCAATTGCCTTGTTTAAAAAAAAAACAAAAACAAATAAATAATACATTTCTTTGGGGAAAAAAAAAACTTAAGATGTGATATTTTGAAGAAAGATTTCAATTACCTGGAAATTTAGCTTTGCATATACAAAATGAGGGAAGCGTTTTTAGAACACAATTCATCTGAAAAAGATCCAGCCAGCTTAATGGACTTCAGACTCCTGAATAGTCAGTAGTGTGGTATGACAACCAAGAAAGCTAATGTGATTCTATCTTGTTTTAAGAGAGGCAAAGCATTTAGGAGCAAGAAGACATAGAACCTTAGTATTTCTCTGGCCAGATTACAATTTAGGAAAACACTGAGAAGTGGGACAAGTGTCCACAGGAGGACAGCCAGGAGGGGGAGGGACCTTGCATTCATGCCATGAAGTAATTGTTTCAAGAAATGGGGAAGACCTGAGAAGTGAAAGAAAGATTAGACTTAGCCACCTCAGCCTCAGAGGACAGAACTAGGAGCCACTGATGGAAGATTTAAAAGAGGTAAATTGAGGCACTTAGCAGTAGCCCTTCAGTAATAGAATGGTCCTCCTCAGCTCAGGCATAGTGGAGTCCTCTTCTGGAGGTTGTGTTATAGGGCAGAGGCATCAGACAGTTGACTGACAAGAAAGTTGGCCAGCTTCTTTATGTATGATTCAATGACCCCATTTCTCTGAGTTTGACATAACTAGTGTAGAGTAACAGGTAACATTTAAATTTAGATGACCTCTAATCTAATCTGTCTTCCAACTCTGAAATAATCTGTTTCTGCTTCAAGACCTTGAGAGCTAAAGAATCCTCAGAGTCTTTTGATGTTCCACTACAACATTTTATCTGCTGTTTTCTCCATGTCTGACCTCAAATTTATCTGTTTTAGTTTAAGCCAGTTTTCTCTTGTTTAGTTCTGTACAAAAATGGAATAAAAGAGGAGATTGACAACCCTTGTTAAAAAAAAAAAAAAAAGCAACCTTTCATAAATTTGAAGGACAAATATTGTTGCCTCTTACTCTTCTTTTCTTAGACTAAACCTGTACCACCCCCCGCCCCCATTCCCAACCCTCATTTCATTTAATTTTCTCATTAAATTGATTGTTTTTACTCTTTTTATTCATTTTTGGTTTATAGTGTACTTTATGGACTAAGGGTTGTTGGCAGGATCAATAATATATTTTAAAATGTTGATTTTAAGTACTTGGAAGTTAAAAGATTTCTAAATTTTGTACGTGTGTATTTTGCATTAATTTTACTGTGTATGAATGTTTAACTCTGCTTTCCTTCCATTTAAATATCTAGCTTGCTAGCAGATGTCTAAGACAGCAGATTAAACCAGCAATGACTCTAAAGCTGCACCTGAGTCAGGATGGAGAGCATAGCAACCAGGTTTTGCAGACTGACCCAGCTACCTTGCTCCACTTGATTCAGCAACTGGAACAAGCATTAGGAGAAATGAAAACAAACCATTGCAGGAGAATTGTCCGAAATATCAAATAGTATTGAATTTGTGTTGTAAATTTGTTCAGATGATTTATGAAGCAATGTTAAAAGACTAAGCATAGGTTGGAATCCTTTTTCTTGTAATTAAAAGGGTTAAATATCTGAATTAGATGGACTTTGTTTTCTCTGCCATAACACTGATAAATTAATTAGATGCTTATTTTTTATGAGGTTTCTTATGCCTCATTTCTTAATGCTATAAAATGAATTTTGTTTTATATAAATGCATGTGTATGTGTGATGATAGTTCAACTGGAAATTAATTTATGTTCGTTTTCTGTACATATCAATATCTTCTAGAATATCTTGATTTTTTTAAAACTTATACTTGTTTTTTATTATATTTCTTTATGCTTGATATCTAAAAATTATATTTGAATTATATCTAAAATAAAAATACAATGTGATCACTTAATTATTCAGAATTAAAATTTTCTTTTAAAGAAACTCCTAATGCTGACTTGATGTTAAGTTTTCAGAATATTGTAGATTGATGAAAGTTCCTGTGTTTCTTCTATAGAAGAGTGATACTATTTTCCCTTGTTTGCAGCGTATTTGTAAAATGGAAATAGCATTGCTATAGCATCGTTATGATCTTGAATTCATTATGTATCATTTGTTTATACTTCAAATTCTTTCAAGTGCTTAGGAATACCTTTAAAAGTGTATGGAACTGAATGATAATGGAATACATGTGGCCAGTAAAACTTGCCGGGTTCAAGTCCTAGCTTTGACATTCGGTAGCTGTATAATGAGTGAAAGTCATGTCTCTCTGAATTCCATTTTCTGTAGTGTGATTCTAACCATCACACAAAGGTATTGCTTCTTTTGCACTTGATTTACAAGTGACCATCCTCAGACAATTTTGTGAGACAGGTAATATAACTCATATTTCACAGTTTCAACTAGGTGCCCAGAGTGGCACACAAGCATCAGAATTGGATTCATTACTACTTTCAATCATATCAGGGTACTGCCTCTCATGTAATTTATATTTAAGTAATGCTTTAAAATTTAAAAATGTACCTTCCAAGCAACAACCTTATGAGGTAAGTATTGCAAACATTACTGCCCCATTTTACACATAAAAATGTTAAGTGACCACCCTTTTGTGGTGGTGTGAAGTGCACTGGTCTTATATTACATGTGGGGATTTTTTGGATTTTTTTCAATGTATAGGTCAGTTGTGCTGATTTTTTTTGCCCTCTTAAAAAATTCACTTGTTATACAGGATAGCTGTGATGATATAAGGAACAGAAGATATCAATAAAACCTTAAAAAAAATATAAAGTACTTTTCAAACTACAGAGTCTCAGGATTTCAAGGTCAATACATGAGGACTTTGAAGTATTGATTCTTTGGTGTTGGTAGACAGTATCCCTACGAGCAATGCAATTCCTTTATGCTTTAGACTGAATTCTGTAGCTAGTCTTCTGGGATTCAGCCTCTGAAGGCTGAATGCTTGGTGCTCTGGTTGTTGGATGACATAAATGCAGTTTTTTACTAGGCTTCATTCACTTTCAACATAAGAGGCAGGAGCAGGACAACTGAATCTTATTTATTTTCATGAATAGCCAGTGGCAAATAGTTTTTTTCTTTCACGCTTATAAAACGTGCTTATTTCCACTGTCAGTTTGTACCCAGAAAATGTATGTTTATTTTGATACTAGTTTAACCATTGTGAATAGAAATCATTAAAGTGCAGGGGTTATTTAATAGATAATTTAACAACAGAGTTTCTTAATAATAGTAAGCTTTGTTTAAAAAATAACTTTTATGACTTATAGTAATAATCTAGTTGAGCTGCCATGTGCAACTTGTATACGTACAACTGCAGTTGAATTTCAGCAGGACCAATCCTATGCAAAATTTCTCTCCAATTTCTTCATTTGTCTTTTTATTATCTAGCCCCTTCCTGCTGTCTAAACCATAAAGAATCTGTTCAGTTTCATTTCTGTTGTCTCTCAGCATCTTCTTCTCCACTTCAGTTAAGGCTTCTTTGGCACCTTCAAGTATGCTTATTAGGTAGAGAAATGAATGTGTCCTTTTGCGCCAGAGTGTTTTAGGACTTCAAATGCCATTGCCTAGAATTCTATGGCCCGCGGGCCAGATGCGGCAGCTGAGGGCAATTATCCCCCTCACCCAGGGCTATGAAGTTTCTTTATTTAAAGGCCCACAAAACAAAGTTTTTTTTTTACTATAGTCCGGCCCTCCATCAGTCTGAGGGACGGTGAACTGGCCCCCTATTTAAAAAGTTTGAGGACCCCTGCATCATCAGACCGCACTTTTACCTACCTACCCACTTGGGAGTAGGATGCCTTATTCTATCTCTCTGTGTCCCAAGTTCCTTTTAGCAATGTAACATTTAAGTTAATGTTTCGAGTTTTCACGTCATCCTTCCTCTTTATTTGTGTCTTATAATTACTGCCTCCTAGCTTTATAGTGATCTTTCACAAAGAAGTGTGGTATTGGAATCCCTCCTTGCTACAATTTTACTGAACTGCAAAACCATCTTGCTGATGAGAGATCAGTCCTAAAAGCCTAACATAGTCAGGGCTGGAACAGAAAAGATACCTTGGGGTTCATGACTAGGCTGCTATTCTAGGCTATGATCCTCAAACTTAATTAAGGAGTACCTTTGAAATCAAACACAATCTCAGTTCTTAGGTTTGAAGTTGACATTTGTCGACATACACTATGATACACATCATTTTCCTTTTCATGGAAACCTTAAGAGCCCATCTGCCATTCCACTCTGTCGTAACACTTGTACCAGCCATCTGTTACCTATCATGTTTTTTAAATCTCCAAAGCAGAGTCTAAAAGATCTCTTAGAATATTTCACAATCGTTCAACTTTTATGTTCAAAAAGTTTTTCCTGTCATCTAACCAATAGCTAAATAATAATGTAAGTTCATCTCTTAGCCCTTTTGTTTGGGATAGCCCTATATATATTAAAATCTCTCCTCAGATTATTCATTTTAAAGCTGAATGATCTCAGCTTCTCTAATCCTCATTCCTTTGTATATAATACAGCAACACATTTCTCTCAAGTATTTCCTCCTTTAGGAAAACCTTATTTGAATTCCTGCCATTACAGAAGCACTGAGGCTAGAAACTAGAAATTGAAGGGATGCCTACCAATTAGAGAATGGCTGGATAAGTTATGGTATATGAATGACAGGGAATATTATTGTTCTATAAGAAATGACCAGCAGGATGAATACAGAGAGTCTTGGAGAGACTTATATGAACTGATGCTAAGTGAAATGAGCAGAACCAGGAGATCATTATACACTTCAATAACAATACTATATGATGATCAATTCTGATGGATGTGGCCCTCTTCAACAATGAGAGGATCCAAATCAGTTCCAATTGATCTTTAATGAACAGAACCACCTACACCCAGAGAAAGAATGCTGGGAAAGTATGGAGCACAACATAGCATTTGCACTCTTTCTTTTACATTTGCTTGCATTTTTGTTTTTTCTTCTTAGGTTATTTTTACCTTCTTTCTAAATCTGATATTTCCTGTGCCACAAGATAACTATATGAATATGTATACATATATTGTATTTAACATATGCTTTAACATATTGGACATGTATGGGACTACCTGCCATCTAGGGGAGAGGATGGGGGGAAGGAGGGGAAAAGTTGGAACAGAAGGTTTTGCAAGGATCAGTGTTGAAAAATTACCCATGCATATGTTTTCTATATAAAAAGCTATAATAAAAAATAAAATTAAAAAAATTTAAAAGTAGAAAAAAATTAAAAAAAAATACAGAAGCACTGAGTGGAATTGAGTCTTGAGTTTGAGCTTGAGAACTTGGGAAAGGCTAAACTGATTCCCTCTCTCTTTAAACTATTTAACTTGTAATATTTCATTCACTTTCTTTCCAAAAGGGGATGTTTACTTTAATAGCACATACACTTTAAGAAAATTTTAAAAGTCCACTCATAACCAGCTGTATTGGTTAAGTCTAGAAGGCCAGTGATAATTGAGTGTAGCCTTTTTTCCCCCTAGTCTTTATAAGGATTATACAATATGCTTATGAGCAGAATCAAGAGAAAATGGTGATAAAACTTAATAAGAAGAAACAAGAGAGCCAGGTTTATAAATTTTGGTTATTATATTTTTGCACTACTTTCCTTCCAAGGAACCCAAAAGAACTTAAATATGTTTGATAATTACTAGTCTGGGAGACTCTACATGGCATAAAAATAAAAATAGAAAAAAGTAGTTTAATTTCCATTATGGGCTTATTGCTGGAGAATACAAACATCTGTACAAACAAAAACTTAGGCTTAGCCTGTCTGGGCTTTTTTAATCTTATAGTTAGACTTTTGGCATTTTAAACCAAAGCAATTGTTTCTGACTGGTAGGATAAAAGGTGATGAATTTCCAACAGTTACAGCACAAATGGTGTTGCTATAATTAGGAATGTAACTAGCTGTAGTCTTTTACATGGTCATTAGTGATCGAGGGCACATTCCTTCATTCATGCTGGAGCCTTGCATAACGTTTTCATCTTGGAAAGACTAGACCATTATTTATTTCCATTTCTTGCAGTTAAACACAGAGCAGTCCCTACAGCAACTAACCAGAGGGGGAAAATGGAGAAGAGGCTCTTTGGCTCTTTCACCAACCATAAAAGGCCTTTCTCTTTGATTCACTGACAAGGCCATCATCCATCCATCCCTGTTTCATTATGTTGACAAGAAAAGCAAATTTGAAAAGACTTTTCCTGATATGAAGATTCATTTGTAAAAAACAATCAGTAAGAGAGCATTTTGGGGACTAAATGCCCTACAGAATAAAGGATGAAGTCCTTACCTTTTGGGGGTTTCCAGGCTTTGAGCCAGACCAATAGTCTTAACAATTTAGTCTAAAGGGAATGGGATTGCAAAAAAAGCCTTTTGCCCAAAGAGAATTCCTGTACTCTCATATCAACTAGAGCTGTTTTTCTTCCAAGTCCAGTCCTGCAAGGCTCCTTTCATATCTCTTCCAGGGCTTAAATACCCTTGTGATTCAGTGTCCAGACTTGTGCAAATGTGGAGAGGTCAAATAAGAACTACAATGTATTTCACACTTACTATGAAAGAACACGATTGAGGTTAACTTTTTATATTGCTGTGAGGTACCCTAAGGTAACCAGAGTTGTGATGGGAAAAGCAAATTGTGTTCTCGTTTACCTGCAAGCCAGTATTGTGATTGTCACAACTCCAATGAGAAGTGGATGCCTGTGGTTATAAAGGAATGTGCTTAGTTTACAGAACCCAAAGGTTTCCCAGTTAACTAAAAGACTAAAGACAACCCGATTAAAATTCAGAGAATGAGGAAGAGAATCCACCATAAGCCAATGAACCTGACTGGGGATAAGTGTGAGTGGTTCACATATAAAACAGTTTTACAGTTTACACGACAGACTTATGGTCAATGCTATGGAATAATTAAATGACCTATAATCAGTTTTTTCATTTGATATATTGTTTGGTTTTGTAGGACATAACTGTTTCTTTTTAAATTTTTGTTATGAGACAAAACATGGTAGATTGGAGAAGGAAAGGAAGGCTGTATTTAGAAGATTAAAATTAAAACTTTAAAAATGTATTAAATGGGATTAATTGCTTTTAGAGATTCATAACTCATTTTTAAGAAGTTAGTGGGAGAGAGAAGAAAGGGAGGATCATGAGTAATAATTCTCTGCTACTCAAGGAAAAATAATGTTCTTGAACATTAGGGAAGTAATGTTCTGTGTCAGGAGCACTGACCCCAAAGTAAGAGGACCTAATTTCAAATACTGCCCTTCATATTACCTTTATGTCCTTGTGATACCCTTAACCTCCCAGGCCATAATTTCCTAATCTGCAAAGTGAATGATTTGGATGAAATGGCCTCTGAAATTCCTTTCAGCTCTTAGCTCTGGTCCTGTGATTTTTCAGACTAAAATGGTTTTGTTTTATTTTGGTATGGTAACAAGACGGTCTGAAACAGATTGATAATTTAAGCTTTCAAGTCTCATTAAAAAAAAAAAAATCCTGTTTCTATTGTTTTCTTTTTTTTGATCTTAATTTAGACAATATCAAATTCCATGACTTTCCTGGATGCTCTCTTCTTAAAGTTCTCTGCCAATTTCTTTCTTATAAAGCCTTTTCTCTTTATGAAATCAGTGATTTGTTCTTATTTTTGATATTGCTTTGGAATCGCTCTAGTTCATCTTTAGAAAGATGAAAAGTAAATCTGTTAGTAGATTCCTTTTGAAGAACTTCATAAAGCATTTCCAATGATAAAATTTTATTATTCTCTTCCCAAATAAATGTTAGAAAAGACAAAGCACAATTTCTGTCTCTTAGGTAAGCTATAAGGCAAAGTTATTCTCCAGTTGGCTGAATATTTTGTTTTTTTACCCAATTCAAACATTATACTAGGCAACATGCCAATCAAATTTCATTATTGGAACAGACTTAGATGAAACCAGCTCCAAAGAAAATGAGATTAGTATCATATCCATCTGACTATGCTATAACTTTCCAGAATCCATCCTTTAACTAGCCTTTGGAACATTATTTTTCTTACAGATTACATAAAACAATGCAGTAGTTTATACCTCCAAGCTTTATCTGGTTTATTTTTTTAAATAGACAAACTATTTTCTTTTTTTTTTTTTTTTTTAGTTTCAGTTTCCATCTCCAAAAAGTCTGCCAGTAAAAATAGAGTGATTCTGGGGTCATTTGGAAAGAAGAGAACAAAAGGCCAGTAAATAGGGCTTTTTTTTTTTTTTCTTCTTTGCATGTTCTATTACTGTGTTAAGAATGCTATGATGTAGTGGAGAGCTAGTCTCAAAAGCAGGGAAATCTGGCTTAGGGTTCTGACTGTAGGACTCTGGGTAAATCCCTTTCATTTCTCAGTAGCCTAACTTTCTAATACTAAATTGCTGAGAAAGATACTTCTTACTCATGAGTCCCCTACAGCAATGAAATCATAGATCTCATCCCTATTCCAAAGCTATTGTTTTGGTAAAATCTGTATTAGATTTGGTTAGCATTATAGAGAACCAAAGATTGAAAATTGACTTTTGCTCAAAATGCCTCAAAATCAAAAAGTGATTGTCAATCCTATGAGTGGCTTTGAATTTACATGTACATAGTAACACTAGAGGAATTTATTCATGTTTTATAAATAAGCTACATACAGAGAAGGGTACTGCTGAGCTTCACAGAGGAACCATCTCACAAGATTATCTTCCCTAGCCCTAGAAGTCCCCTGCTAGAAGCAGGCTTAGAAGCAATATAAGCTAAGGGATGAGTTAGCTATTCTCTATCCTTGAAATAAAAACTTTGCTAGGTTGATAGATGCCACAAATTATCCCAGATTTCGTTTCTCCAGTGAGGGTACAGAATCTGCTAAATGATTTAAGCAACTTTTTTTTCCAAAGCATTTGACATTAATTGAGTCACCTAAGGTCATACAGTTAATAAGTATTTAGTGTCTAAGGCTGGTTTTGAATTCAGGTCCTCCTTCTTCCAGGATTGATGCTCTATCCACTGCATCTGTATCTAGCTTCAAACCATTCTTAATTGATATTGAATGAGAAAATGTCATTGAGAGTAAAATGACTGAATTTTAGTCAAGAATCTTGCTAATTCAATTTACAGAGCAGTAATTAAATACTCTTTAAGTGACAATCACTACTCTAGGACTTAAGAGTTTCAGAAAGAACAGAATAACCCCTTTTTTCAAGGGGCATGGACCTCAGGATCAGGAAGACTTGGTTTTGATTTTCTTCTACTAAGTGACGTCAACTAATCAACATGTATTTAGTAAGCAGTTAGCATGTCCCAGATATGCAAAATAACCTGATTTGTATCATTACTGTATACTGTTAGGCTATGTGGTGCTCTCAATTCAAAGCCCAAACTTCTTGGAATGATTTTGAAGCCAGTATTGGATTAGAATATTAAAAAAAACAAAAAAACCCAAAAAGCTACATAGATTTTTTTTTAATGGTTAATTTAGTGGATTTCTTAGCTGAATCACTTATTTGCTATTATGGGGAAAAGAGAGAAACCCTCACAGTTGGTTCACCAAAGTCTTGGACGTTGACATGGTAGAGGAACAAATCTGAGGCAGACTGTATATGGTGTCTTTTTTCTTTTTCTTCTGGACTCTTTTCACTGAATGTAGACAAAGCCAACACTACCATGAACCTGCTTCCTTTTGGAGGCATTTTAGAAAATATGCAATTTTACTTTCCACTTTAAATGTAAAAGCTAGCTTCAGGGTAGGGCCATTTGGGAGCACTTTCTTAAAATTCTCTATCTTGTTATTTATTTAAACATTATTGGAAAATTTCTATCAAGATTTTAAGACTTTAGGAAAAGTCAGTAGTTCTAGGATAGAACTATAAACAGAAAGAAGCATAAGTTAAACAAAAGCCTATGTGTGTTTGAATGAAATTTTATAAATGAATTATATGAATCTGGTTATTATTAGCAGTATTCTAAAATATTAGCAGTATTCTAATAAAAGATAATCATTCACTTTGATTATTTAGCTGCTTAGTCCTCTGCATATGAGTCACTTAATTTATGTTTAGTAAATATAGTGATTTGCATAATATATTTTCACATTTTTTTTATTTCCTGCCTGATCATTTATTTTCTGTTTTACTTATAGACCTTTAAACTTTTTAGTCATGTGATATTGTTAGGGAGATTGGGCCTATTTTTGGGCCTATTGAGTAAGTGGGGAGAGACTTTTGTGGATTTGGGGCTTGTTAATTGGAAAATATGATCAGAAAAGGCCTGGATAAAAAAAGAATTAGGCTAAGCTCCAACCTACTCCATTAGATATTATTCTAGGAAAAGAGAATGAGAACAGACTCTTCAGAAATAGAATCATCATATTCCTCATTGCCTGTGATTGAATAAGTTTCATAGGAATATTAGAAAGTCACTCTCAAGAGAATTAAAAGTAAGTTCCAGATGGGAATCCAATATTTTGTTCCTTTGGCATTAGTCCTTCTGTCCATCCTAGACTTTTCCTCACTTTGCAGAACTAGCATGTATTTTTCTTTCTTCCCTTTCTTAACATCTCTTCCATACATTCCCCTCTCCATTCACATAGCTACCACCCTTCATTAGGCCCTCATCACCTCACTTCTGTACTATAGCCATAGTTTAATTGTTTTCCTTGTTTTTGGTTTCTCCTCATTCCAGTCCATTTTCCACATGACTGCCAAAGTGATTTTCTGTTTTTTAACATTGTTCTGATCTTGTCACTTTTGCCCTACCCCATTCCCCTTATACTCTCAACTCTGGGGAATCACCATTATGTCTATAATTAAATATAAACTATTTTGTTTGGCATTTAAAGCTCTTTATGTCTGAACTCCATGGTACCTCCCTAGCTTTATTACATATTACTAACCTCTCTAGTCCAGCCAAATTGGCCTTCTTCCTCTTCATACTCAAAGTCCCATTTTCTTTGACTTTGTACTAGATTTCTCCTGTGCCCAGAATTTGCTCCTTCCAACTCAGCTTAAGTGCTGATTCCTTTTGTCTTTATATTTCTGGTACTTAGCACAGTGCTAATATGTAGGTCCTTACTAAATGCTTGCCCATCGATATTCAGACTTGAATACTGTTTTTAATGTCAATTCCTATATTTCTTCCTCTTATTTTTGTGACTGTTCTTGTCTCGAATTCGAATTCAGTGTGTCTGTGATATAAGTGATATTAAGTAGGGCCCTGCTATAGGTGCTGGGGTCATTTTTCTCTGAGATCCCACCCCATCCAGTTTAGCCTTCTTTTTCTCAAGAGAGAGTGAAACTTTCCTTGATTGGCCCAGAATACTATTCCGTCAGGTTGTTGACTGTTCATCCAAGTACCAAAGCCATGAGTAGCTGCTTCTGACTAGACCAATAGCATGACTAACCCTATTACTCTGCTGAATCAATGGGATATCCTCACAAAATAGCCTTGTTGAATGTCCTTCCTCTGTTTGGCTATGTAAATCTCCATTTGTTCATTGTTGAGTGACCCACAAGTATCTCATTTCCTTCCAATATCAGACCAAAACTACCCGGGGATGGCCCTGAGTCAGGCATGGCCCACAATGGTGTCTAGAACATGTCATTATCTGCCCAAACTGGGTATACCCTTCTTCCAAACTCTCTTCTTAATTTAAAAAATATATTAATTATATCCTTTTTTCATAGATTTTTATTTTCAAAATATATACATGGATATTTCTTGACATTCACCCCTACAAAACTCTGTATTCTAATTTTTTCCCTCTCTTTCCCCACTTCCTCTCCTAGTTGTCAAGTGGTCCAATATATGTTAAACATGTACCATTCCTCTATACATATTTCCACAAATATCATTTGCACATCGCTTCTTAATATGGAGAACACCACTATCTTATTAATCCTAACAAGCATGCCTGAGCTACTGGTCTCAGAGTGATAGAGTGACTTTCCTGAAGTCATTTGCAAATAACAGAAAGAAGCAGGGGATGAACCCAAATTCCCTTTCTCCAAATCTATCATCCTTTCTCCTTCCTACTGTCCTGACAATGAGCCTCTCAGAACTTAGACTTTCTATGTTGCTAGAACTTGCACTTTGCTGAGATTGAGAACACAAGGACACTCCATGTCATAACAAAACATCAGAGGAGAATTTGAAAACTTAAAATTAGTTCTCTTGGAGTGCTTTTTTGCTATCAAGGCAACATGGCTTATATATCTCTATGAATGTTCTGCTAATTTTCTGGCAGAATAATACTTATTTAGGCATATTTTAAAGATGTACATTATTTGCAATAACGAAAAAACATCTGTATTCAATATCAAATATATCTAATGACAAATTTATCCAACAACTTTTCATTTTGAAATATATTTACTCTTGGAATGCCCTGCCATGTAAACACAAAAAGCTTTGGAAATATATGTGATTTTGAAAAGAAAACATACTACATTTCTCAAACTGTTATAAATCAATATGCTTGTTTGCCAAGTCTCATCTAAAATTAAAATTTTACTGCTTGATTTAATTATAACTGAAAATAGTGTTCTGTGCTATGAGTAAATAATAGCACAGCCTTTATAGTAATGATGACATTAGCTATTTGCCCTTACAGAGCAATAAAAACAAAGTAGTTTGGTGGTTCAGTGGCTAGAACACTGGGTGTGGAGTCAGGAAGACTTGAATTCAAAACCGAATTTTGATACTTACTAGATGTGTGATCCTTAACTTCTGTTTACATTGGTTTCCTCATCTGTTAAATGAAGATAATATTAGCATTTATGCCCCAGAGTTGTCACGAGGATCAAATGAGATAATAATGGTAAAGCTCTGAGCACAGTACCTGTCATGGTAGGCGTCATATAAAAGTTTGCTATCCTGATGATGAGTATTACTAGCTGTTATTATTAAGCATCAGAGGATTTTACTTTAATTATTCCTGAAGAATTAAAAATTATGACCACCCTTTTACAAAGGGCATGAAGAGGTTAACAGCTAATTCAAGGTAATTCCCAGAATGAATTAAGAGCAGAAAGAGGGATGGGTGAGTCATAGAACTCTAGCTTTGCATCAGCTACTCCATTGTTGTGAACACTGAAAAACATATTTTAACTTAAAATAATTTTAACCAAAGAGTCTATTGTGAATTGTTATCCTGTGACTTTCAAATCTCTTTATTTTCTAGTTGACCACAATAGTTCAGGCAAGAAGAAAAAGAAGGAAAAGAAAAGAGAATGTTTTTTTTTAATCACAGTTCATATAGGGGACAATGCAGTGGGTATAAGCAGACTACACCATATAATCATTCAGGAGCTTTGAGAAAAGAAGTAAAGATTGTTTTCATTGAGGAAATGTGTTAAGGGACAGGTCAGTTCTCCGAGAGTCTCCACAGCTGTGAATCATAACATCTGAAGGAGTTGCAAGGCCGCCTTTGCTGACACAGGTGTTGCGGACTGGGAATGAGATAAATTAGAGGCAGAGGGAAAAGGAGAGAGGTCAGAGAACAGCAACTGCCTCTCAGTCTCCTTGTAACATCCTCTCACAAGAGGAGATCCATTCTGGATTGGCTCTCCAGCAGCCACTGTCAGGTGACTCCCGGGTATTCCAACAAAAATGTATGATAGGAAGAAAAAATAGACAGATGAGACCCAGAAAATGCTTATAGATGAAAAAAACAAGTCCCCAAGTTGTAGAAGAATGAGAACTAGGAGGAATAGTTTGGAGAAAGTTAGAATTGTTTGGGAGTTGAGGGTATGATAGGGATGGTAATCTGGAACAAAATAGAGCATAATATCTAATTTCTAACATTAACAAGGAAAGGGCAGATAGTTGGCACAGTGGATCGAGTACTGGGCCTGGAGTCAGGAAGATCTGAAGTTCAGATGTGGGTCTCAGACACTAGTTGGGTGACTGGGCAAGTCAAGCCATTCTACTTGCCTCAGTTTCCTCATCTGTAAAATGAGCTGGAGGGAAAAAAAAAAGGCAAACCACTTCAGTATCTCTCCTGAGAAGACCCCATATAGGATTACAAAGAGTCAGCAAGATTGAAAAAAATTCCATAAGAAAAACATTTTCTCGGGTCTATAAAGCACTTTACATATGTTTTCTTATAACAATCTCTTCTCTCTGGGCTTTTATGACACTAATTAACTCTTGGTTTTTCCTCTTACTCTGACTGATCCTTTCCAGTTTCTTTTTCAGGATCTTTATCCACATTGCACCCACCAGATATAGGTATACCTCAAGGCCTTGTCTCCCTTTTTACTCCCTTCATTCTTACTTGGTGATCTAATCTCCAATGGGTTCAATTATCATGAGCCTTAAGGGTACTATAGTACTGTTCTGACTGAGTAGCACCTGATTCATTCTTGTGCTTGCCAAGGAACACAATATACCTCTTCCTACTCTGCCCCCTTGCTCCTGAAAATTTGAGTGTTGTCCAATTTTGCAAAAAAAAACAAAACAAAAGGAGGGAAATAGGGATAGTGAGGTATCTTTAGAAAGATGGAGCCACAGAAATGCAATGATCCAAGACAATTCCAATAGACTTGGGATGGAAAATGTCATCTGTATCCAAAGGGAGAACTATGGAGACTGACTGCAGATTGTAGCAAACTATTTTCTCGTTTTTTTTCATGGTATTTTAAACCCTTTTGTTCCAATTTTTCTCTCACAACACGACAAAGAGGAAAATATGTTTAAAATGGGTGGTACATGTATAACTTATATCAGATTACTTGCTGTCTTGGAGAGGGTGATGGTAAGGGAGGAAGAAAAAATTTGAACTCAAAATCTTACAGGAATGAATGTTGATCGAATTTTATTTTGGAACATGGGAAGCTCAGATGATGCAGAAGAAGAGATATTTTAATCCTAGTGTCTCTGTAAAGAATCAATTCTATATGTCTGCCTTTCTTCATGTTTTTGCCTTGATTTTGTCTCCCTCACCTTTGCATGCATGTATTCCCAAAGTGACTTCATTCCTTTCTTCAGTGACAACTGTGAATGATCAGTGTTTATGAATGTGAACTGGTCAATCCAAAGTTAGTGGTGATGGCCATTTTTTTGCAGGGGGAAGGAGGATGGCTGTAGCAGTCTCCCCCAATCTAGGTCCCAACCCAACTTGAACATGGCCAAATGGAAACCCTGTGAATGCTGCTTCTCACCACTGTTGCTTTGTAAGCTTCATCTAATTCCAAAGAAATAAGTCTTCTCATTCTTGTTTCAGGCTGTGACCCATTTTGAAATGCATTTTCAAATCCTCTCCTTTGTTGAAAACAAATTTCTTTGTACACCATAGAGGGAATCAGACCTGCTATCATCTAGATTATGTCCATTTGGGCCCAATTTTTCCTCTGATTAAAATGGTAGGAAGTGAAACTATTTGTATTTGTTGAGGTTTATAAGGGTTCAGTAATCCATGACAAAAATAATAAACTATTTGTTACTCAAAAAAAAAAATGAATGTTGAAAACTATCATTACACGTAATTGAAAAAATAAAATACTATTGAGAAAAAAATAATTAAAAAAAAAAAAAGAAAGTTGGAGTCACTGTGGGAATCCCTTTGATTTTTCTAATTGCTAAGTAAACTTTTAAAAGTCCTTGGGCAAATTACCTTAGGTTTACAGAAGCAAAGGGATGTGGTATTTTAAGCAATCATCTGGTGAGTTGGAACTAATAATTCAGTCCCTAAACCTCCCTTTCTCAATAATTCCTTAAGGGACTATAGGACCTCAATTACTTGAATCATTCATCCAACCTCTTTTCCATCTGATTTTGCCAATGCAAACAAAGCCTTCTTCAGTGTCTCCACTGTTACTGTATTCTTTAACCTCTTAATCTAAAAGGAGAAGTAATCCTATTTGCTTTAAGAATTATATTGTTACTTTTTTCCATTTTGTTTTTATATCAATTGTTGTCCTAGTTCTGCTTACTTCATCTGGCTTCTTTAAAAGGCAGTCTATGAACTGATGAGTAAATGCAGTAGAACAACATATGCAACAACTTGGTAAAGAAAAACAACTTGGAAAGAATCAATAACTCTAACAATACAATGACTACGAGTCCAAAGAACTGATGATAAAGCTGGCTACCTACCTCCTGATGGAGAGGTGATGGACTCAACATGGTTACATTTTCAGATATGGCCAGTGTGAGAATTTGTTTTGTTTTAAATGCAGAGTTATTATGATTTTCTTTTCAATTGGGGAAGATGGTGAGAATAGATGAATGAAGGAAAGTAGGAAAGAAAGAAAAAGGATAAAAGGAAGGAAAGAAGGAAGAAATGGAGAGGGGAATAAAAAAGGGAAGAAGGAAGGAAGGAGGGAGGGAGGAAGGAAAAAGGAAAGGATGAAGGAAGGAAGAAAAGAGGGAAGGGAGAGGAAAGAAGAAAGGATGGAGGGAAGGAGAGAGGAAGAGATGAAGGGAGGGAAGCAAGAAAGGAGACAGGAAGGGAGAGAGGGAGGAAAAGGGAAGTGAGGGAGGAAGGAAAGAAAAAGGAAGGAAGAAGAAAAAAGGAAGTGTGGAAGGGAGGGAGGAAGGAAGGAAGGTCTAGAGAGAGGGAGGAAAGAAGGAAGGAGAGAAGGTAGGAAGGGAGGGAGAGAAGAAGAGAGGAAGGAAAAGAGGAAGAATGAGAGGAAGGGGGAAGAAAAAGAGAAGGAAGGGAGAGAGGGATAGAGGGAAGAAGGAAAGAAAAAAAGAAAAAAAGAAGGAAGGAAGAAAGAGAGAAACTCTCTTAGCATTGAGGCTTTATAATTATAGTGATGTCTTCCACTCACTTAAGACCTTAAACAAAAGATACATTTTTTCCTCCCCTACAATACTGCCATTTCTCTCTCAGCCTCTCTTCCTCATCTCCCAAATTGGAAACTTCATCATAGATGCAGTGAAAAGAGGATTCAATGTGGTTTTGAATCCTAGGACCCATTTAACTTATTTAGACCTCAGTTTCCTCATTTGTAAAATGAAGAGTTTGCATTAGATAGTCTTTAAAATTCTTTCCAATTCTAAATCACTGCACCTGGATCTCATGAACACTGTCATACTTTCCCTGCTTGGACACCAGAGGGCAGGAATCTTCCCTCATTTTTTGTCAATGCCATAAAAGCCTCATAATCTTTTTTCCTGCTTTTTCATTCTCTTTCCCCTCCTCCTGGTCCCCCACTGTGCCAGAACTGCTTCATGTGACACACTTGCCCCGAGGGCAATTCTGTTTCATTTGTAACTTTAACAGGATCATTCTTATTGGCACAAGTGTTCTTTAAACCCCGGATATGTCCACAAGCAGGATTTGGGGAAGCAGGAAGAAAGAGGGAAGGAAGGGAGAGATCAGTGAGGGAAGAATCCACAGACAGAGAACCAGGGTGCCAGGAAAACATGATTTGTGCTAATAATTCCTCCCTGGGGGGGTGTCCTATGTCCCTCAAGTTTCCTCACTCTTTTTAAGATCAAAATGTTAACAGAATCCCAGCATTCTATTCTTTTCTTAACTATCAAAATTAGTAGTTCTAACTAAAAATGTGGAGTCATCAAAGCAGATTTTAAGAAAACCCCAAACAGGTTAACTAATTTCAGTGTCCCTGGTGCACAGAAACAACTAATAACACTTTTCTTGCTTTAAGGCACAATTTCCCATGATTGCTGGGAAGACAATGCTTTGCAAACATAGAAGCTGCAGTGGTGAGCTGAAAAGTTCACTGGATTCAGAATAAGAGGAGCTGGATTCAGATCCTGATTCTAGCAACAGTTACCTCTATGGCCTTCAAACAAGTCACTAAATTTAGGGCTCCAGTTTCCAGTGGTATAAGATGAGGTGGTTGGATGAGAGGATTATACTAGCCCTAGTTCCCTCACAGGGCTTTCTGTGGATCATATTCCTTATCAACTTTCCTAAGAGGGGAATAAGGATATTTATTAGGTGTGGGCCACTTAATTTCTCAGGCTCAGTTTCACCATCTATAAAATGGGAATAATAATAGGACCTAACTCCACAGAAAGAAATTGCCAAGAATCTCCCAAATGACATCACAAGGAGTTGACACAACTGAACAACAGTCATACCTCAAAGAGCTAACGTGTTAAGTGCCTTGAAGACTTGAAAATGTTATATAAATGCTGACTAACAGCATCTGGAGTCAGAAAGGCCTGAGTTTAAATCCTGCCTCAGACATTTTTAGTTATGTGACTCTGGACAAGTCCATTCTCTACCTCAATTTCCTCAACTATAAAATATGGATAATAATATCACCCACTTCACAGTGGGTCAGTATGAGTGACACAGTAAGAGTCAAATGAGATGATATTTATAAAGTACTTTTTAAACTTGAAAGTTCTGTATAAAGGCTAGCTTTTTTTTTTTTTTTATCATAAAGCGTCTTAGAGATGATTTAATCCAGTTGTTCTCAAAGTGGGGGGATAGAGGAAAGGGGAGGAAGACTAGGTCAAAGCTATTTCCATAAAATTTAGATATCTACTATAAGTACGAAGGGCTAAAACACATAAGTAAAAGGTCTTTGGGGGGAGGGTGTTCCTCAATTTTAAAAAGTATAAATGGGTACAGAGAACCACTGATCCTAATCCTAACTCCCTAATTTGAGAAAGGAGGAAACAGACCCAAAGAGATTAAATTATTTATACAAGGTCATGTAAGGAGGAAATAGAGAGACTCGAGATAATGTATGTATCAAGCATTGAAAAACATAAAACACTATAAAAAATATCAGATGTTATTAATTCTCAGTTGCAACTAAAGAGTCCTCCAGTGTTCTTGACCGAGTGTTCTTGGTGGGTTGGACCTGTTTCAGGTTGGGCTCTGTACCACTGGCCACTCTATCCATTCTCAGTTCTGAATGAAGACCTAGTCCAGGATATACTGTATCTCCAGATCCATCATTTCATATAAAACAGGGCTCTAATCAAACTTGCTGACTCTCTCTGTTCAAGGTTTTAGCAATATCCATGCATGTAACCACTGAACTCCTGGGATGAAAATGGCAATTAAGAAATAAAATAATATTATTTTTACTCTTTCATTTCCCTCCACTTTATTTTTTCTTTATAAAAAATGAATCTGTAAGTTCAAGCTAAGTAACTTCCTATGGAGTGACCAGAAGGACTAGGAGGCTATGTAGTTAGAAAAATATTTCTTTTGTCCAACACTCCCCCCACACCCTGACAACAGAGAGGGTGCCTTAGCAGTCAATACATCAATCATCTTTCATAGAATTTTTGTTTGAATCATTTCAACTTAATTAAATTAAAACGTTTATTGGATTAAAACTTTTAAAAATACCTACTGTGTAAAGGACATTATACTAGATACTGGTAATAGAAATTGAGGAATACTCTTTTGTCCTACCTTCTGGGGGAAGAGAATAAGTATTTATGTACCTTTTATAGGCCGGACACTGTGCTAAGTACTTCATAAATATTATCTCCTTTGAGCCTAATAACTCTTCAAAATATATGCTATTATTTTACATTTGGAGAAACTTGAGATAAACTGAAAAAACTGACTTGCCCAGGGTTACACAGATAGTAAAAGTCAGAGTCCAAATTTAGTTCTTTCTGACTACAGACCAACTGGCCACCTAGATGCCTCATTCTATTGAAAGGTTATAGCATTTACACAGTTAACTAAGTGCAAGATAATTCAAGGATATACTAGGAGGTGAGGGAGATAACAGAGTTTAGGCCATTTTGTCCTCTGGGTATTTATACTCCAGTAGATGGATAAGACACGAGTATATGAGCACTTGGGGCTCTTATTACTCATGGACACCGCAAAGAGATAGCCTGGATTCTAGGTACTTTGTGAGTCAGTTTGCTTCCAAATTATAGCTTACAAGCCCCCACCAATGTGCTTGCTTTTTACTGCTGGAGAAACTGTGATAAACAAAGGTTAAGGGACTTGAAAACAAGATAATACACTTAGTTCAAAATAGTCGTAAGAGGAAATAATATAGAAAAAATAGCGATAGAACATTGTCCTCATAAACTTTGATGTCACTGTCAAATTTTGTATTTTTTCCTAGTAGCAAGGGGAAAACATGACATTGCTTGAACAAGAGTAGCAGATCTGTACTTTTGGAATATTATTTTAGCAACAGTATAGAGATGAAATGAAGAGAAGTGATACTATGGTCTCATGAATATAGAGAGACCAGTTGGGAAGTATATGCAATAATCTCAATCTATTTTCTGGCTAGCTGATGAAGGTTGAAAAAATGATTGACTTTTGTCCCTGTAGGCAACATGTGGGCTGATTTTTTTCAAGCAAATATCATCGATATATAATATTTATCAGTTATATTATACCAAGGGAAAGTATTGTGTAGAGGCTGATGGGGAGAAAGGTTAATAGTGCAGAGACCTAACTTCATTTAGAAAGTTGGACTTTAAAGGATTGGATAGGTTTCCTTGGAGGGATGGGGGAATATGGGTGCATAAACTATCAGCCATACTGTATTCTTTGATATATGAGCAAGCTTACTATGATTCTGGAGGTGGCATTAGAGAAATGACCATGATATTTTTTTAAGGCATTAATCAATTAGTAAACATTTGTTAAGCGCCTACTATGTGCCAGGCACTGTGTTAAATACATCAAAAAAATCTTATATAAATAACAGGGTAGGAATTCAATGGGCAGGGAAGACATTCCAGGGAAGACAACATAAATATGGAGGTGGGGAAAGTATAGGAGATGGCCAGTAGAGTATGTAGAAGGGGGAAATAGTCTGAGATAAGACTGTAAAGATAGGGTAGTATAGATTGTGATGGATCTTAAATATCAAATACAGGAGTTTGACATTTACCTGGAAGGCTATCATAGAGAGCCTCTGTAAGGTTTGGAGTCTAGAACTGACATGAGATGATCTATGAATTAGAAAGATAAGTCTGACAGCAACGTGAAGGATGGTTTGGAGGGAGGAGAGAGTGGAGGTGGGAAGACCTGTTAGGAGGCTATTGTAATAATCCAAGTGGGAGGCAATGAGAACGTGTTCTAGGGTGGTGACAGTGGGAACAGAGATGTAGAAACAGGTTCAAGAGCTAAAGTAGACGCAGAATAAACAGGACTTAGTAAAAGGACTGATTGCATGTATAAGATATGTGTGTGGGGCTGTCTAAATAGATAGATAAAAATCTTGGCTGGCATGGGTAAATATACTCTGAGGTCCATTTGGCTCACCACATCTCCAAATCTGTACTAACATCACTGATTGCACCAGCAGAAGGAAATAGGCAAGGTCTAGAACCACTGGAGGCTGGGTTATTGATCTCCCTTACCTTCACAAAGGTTGCGAAGCTAGAATTATAGCTATCTACCCTGCTAAACATCTCTGGTGGGATTAGGACTAAAGCTCTTATTTCCTCAGTCTCTAAGTCTTAGCCTCTTCCTATTAGATGCTAGTTACATAAAATATCATCAAAATGCCTATTTAACCAAGCAAATAGAAATCAGAGTTTTCCAGATTAGTATATATAATTATATATTGTGTATGTGTGTGTGTGTGTATATAATGATACACACACACAAATGAATTGTTTTTCTTCAGTTGTGCTCAACTCTTTACGACTCCATGGATCATAGCATGTCAATACTGTTCATGGGGTTTTCTTGGCAAAGATACTAGATAATTTGCCATTTCTCTCTCCAGTAGATTAAGGTAAACAGGATTAAGTGATTTGCCCAGGATCACACAGCTACTAAGGCTGCATTTGAACTCTGGTCTTTTTTACTCTCTCCACTGAGCTCCCTAGCTGACTCCATATATCCTCTATATATACACCAATGAATGATTTCTTCATCCAGGTGCAGGGTAACATCTGAACTCAAACCAGAAGAGAGGGAACAATCTCCAGGGGAAACTAGCAGTCTCAAAAATTGTAGGTCCAGGATCATGATGGAGCCAACTCCCAGATGTGCCCACAGCTTTGAGAGCTCCAGTCTGACATTCAAAAGTATCTCTTTCCTCTGTATCCCTGTGAGGTTTTTTTTTTTTTTCTTTTATCCAGCTACATCTCCAAAATTCCTCTCCTAAGTCCCTAATGCTCTAAAGTAAATCCCATGCATAACTCCAGAGTATTATGCTCAGCATTCTGTTACCCAATCAGGAGTCACATCATCTTCCCCAGAGGCACATGTCTCTCTGGTACCCAAGGCTTGAGCAAATACAGAGTTATATCTATGAGAGTTGAGGAAGAAGGAAGAGTTGATGAGAACTTTAAGATTTAGACCATTGAAGTCTGGGTGAATAATTATAGGATCACAACAATAAGGCTGGAAGGGACCACAGAGGCCATGTAGTCCAACCTTTCATTTTATAGATGATGAAAATAAATTCAGGAGCTTCAGTGATTTGTCCAAGCTCACTGAAGCCATTTAGTATCAAAAGAAGAATTAGATCCAGGTTCTCTAATATCAGATGCCTTTTCCATGATGCCATGTTGAGTTCAACCCTCTCATTATACAGATGAAAACTGAAACTCAGAGAAGTTGAGTTGTACATTTATAAATATAGAAACATATTATGTCCATACATTTGTTATATTTATATATAAGTATTATATTGCATCTATTTACTTAAAATAGATGTATATATGACATGTACACACATGTAATGTATGTGTATGTATAATATTATGTGTGCGTATTTACACTTAAATACATAAATATATGTAGTGACTTTATATAGTAAAGATAGATAATAAATTTCAGGGCTGAGATTTGATTAAATTCAAGGAAATACCTACCAAAGAAAAAGTGAAACCAGAAGGAGGAACTCTTTCTCACTATCCATGAGCACAAAAAGTATCCCCTTCATATCCTCTAATTTTCCATATGAGAACTTACATTACCTGTCTCCATATCCATATGGAGTTTATTGTGGTATATGGTGTGACATGTGGAAATATTTTTCATGTCAACTTGCTTTTTTTTTTCAAATAATCAGCCCTTATTCTTGTAGCTGAGGTTTGGGAATTATTTCTATGCTATTCATATATATTCATTTGCTTCTAGATGTTATATGATTGTGTGTTGCTCTTCTGAGCAAGTTTTCTGTTTTTTAATGAGTTCCAAATAGTTT
Source organism: Antechinus flavipes (assembly GCF_016432865.1). Taxonomy (NCBI): domain Eukaryota; kingdom Metazoa; phylum Chordata; class Mammalia; order Dasyuromorphia; family Dasyuridae; genus Antechinus; species Antechinus flavipes. The sequence continues at coordinate 43,330,060 of NC_067400.1, forward strand.
AAATGCTTTGTAGTATAGTTTGAGATTTCGTGCTGGAAGGTTATCCTTCCCATTTGTTGTCACTATTTTTCTTGAGATTCTTCACCTTGAGTTTATCATTGTAGATGCTGGGTTAATTATTATTATTTTTTAAGTTCTATAAAGAAATCTTTTGATCTTTTAATTAGTATGGCACTGAATAAGCAAATTAATTTAGGTAGTATTATCATTTTAATTACAATGATGGCTCAATTGTAAATAATTAATAGCCTTCTAAATATTTAGCTCTATTTCTGCAGTTTTTTTTTTTTTTCAGAGTTCTATTACGATGTATATCTTGGAATGTGAGCTCTCAAATACTTTATAGATCTTGTAGTTACTCTGAATGAAATTTTTTTTCTGTTTCTTCCTGACGGGTTTTGTTACTTATATGCAGAAAGGCTGAGGCATTTGTGAGCTTATTTTATATCTAATATTTGTATTATAAATTATTTCAATTATTTTTTGTTGAATCTTTAGGATTCTCTAAGTAGAATACCATATCATCTGCCAAAAAGTAATAATTTTATTTCTTCTTTACCTTTGCCTATTACTACAATTTTTTCTTATCATTAATATAATTAGCAATTCTAGAATTATATCAAATAATAGTATTTATAATAGAAATTCTTGTTTTGCCTCTGATCTTATTTGACATACTTCTAGTAAGTATTCCAGGTCATATAAGCAGTAAGATGGAGGACTAGGTATTTTTTTCGGATCTCTATGCCCTCTCAAACTTCTCCAAAATAAAATTATGCACTAAAGATAAAGCAAGTTCAGCTGCTTCCATGGTGTAGGACACCCAGAATCCCAAAGATTAAAAAATAGCTATGAACTGATGCTCACTGATCTTGAACTCACTCAGCACCCTTCCTGTACCTTCCACACTACTGGCAGTGACTGCATTAGCAGACCCAAGCACATGACACAGGCTTCCAACAAAATTCACCCTTATACACTAGTTCTCTCTCCCTCTTGCCCGTGCCATGGAGATCCTGGCTCCACGATGTGGAAATTTGCCTTGACCAGGATTGACAGCCAGCACAATCAGATTTTTTGGAGCAAAAATTTGCCAGGAACCATAACCCTGTAACAGCAGTACTACAAAGTTCTGAACAGCTGGTGTTGGGCCAAAGAACTAGGAACAAAGGGAGTGGAACCAGGACAGGACATTATGTGTATAGGCAGCTGTGCCTTCATTAAACCTGAAGCAGAACATAGCTGACTGTAGTTCTGACCACCCAAAAAGTACTTGTGACAGAGACCAAGACTGGTGAATCATGAAATTGCCTAATATGGGAGGAAACTGAGACTCTTTGAGTTCTATACCTCCACCTCCCACCCCTAAGGAAACCATCAGAGGGAACAGACTCAGAAAGTGAATAGGGGAAATTTTGATATTACTAAAGAAGGAAAAAACCCTCGAAGATAATAAATAAATGGGGAAAATGGTAACAATGGAAAGAAATATGGCCTCCCTATCTAGTAAATGAGTTCAAGTGTATATGAATAAAAACTGCAAAACAAAGGAAAATGAAGACACTAATGTTTCTCCATTACATATAATGTTGCTTCTTAATTTCAAATTGATGGCATTTTATTATATTAAGAAAAGATCTATTTATTTCTATGCTTCTTTGTGTGTATGTGTGTGTGTGTGTGTGTGTGTGTGTGTGTGTATGTGCATTAATAGAAATGGGAATGATGTTTTTTGAAGTTTTTTTTCTATATCTATTGATATAATCACCCTATTTCAAATTTTTTTTGGTTTTATTTTGTTTTATTTTAGATGAGGTAAAATGACATAAATGGATAGATAGTTGGCCTCAAAGCCAGGAATTCAGGACTTAGATCTAACATACACTGAACGTCTGATTCTAGTAATTTCAACTCTTAGTATTCTAGACAACTTTGTAAAACTATGAGTTGCAAAAAAAAAAAAAAAAAAAAAAGCGCTGATCTTATTGATAGATGGAGTTTCCTCACTTCCTAAATGAAATTATAGGTCTATTCCCTATTCCTTTGTTATTAATGTGGACTCTTGTAGTTTTCTTAATGTGGAACCAATTATGCATTTTTGCTATAAACCCAATGGGGTCATAGTGTATAGTGTCTTTCATATGTTATTAAAATCTTTTTGATAATAGTTTTAATCAATATTTTTTGCTTTGATATTCTTTGCTTTATTTCTCAGTAATTTGGGCATCAAGAATATTTTTATCACAGAAAGAATTAAATAAGATCCCTTCTTTTTCTATTTTTGTAAATAATTTATATAAAATTGGAACTAATTTTTAATGATCTATTTGTAAATCCATAAGGTTATGGCTTCCTTCCTTCCTTTCTCCCCCTCTTTGGGAATTCATTTATGGCTTGTTCAATTCTTTTTCTGGAATTGGGTAATTTAGTCTCTATTTTTGTTTTATTATTCTAGACAGTTTAAATTGTATAAACATCTGTTTTATTTAGATTGACAGCTTTATCTGCATATATGGGCAAAAGAGTTTCTAATGGTTTCTTTATTCCTTCTTAATTTATTATGAATTTTCTTTGTTATCTTGACACTGGAAATTTGGTTTTTTTCATTCTTTTAAAAATCAGATAACCTAAAGCTTACCTATTTCATTAGTTTCTTTAAAAATATTGCCTAATTTTGTCAATTCAAATTTTTATTAATCTATTCTTTGATTTTTCAGAATTTCTATTTTGGCATCCAGATGAGAGTTTAAAATTTGTTGCTCTCTCTCTCTCTCTCTCTCTCTTTCTCTCTCTCTGTCTCTTTCTCTCTTTGATTAAAGCTTTTAGTAACATAAAATTTCCCCTAAAGACTGACTGCATCGCAGAAATTTTAATATGTTACATCATTGTTGTAATTTTCTCTGTTGAAATTATCTACTATTTCTATAATTTGTCATTTTGACTTCCCAGTTTTTTAAGATTAAATAAATTCTCCATTTAAAACTGAACATTTTCTGTTGGAGAAGATGAGGAAAAATTGGAACAGCAGTGTATTGTTGATAGAGTTGTGGACAGATCCAGCCATTCTGGAGAGCAATTTGAAATTATGCACAAAGGACAATCAGACTGTGCATAGTCTTTGACTCAGTATTACTACCACTAGGTCTATATCCCAAAGAAATCATAAAAAAAGGAAAAGGATCTATATGCATAAAATATTCAAAACAGGTCTTTTTGTAGTGGCAATGAGTTGAAAATTGAGGGAATACTTATCAATTGTGGAATGGCTGAAAAAAAATTGTGGTATATAATGTAATGGGATACTATTATGCTATAAGAAATGATGAGCAGGCAGATTTTGGTAAAAACTGGAAACATTTACACAAACTGATCCTGAGAAAAGGGAGCAGAACCAGGAGAAAACTGTACATAGTAACAGCAACAATGTGTGATGATCAACTATGACTTCAGCAATACAGTGATCCAAAACAATCCCAAAGGACTTATGATAAAAAATGTTATCCATATGCAGAGAAAGAACTATAGAGTCTGAATGCAGATTGAAGCATATTGTTTTCATTTTTTTTTTTCATGTTTTGTTTTTTGTGGCTTTTCTCTTTTATTCTATTTCTTTTTTCACAACATGATTAATGTGGAAATATGTGACATGAGTGCACATCTATAACCTATTTCATATTCCTTGCCATCTTGGGAAGAAGGGATAGGAAGGAGAGAGGGAGAAAAAAATTTGAAATTCAAAATCTTATTTAAAATGAATGTTGAAAATTATCTTGACATATAATGGGAAAAATATTATTTTTGGAAAAAAATATTGAACATTTTCTTCAAAGGTCTCTTATTGATGATAATTTTTATTTTGTTGTGGTCTGTTAATATGTGCTTGATAGTTTTGTTTTTCTATATTTATTAGATTTTTATGCTCTAGTACTTACCCCTTTCTTTTCTCATTCAGTAATTGCAAGAAATCATGAAAGAGATCTTTTCTAAAATTGTATCCAATTTTTGTTTAGCTTTTTGTGTTATTTGTCTGTTCTTTAACAAACCCATTTGTTATGGTTATGGTCTATTTCTCCCTGTATAAGAAGCATGTCGAAATTAAGCTAATGGTATATATTTATTAAATATTTATATTATTTCATTGTCTATCATGCCTTTATTATTATTTTTTTAATAATTATAACTTTTTATTGATAGAGCCCATGCCTGGGTAATTTTTTTACAGCATTATCCTTTGCACTCACTTCTGTTCTGACTTTCCCCCTCCCTTCCTCCACCCCCTTCCCCAGATGGCAAGCAGTCCTATACAGTATATCCTAGATACAATATATGTTTGCAGAACCGAACAGTTCTCTTGTTGCACAGGAAGAATTGGATTCAGAAGGTATAAATAACCCGGGAAGAAAAACAAAAATGCAGACAGTTTACATTCATTTCCCAGTGTTCTTTCTTTGGGTGTAGCTGCTTCTGTCCATCATTTATCAATTGAAACTGAGTTCGGTCTCTTTGTCAAAGAAATCCACTTCCATCAGAATACATCCTCAAACAGTATCATTGTTGAGGTATATAATGATCTCCTGGTTCTGCTCATTTCACTCAGCATCAGTTCATGTAAGTCTTGCCAGTCATCTCTGTATTCATCCTGCTGGTCATTCCTTACAGAACAATTACAGAATATAGTCATTCCATAACGTTCATATACCACAATTTACCCAACCATTCTCCAATTGATGGGCATCCATTCATTTTCCAGCTTCTAGTCACTACAAACAGGGCTGCCACAAACATTTTGGCACATACAGGTCCCTTTCCCTTCTTTAGTATCTCTTTGGGATATAAGCCCAATAGAAACACTGCTGGATCAAAGGGCATGCACAGTTTGATAACTTTTGGGGCATAATTCCAGATTGCTCTCCAGAATGGTTGGATTTGTTCACAACTCCACCAACAATGCATCAGTGTCCCAGTTTTCCCCGCATCCCCTCCAACATTCACCATTATTTTTTCCTGTCATCTTCGCCAATCTGACAGGTGTGTAGTAGTATCTCAGAGTTGTCTTAATTTGCATTTCTCTGTCTATCATGCCGTTAAAATAGGTTCCCTATGTATCTCTACTAAACATTTCTATTTTTTATGAAATTGCTACATGAGCTTTTTTTATTTTACCTGAAACATAATAAATTCAATCCCTCATTTTAACTCTACATCAGTCTTTATATTTCAAGTGTGTTTCCTGCTAATACCACATCATTGTATTCTAGTATTTCTAATCCATTCTACTATGTTCTTCAGTTTTGGGGGTTAGTTTATTTCATTACCCTTCACGGGTTATGATTGTTAATTGTACATCTCTGTCATTGATATTCACTTAAACTTTTTCTTCTATTAGATATCTCCTATTTTCAAGGAATAAAATGGAAAAATGATCTATCCCAATGATCTATAATTAAGATATTGTATCCAATCTTTTTGTTTATTCCTGGTTTTTAGGGAGTCAGTTTATTCTTTAATTTTCTCTCCTTGACCTGTTTACCATGTCAGTTGTTTTTGAGAGAGATACTTTACATTTTTTCTATTGTTTGATTTTATGCTAATATTTCTTATCTTATAGAATCATTGAATTATATTTTGCCCATTGTAATTTTAAGGGAATTTGTTTCTTGGATAAGATTTTCTACCTTCTATTCTAAACTAGTCACTCTTCTAATTCTTTCCTTTAGATTCTTATTTCACTTATATAATTTCTTTTTTTATCTCTTGCTTCATTTCTTGTAAGGTCTTTTATAATTTTTGTAGCCCAGTCATTTTTTTTTCCTTCCAAGTCTGTGCCTATGATTGTTATGGAATTACTCTCTTCTTCTGTGTGTACTGTATCTCTTCAGTGTTTCTTCTGCTGTAATTTTTTTCATTGTGTTTGACATCTTCTTCTATATATTTATAATTCCAGCCAAAGTTCCTGATTTGGGATTAGGGTCAGTCGTGTTTCTTACTCCTAAATGGAATCATCAGGTCTTGTTTGGTTCTGACTTTTTTTAATTGCGATCTCACCACTGACTGACTTCCCTCAGTGTTTTGCTGGGAGTGTTGGCACATTCCAAGCCTTCTATATTGATATTTCAGTTCTATAATGTGTGTGGTCTTTAAGGCCCTCTAGATCAAGCCTGGTCAAATTGCTGTTGACTTTAAGACAAATGGCCCCTAATCCATTGTCAGAATGCTATGGCTCCCAGATACTCTGGAAATTCCCCCATCAGTTCACACAGGGCTTTTTGCCATCTGAATACAGAATGCTCCTGGCTTCACATGGCCTTAGAGCATCCCTGGTTCTAGACTGGAAGACATCTCTATTTACCTGGGCTTACTCTGGCTTCTCTGGTAAAGTCCCACAGATTTTCTGGCTGTCTTTTTTTCATAATCGTAGGCTGCATGAAGGTGCTTACTATGATTCTTCTTTGGATTTCTTAATCCTTAATAAACCTAAAGTTCTTTTTAGTTCTTTGGTGAAATACATATGGAAAAGCTGTGATATTCTCCATAGCCATCTTAGCCTTTACATCCCCTGCTCAAATTTTCCTGCAGTACTTTTTGATAGGAGATACTTTACTTTTTCTTCATTTTTTTTGATTGTTTGATTTTATACTAATATTTGTCTTGTGGAATCACTGAATTATATTTTGCTCATTCTAATTTTGAGGTAATTTGTTTCTTAGATAAGATTTTCCATCTTCTAAACTAGTCACTCTCCTAATTCTTCCCTTTAGAGTTATTTCACTTAAATAATTTTATTTTTTATCTCTTACTTTATTTCTTTTATGATATTTCATATCATCTTTTATGTCTATCACTCCCTATATTTTATCATATCTCTCCTCTCAGTAGAATGTAAGCTTCTTAAAGTCAGCAACCACTTCACTATCCCCAGAACCTTACACATTGAAGGCACTTATAAAATGTTTCCTGACTTGAATTGAATTAAATATACCAATAAATATAATTGAAATCACAGGTACTGAATAGTCACAAAATCCAAAAGGGCTTGAAGTCAGATGGGATTAAGGAAAACTTCCTGGAAGAAATGATCTCTAAACTACATTTAGAAGTTGGAGAGGGCCAGGAATTGGTAAAGAAAGTTAAGAGATTATATTGCAAGTTGGGAATTGTAGAGAAGGGGGAAGACAAGAGTGTAAGTAGGAAGGCAGGATGTAACAAGTGACAGTCAATGGTAAATAGATTAACAGATTAACTTCACCAAAATGAAGGGTCCATATAAATGAGTCATGAGAAAGTTGGTGAGATAAGGGAGGTGCAGTTGTTCCCAGGCCTTGAAGGGCAGACTAAAGAGTGAGAATTTGAGATGACATCCAATGAGAGAGTCCTTGTGAGTTCTTGAACTTGGAAGATAAACTATGTTTGAAGAAGATTATCCTAGCAATTACGTGTAGGATGGATTTGAGGGAGGAGAGGCTAGAGGCAAGGAAACTACCTCAGAGGCTATTTTAGTCATGTAGGTGTGAGATGGCAAAGTCAAGACTAGGGTGGCGGCCATGGGAATGGAAAGGAATAGGGTAGATTGAGGATACACTAAAATAAGAACCATCAAGTTTTCATTTTGAAGCAGAATGAATTTTAAAAAAGAAAAAAGGGCTCCAATTTCCACAGGGTGGTGTAATAGAAAAAATGTTGGATTTGATATTAAAGGATCAAGGTTCAAATAAAGTTTGATGCTTATTATCTTTGTCACCTTGGTCACATCACTTAAACTCCATGAAATTCAATTTCCTCATCTCTAAAATGAAGTTGCCCAATATAACCTTGAAGGTATCTTTCATCTCTAAATCTAGAATTCTAAGGCTGAGAGCCTGGGAGGATGATTTCTTCCATTCAGGAAACATTTAATAAGTGCCTAAAATGGGTAAGGCACTGCGTGAGCCTCTGGGGATACAATGACAAATTAGTGACCCAGATTTTGACCTTAAAGAGCCTAGGTTCTACCTGAGAGGAGAGATATGATGTATGAACAGATAAGGATAGCAATACTTGGTGAGAGTAATGGACACAAAAGGCAGGTACAGATCAAGTGTGGTAGGAAAATTTGAGAAGAGATTTCTAGCTAAGATAAATGCATAGAGACTCACTGCTTTTCCATATGTATTTCCCAAAGATCTGAAAAGAACCACAGACCAAATCCATAGATGGCAAGGGGAGAAGGAGAAAGATGCCTGTTTGTAGGGAAGGCAATTAGTCTTACGTTGGTGGAATAACCAGGAGCACCTGCCTGTGCCTACCAAACAGTGATTGAGTCTTTGATTGTTGCTAGTAGTGAGAAATGAGGACTCAGAAAATTGGAGAGATATTAGTGGTGAAATTAATTGGGCAGATATAGCAATCCTCAAAAAAAACAAAACAAAACAAAAACAAAAACAGAAAAACAAAAGCCAATCCTTTAAAAAGAGAAAAACAAAAGAAACAAGTTTGGCAGTATTTTGGAAGCCAAGGTTTTTAGGGAGAAGGGTGTGGTGATTCCCCAGTGTGACCCAAAAGTCAAAGATGATGTAAATTCAGAAAGGGTCGATGGATTTATCCATTCTCCAGAGTTTGTTAGCAACTGTAAAGCAGGAGTGATTTTACTGAGGACATGAAAATCTCATGGCTTTTGGCATAATAAGAATTCAGTTACGTGGTATGTCCCAAAAGTCTTAGTGCGTTTGTAAGCTATTAAAGCTTAAACAAATTGCCTCTTGTTCCATCCTGCTTTCCTTCCTAAGACTAAAACTTTGGGCAGATTTTTGGGACACCCTGAATAGAGTTACAGAGATATAGTTAGATTGATAGATGGGAGGGAGAGGGGGAAGAAGGGAAGGAAGGAAGAAAGGAAGGAAGGAAGTTAAGGAAGGAAGGGGGAAAAGAAGAAAGGAGGGAATGAAGGAAAGAAGGATGGAAAGAAGTATTACATTGAATTTCAAAACAACTTCAGAGGTAGATATTATAGGCATAATTATGCTCATTTTGCAGTCTTATAAATGAGGAACTGAGGCTGAGAGAAACTAAGTGACTCACTCAATGAATATTAGAAGCAAGAGTGGAACCTAGATCTTCCAATCTCTAAATTTTATATTCTACCCTCTTCATAAATAGATTTATCTAGTTGTCCTGTAATGTAGATTATATCCTAGTGTTACCAGTATTATTTAGTATATGGGAAAACTTGAGGAAAACATCAAGTAACCAGGAAAACCAAGAAAGAAATAAGTTGATTTCCCCTGAATAATGAAAGTTAATTGGTGAAAAATGAGACTAAGATTCTTTTCTCTAAATGCTCCATTCATCAGCTATTCTACTTTCTTTCTTTTTTGTTTATAATAGCTTTTTATTTTTCAAAATACATGCAAAGATAGTTTTCAACATTCACTTTTGTAAAATCTTGTGTTCCATATTTTTTTTTCTCTTCCTCCTCCCCACCCCCCAGCAAGTAATCCAGTATAGGTTAAACATGTACTCTCTTTCTTAACAAGTAAAATGGGAGGGTAAATGAAGGAGGAGAGAGATAAAGAACTGAAGAAGTATGGTTCTTCATCACAGCATCTGAGGTGGAGTTGGGATGTGAATCTGTGATTTCATCCCTGGAGGAAACTTTCTGGTGGAAATTCCTTCACAGAGGCAGAAGAGCAACTTATCATTTGAACCCAGGTTCTCCTGACTCTATGTGTGATACTCCGTCCATTACACCATGGTGGACATTAGGAAAGAGTGAGAGTAGAGATAGGAAAGTAGGCAAAGAGAATAGAAGAACCAGGAAAAAGAAAGGTGGGGTTACTGTGAGTCAGTTTTTCCGGAGATGTAACATTCCACTGGTCACAGAATTTTCAAAGCAAAATGCCTTGTTCTATCTTAACCAAGTAGCTATAATTACAGGTAGATTGATACACTAGAGAATTTGCCATTAGTCTTACCAGAAATTTCTTGGGGGTGAGGTTAGGGAGTCCAAAATTGTGCTTTCATCCATTTGGGAAGAACCTAATAGAGAAACTTTCTTCACAGATGGAGGTCAGCTGTGCCTCTGTGACTAATAATTTTTAGGGGGCACTCTCTATTAGAAGGAAGACTTGAATCTGGGTCTTTCTGACTCTCATCAGAGATTTTAAGGCTACCCAATAGCATCATGGGTCAAATACCTACACTGTCACTATATAATGAGGTAATCAGGTTTGGCAAAGATTATATATTTAGTTTTGGATGTGTTGACTTGGAGGTGCTTTGGGAACAAATCAGTGGAGATGTCCTGGGGTCACTTGAAGGTGTGGGTTTAGAGCTTAGAAGAGAATTCAGGACTGGGGGGGAATCATCTTCATTAAAGCAATCCTTAGATGTCAGAAGGGAATTTGATTTCCAAAGGAGAACAGGTAGAGAGAAAGGAGGATATCTCTTGCTGTTACAGATTGACTTTCAATAGCCTCCTAACAGGTTTTCAATCTCCAAACTCTCCCATTTCCAATCCTTCTTTATATCAATTCAATTAAAAAAAATTATTAAACACCTACTAAGTGAATACACTGTGCCCCAAGGATATTAGGGATGAAATAAAATATTCCTTTCTCTGCAGGAATTTACATTCAAATAGGGTTTAGGATATGTACATAGACAATGGATAATGTGGGGAGGGGAGAAAGTACCCTGTGTGTGGGACTGGGGGATGGAGGTTGAGGAAGAAAGGTGACATGAGGATGTGGCACCCTATATGATCTTGAAGAACAGTAAGGATTTTAAGAAATAGTGATTTAAGAGGAATGCTAGATTTGGGAGACATGGACAGGAAATGGGATTTTAAGTTTGGGAAATACCTAGTGATCAGTTTGCCTAGAGCACTGAGTGCATGAAGTAATAGGTTTTTTGTAAAAATAGATGGGAGCCAGAGCAGAGGGCTTTCAGTTCCATTTTGAGGAATTAGTATTTTATCCTAGAAATACTAAAAAATCATGAAAACTTTTGAGCAGGAGAGCAACATCCATTCTTAGGCCTGTGTCTTAGGAATATTAATTTGCAATTGAATTGGAAAAGAGAGAAACTAGAAGCAGGAAGACCAATTTGGAGGCCATTCAATTGTCCAGCTAGTGGTTCAACTTTAAGAAAACTCTTAGCATAATTGACTATATCACTGACAAAACTAACAGGAACCATATAATTATATCAACAGATGCAGAAAAAGCATGGGACAAAATACACCATCCATTCCTATTAAAAACACTAGAGAGTATAGGAATAAATGGAGTTTTCCTTAAAATGATAAATAGCGTATCTAAAACCATCAACAAGCTTCATATGTAATAGAGACAAACTAGAACAATAGTCCAGCCAGAAGGCAAAGGAGTCCCAAATTCTTAGGCGTCTGGCTATGAAAGTGTGAAGAAAGGGATAGATAGTTGAGGCACTCTACTGGTAGACTTGACAAGACCCATCAATCTATTGAATATAGGGGTTAGGAAGTTAGTCAATAAGCATTTATTAAGCACCAATTGTGCATTGAGTTCTGGGGATATAAAAAGAGGCAAAAAGAAAGTCCATGTTTTTAGGAGTTCACAGAATAATGGAGGAGATAAGCAAAAAAATTGTACAAACAAGCTACAGACAGGATAAATTGGAAATAATTAACAGAGGGAAGGCACTAGAAGTAAGAGGGATTATCAAGATAATATTAAGAATATACCAACTTAGAGGACTGGAAGGATGATGATATCCCTTAATGGAAGCAGAAGTTTGGATGAATATCCGGGGAATATGAATATTCATATTATTCACAGGGGAAGATGAATATTATTTTTGACATGGTGAATTGGAGGAACCAGTGGATATTATTAGAGATATCCAGCAGATAGTTGGTGACTAGAACCAGAGTTCAAAAGGGGGCTAGAAAAATGGATTTATACATATGTAAAGAGATGATAGGAGAGCTCATGGCAGCTGATGAGATCAGTAAGAGAGAGGAAAGGTTGAAACAAGAGGAGAAGGCTTAGGACAGAGCCTTGGGGAACACCCATGCTTAGATAGTGGAAGGTGGATTATTAACTAGAGATGAAATGATCAGACAGGTTGGCAAGCCAGGAGAGTCATAGAAGTCAGGGGAGTGACTCCCAAGAAGAGCTAGAAGATACAGGATGTGGCCAGTGGGCATAATACGGCTTCTTGGAGCACAGGTAAGAGTTGAGTGGAAGGTGGACGCCAAAGGTGGGTGAGCAGTGAGCCCTCCCCCAGAGGCACTGGTATCTCTGAACACCCCATGCTGTTGGACATCAAAGATGGCGAGCTCATCCACAGCGGGGTGGGCTCTTCCAGGTTGTCTTTGCTTTAGTCTTGCCTCTGGATTCTGATGATTCTGGAAGAGAAAGTGGAATTGGTGACTGTCCAATTTTGCAACATACACTGGCAACAAAACATCACTACCTGATGGTGAGGGACCTCTGAAAATGAAGGACAAGCCACAAGGAGATGCTTCCCTCCCTCACTCACTCTTGCAGATGTGGGAAATCCATAATGTGTTGATTAACTGTTGGGTTTTTCACTTTTTCTTGAAAAAAAAAAACTTTGTTATATGCAATAGGAGGGGGAAAGTGGGTCCTGCTTCTGTCCTAGTTATACCTTCTTGGTAGAGTCCTTTGTAAATGCTAAATAATGGCTGTTGGTTAATTGATGTTGAGGAGAAAGCAGGTGATCAAAATAAAATTGGGACACTAATCACTAGTGATTGTTTTGAGAGATGGGGGTTCAAGAGCAGTCCCTTTAGAACTCCCTAACCTTTTAAGGGCACCCTTAGGGTTAGCTAGATGGCACAGTAAATGAAGTATTAGCCCTCCTTGAGTCAGGAGCACCAGAGTTCAAATTCACCACCAGATGGACAAGTCATCTTGTTTAACTCAATTTCCTGATCTATAAAATGAACTGGAGAAGACAATGGCAAACTCCTTCAGTATCTTTGCCCAGAAAGCTCCAAAAGTCATCAATATGACCGAACAACAACGACACTCTTAGGGGTGTTGGAGCAGTAGTCAACTTCTGAATAACTGACCTGCTAGTGCAAATTGGGTTTAGGAGAGTGAGTCTGGAACCTACAGATGCTACATTTGTCTCTTTC